>NC_080104.1:29957078-30266946 GCF_950005125.1 Chionomys nivalis
TGTGCAAGGCCGATGCTCTACCACCATGCCACCCTGCTGTCCCCTTTCTCCTCCACCTCTATAACTGCTTTTCTGTCATAACTAAGACCAGGCCAGGTATGGAGAGCAGAGGGAACTCATGAGTTGGGTGAAGATCTTGGTGGTGCCATGTGCCTGGGTTGCCAGTAGCCGCAGGGCTGAGATGTCTCTGCTCTGGGATAGCACCGCCTCCATGTTCTTGTCTGCCTGTTCTGCTTCTCTTAGGTGAGGTTGTCATAATGAGCAGGGAAGAGAAAGAAGCTGAACCCAGCTTGGTGGCTGCACTCTGTCCTCATAATCCTTACTCAGAGAATACCTCTTTGAGCAAGTTGGTGATTCCTAGTCCGTCCAGTGGAGTCAGTAAGCTTCAGAGGCCCATCTAGGCTTGTCGGTCTTGTGAGCTGGGCCAACATCTGTCTGTTTGGCAGAGGCTGGAGGAGGGAGGGTTAAGGCTTTGCCAATACTCTGGCCATAGATGTAGATCTGTGGAAGGGCAGCCTGGATATCATTTAGAGCCCAAGGAATGAATCTGAGCCATTTATTTGTCACCTCCATGGGCAACCCCACGAGCACATCCTATAAGGGCCTTGCCTATGTTCTGGGATGGGCCTTATCATGCTGTGGTTTCCATGGTGCTCTAGACAGCACACTCCAGCTCTGTGGTTATACGTTTGGCAGCATCCTGGACACAGAAGCGGGAAGAAGGCATTTGCTGTAGAGCACCAGGGATCCCCATTTTGAGCTACCACTCTTACCTGTTTATAGAAACTTTCTTTTAAGACTTCCCTTGAAGTAGGAATTCTCTGGTGGGAGGTGTTTAGGGCCCAGGGACATTGTGAACTCCACCAGAGGCTGCAACTCATTTTTTGACATGAGCTTGCTCATTTGTGGCAGGGGAAGTTGTGGGGAGGTTGGCGATCCAGGTATGGAAGTAGAGGGCAGAGACCTTGGTTTCTTCTCTGGTTCATAGGCCAGGTGTGGTGGAAACATCTGTGCAGTCCTGAGCACTCCGGGGATCTGCCATGCTAGGTGTGGCCACAGGTTTGTGATTCTGGACTTGGGGCTCTGTGCTCAGTGAGCCAGATGAGTCACTTAGGTATCTCTGTCCTGGGACAAGAGTTTGGAGTGCAGTGCTCGAAGCCCAATGACTAGCGGTGTCTCTTCTGGAGCTGGCAATGTCTTGAAGATTCTCTTTTTAGATGACTTTTGAGATGAAACTGTGCATAAACGTGGAAGGCTTGTTTTGGTTTGATCACCCTGTCAGAAGGATTTCTCTGTGTAGCTCAAGCTGTCTGCATCCACAGCTCACTGTAAAGCTGAGGTGGCAGGAGGCCCTTTTATCTTTGTGAGTGTGTGTGCATCACCTGGTGACAACCTTATAAATACTGCCAAAGGATGGAGCCCTCCCTCCTTCTGAAAAATCCTGCCAGCTATGGTAAGTGGTCGCATTCTAACACGTACCAAGTGAGGCATGGAGCTCCGCGCAGGCTGGGGAGGCTTGGTGCTTAGTTTGAGGAGCGAGTCCACCGTAGCTGTAGGACAGGAACACTTCTGGGGTTGACACAGAAGAGGTTCAGGCTGTACAGCTCTCGGCTTGACAGGTGTGATGGTTGCTAGTGGTTGTCATCTTGACTGGCTCTGAAATCGACTAGGGGACAGCGCTGTGGGTGAGTCTGTGAGGCCATTTGATGGGAGGATTAACTGAGGGGAAAGACTTCCCCTCTGATCAGGCAGCACCTTCCTGCAGCACAGTCCAGATATAGAGGCCCCAGGGAAAAGCAGTGTTATTTTGCCTTCCTGCAGTGTTATTTAAGCAGTCCTTGCTGGTGAGTGCATCTCACTGGTGCCATCACTGCAGCTGCCGTCTCTCACTCTGATGCTAGCACCCAGCTTATTTGGCTTCCCAATGCCAAGTTGGGGACCAGAGGCTCTCCAGGAATCCTTCAAACCTTCAGCCCCGAAGCATCTCAGGTATATGCATGGGAAGATATCAAGTCTCATCTTCTGCAGCATGCAGAATGCCGCTGCTGGATTGCCCAGTGCACATTACGTAAGCCAATCTAATAAATCCATTTTCTAATATATGCTTCTTTCGTTGGTTCAGCTTCTCTAGAGAAACTTGACTAATGCAGCAGGAAAAGGTTCAAGGCATGGTTCAGAGGCAGGGAAGGGGCCAAGGTTATCTGCTGATGGCTAGGCATCTCCAAGGTTCATCAGCACAGAGAGGAAGCAGGGATCGGAAAAGTGAGCACCAGCCAGGTGACCAGGTGTGAGAGGCATCTGGGAGTTCAGATGCCAAGCCTGTATCATCCTGTGCACAGGCTCCATTCCCAGAAGCACAGAGTGGTGCTGAAGCAGCTGATACAGACACAAGGTGGGGCTGTAGCGCTGCATGCTGCTTTCCCCTACTGCTTGCCATCAACTCTGGAAGTGGTCTCTCCTGCTGTGCAGTATTCCACAGGCTTCCTCACAGTCAGAATCGGAATCATATCTTGACCATCTGAATTCTAGCCAATTCTCTATCGTGTTGTGCTGAGCCATGTGATGCTGCGTGGTGTTAGGTCCTGTTGCATGGCGAGGGACTGAATTGCCACCTTCTTATGCCACACTGTATTTTGCTGTTTTGTGTTGCTTTGTATGGTTGTATATTATATCGTGGTTTTCTTTTGTGTGTATGTGTATAGATATATATATATATATGTATTGTGCAGGCGTGCATGCATACAGGTGTGTTTTTTTGCATATATGAGTGCGGATGCCTGTAGAAATCAGAGGTATTGGATTCCCCAGAGCTCGAATTATGGGCAGTTGTGAGATACGCATTGTGGGCACTGGAAACTGAACTCAGGTCGTCTGGAAGAGTAGTAAGTGCTCTTAAGCACTGAGCCATCTTTCCAATCCATGGCTGGCCGTTAAATATAGCTTTTTGTGATTGAACTCAGGGTCTCTTGCTTGCAAGGTAAGCCCTTCAGTCCACCGTCTACTGTATTATATTGTACTGGGCTGTAATTCACTATACACCCCTATTTACAATGGACTTCCATCCAGCCTATGTACCCGCTCCAACCCTATTGGTGAACCCAGCAAGAATCAAAGATCCTAGTGGGCACTGCAGCTCAGCCACAGCACAGGGCCATGCGGCTTGTCGCCTTTGGTGGAGCTGGGCTGAGGGGGAGCTGTGACTCACTGCTGCCACTCAGTGGCTCACAAAGTCTTGAAACTACTTATCACAATCCACTAGATCAAATTCAAAATTTGGAGTGTTCTGCCTTCTCCTGAATGCATATCACATTGCACTATCATAAAATGAAAATATTGTGCATTGAATCTTTGTGGGGTTGACAACTTAACAGGATAAAGTATCATCTGAGAGATAGGCTTCTGAGGTGTTTTGTTGGTATTTTTGTCATGGCAACAAGGAAAGGGACTAAGACAGGCAATGTGTATCCAATAAGATACTGTGTTACACTGTCCTGTATTTTACTTATTGGGTGTGTGCATGTGTGTGCGCGTGCATGTGTGAGACAAGGTTTCTCACTGGCACAGAGCTCACCAGTTAGACAACTGACTGGCTAGTGAACTCCAGGCACTTTGCTAACTAAGCTATGTCCCCAGCTCTGCTCTGTTTATTGTATTGTAGAATATTGTTCTGTATTGTCTCTTATGATATAATCTGAGGACGCAGCCCATGTATGTCAAAGGTAATGTACCAGTGATTGTCCAGGCTTTGTCTATGAAATGGAAGACAAACTCAGGCACATGACAGACACATTGTATTATTCTGGATCTCTCCATGAGTGACAGACTCTATTTTTCAAGGTCTACGAGGTGTCCTTTCTCACTTATAGTTGTCATAGGAATTGTCGCAGCAGCAGCAGCAGCAGCAGCAGCAGCAGCAGCAGCAGCAGCAGCAACAGCAGCAGGCTTCTAGAGGAAGGGCTGCGGTGCCTCAGCATGTCAGAAAGTGCGGTTCCGAGAAGAGGGCTGTAGTTCTGGAATGTCTGTTGTCTCTGTTGATTTAACCTACTTCGCTACCACGGAACTTTCTGCAATTTCTGACAGTCCTGAGGTTGGGAATTGGTGGGATTGAGACTTCAGAGATAAAATGGCTCATGGGGGTTCGAGAGCTGCAGCTCTGCAGCAGAGTGCCTGCTCAGCACGCACCAGGCTTCCAGAGCTGCAGTTCTGCAGTGGAGTGCCTGCTCAGCACGCACTAGGGTTCCAGAGCTGCAGCTCTGCAGCAGAGTGCCCATTCAGCACGCACCAGGCCCCACCACACATAACTTAAGATAAAATTACATTTGTCTTAAGTATTTTTCTGTTGTGTGATAAAATACATTTTCTGGAGGAAGAAAGCATTGATTTTTGCTCCCAGCTAGAGGGTTTAATCCATCACAACAGGGAGGTTGAGGCAGGAGCTTGAAGCAGCTGATCATGTCATACCCACAATCAGGAATCAGAGAGAGAGGAATGCACGCCATTGCTCATTTTCATTTTTACAGTTCAGGGTCTCAGCCTGGGAATGGGGATGCCCACAATAGGCAGGTCTTCCCACATTAATCAATGATTTCAAGATAAGCCTTCCACAGATGTGCCTAGAAGATCTTCTATCAGATGGTTTAAAGTCTGTCAAGTTATCAATGCAACACCACACCACACTCTTTTAAATAATGTTTATTCTTTGTAAATTTCAAAATGTATGCAATGTATATGCACCCTCCACTGCCTCTCTCCAGTTCTTCCCTGGACTCCCAACATCTTCTCAGGATGACGCCCTCAACCATAACCACTCTTGATTGCCTTCGGTGTCTTTGCTTGGAGTAGAGCCTGGCTTCTGAAGGGCCCTTTCTGTGGACACATGGATAAGTCTCCCTTAAACCCCCATCCTCTCACACAGTTTTATTTATATTGCTTTTGGATTTTATACAGTATGTTTTGTATATGTGTGTACATGTGTGTGCATGTGGGTATCTGTGTACAAGCATGTACCTATCTGTGCATGTGTATGGGTGTACCTCTGTGTATGGATGTGTACATATGTGTACTTGTGTGTGCACGTGTATATGTGTATACATGAAAGCCAGATGTCAACCTTGGCTGTCATTCTTCAGGAAGCCACAGACTTATCTTAGACAGAATCTCACTAGCTTAGAACCCTCGACTAGCCATCAAGTACCAGGATCCGCCTGTCTCTGCCTCCCGGGGCTGGGATTATAAGCATGCACCACTACACTTGACGTTTTAAGTGTGGGTTCTGGGGAACAAAAGTTCTCATACTTGCATATGAAGCACTTTACTGATTGAGCTGTAACCTCGCACCCAGGAAGCACATTTTAAAGGCATCAGTCAAAGATACTTAGACAGTGGATAACTCTTTTCTCTTCTGAAGCTCATCTTCTGTGTCTGTGTTATCAAAAATCCTACCACTCCATGACCGCTTCCTCACCCTGTCCTTGGGCACCAAAGAGAGGCCATCCAGGAGTGCTAGGAGATTCAGGATGGTTGGGGTTGCCCTGGGAGAGAACCCCTGCGGTGGTGCTGTACAACTTTCAGAAGGAGTCGAGAGACCAGAGAGCTAGCTCTGGCCAGGCGGTCTCACGTGGCATCCAACTGTATGTACCCACACCCCAAATGTCTGGAGAGCTCATTAAGGTGTCACTGAGGCTGATATGGGGGCTGGGTGGAATCCTGTATCCATGAACAGCTCCCAGGGGAGGCCAGAGCTGCTGTGAGGGCCCTGGGTCTTGGCAGAGAAAAAGACAGGACCTGCTCAGGTTGCCTAGGCAGCCCCAAGGAAAAGCAGAAAAACCACAATGAGCCACTTGGTGCCATTCTCTCTGGTGAGAGCTGTCAGATGGAAAAGAATCGCAGGCCAGGAGTGATAGTGTGTTCCTGTTGTCCTAGCTCCTGAAGGGAGGCTGGGGACAGGAGGATCACTTGAGCCCAGACATTTAAGACTGATTTGGGCAACATAGTGAGGCCATGTCTGAAAAACAAAACAAGCCAGTGAAGTCACGGACGTCAGGTCCCTGCAGAATGGAGACAAAGGACATGAAGGAGGGCTGTCCTCTGTGAAGTGCTTCAGAAGTCACTGCAGGCGATTCCACTAAACACAAGGCCTTGCACAAAATCCTCCTTGCAATTTATTTAGAAAGTAACCCCGCAAAGAAGAACGGATAGACCTGCAAAATATTTTCTTAAGTGAGGTAACCCGGGGCCCAGAAAGACAAAATGCTAAATGTCTTCACAGATCTTAGTTCTCATCTTTGTGCATTTATATGGAGACATGTGTGGGAAAAGGCCAGGGACTAGAAAAGGGTTCATGAGAGGAGAAAAGCTTTAGGGGAAGGAAATAGAACACAAACGATATGGAAGAGGAAGGGGAAAACTAGAAGGTAGAAGGGGATCTCCATGGGAAGATGGCCAGGCATAGAAGGAAGAAGACTGGGGACAGGGGTAGAATCAACCAAGTAGGAAGTTTGCATGAAAATGCTATAAGGAGATCCATTATTTTGTATACTAATTTATATATTAATAAAACAGGTTTATACTACTGATAATAATAATAAATAAAATAAGAAAAGGAAAACACCTCATCTAGTGGTTGCTCATTCCCCAGTTAATGGAACTATTTGGGAAGGATTGGGAGGTGTGGTCTTGTTGGAGGAGGTGTCTTACTGGGGCTTTGGGGCTTCAAAAGCCCAGATCATTCCTAGTTATCACTCTCTGCTTCCTCCTTGTGGATCAAGATGTGAGCTCACAGTTCCTGATTCAGTGCCATGGCTGCCTGCCTATGGTGATGGTCATGAACTCTAACCCTTTGGAATTGTGGAGCCCCAAATTAAATGCTTTCTTTGATAAATTCCTTGACCATGGTGTCTCTTCACAGCAGTAGGTAAGTGACTAAGACACCCTACAAGGGGTCCTGTTCACAGCAGCTGTCTGGTGTTGACTGACCCTATCCTCCTTACCGATCTTCATGGCCAAGAACTAACATTCCATTCCAAGATGGTTTAGCCAGTCCCCATCATCTTCCCATGAAAACCCTGGTTCTGGGCCTCTGCACATTCTGGCCTGCAGTAGTACACTACTCCCATTGCAACGTGTTATTTAACAGTTAAAAATTTTCAGTATATATTAATTATACACAATAATGGGTTTCATTATAATTTATTTTAAAAGACTTTTAAATTTTATTTTATGTATATGAGTGATTTGCCTGTATGTATGTATGTATGTGTGTCACATGTGTGCCTGGTGGCCAGAAAGGCAAGAGGAGGGTGCTGGATTCCTTGGAGCTAGAATTATAGTTGGCTATGGGTGCTGAGAACTGAACTTGGGTCTTTTGAAAGAGCAGCAAACGTCTTAGGCACTGAGCTCTCTCTCCAGCCCCTTCATTATGACATTTTCATACATGTGTATAATATATTTTGATCACATTCATGCCACATCTCCACCATGTTTCCCTTGTTTCCCTCGTCCTCCTGCTGGCCTCTATCCCCTTCCACTCTCACGGTTCTGCTTTAAAAAACAGCCCAGTGAGAGTTCACTGGAGCAGTTTACCAGAGCACGTGAAAAACCAGCAGCTATGCCACTGCAGAAATGTCTTTCCACCCCTCCCCCATCAACCATTACCCTTTCCACTTCCACCTTAGTGAGCCCAGTCGGGGGCAGAAGAGCTTCAGCTAGCCTGAGAGTGACCCGCAGGTGTCTTGCTCCCATGGTGCCGGGGGTTGGCAGGGACTGCAGCTGACTTCCAGCCTCCAGTTCCAGGGCTTGCAGAAAGCCGAGCGCAACTGCCAAGAGCCCTGGCGGGTCCTAGTCCGCTGGGTCCTGGTCCGCTCTTGCTGTGAGCCAGGGGAAGCAAATGCTGCTGCCTTCCCCACCTCAGGTGGCTCCAAAGCAGATCTTGCTGAGGTGCAAATGAGAATGTGCCTCTGGGGCCAAGGTTATGCAGTTGCTTTAGTTTTTCAAACAAGGGCTTTTCTATTGAACTATAAAGGCTGTGTTCCAATCGCTCGGATGTTGCATGAGCAGGGAGGTGTGGCAGAGGCAAAAGTGAAGTTGATAACTGAGGGGGCGAGGTCCAGTGGTGATGCTCTCTCTTTTGGAGACAGATTCTCTCATGGAAAGGTTCCCAATTTACATCCCATAAGAATGCTTACTAACCCATTGTATCAACAGTGATGGATTTCACTGTAGGACCTCAACTCCATTTCCAAGTTGTCCTTTTTAATCTCTCTCTCTCTCTCTGTGTATGTAGGATATGCATGCCCCTGTGCATAACAGAGTTTCTCACTGAACCTGGAACTAATCTGGTGACGCGCAAGCCCCAGCAATCTTCCTGTCTCTGCCGCCTGCAGCACTAGAGTTACAGAGTTTGTTTTTATGTGGGTGCTTGGGATTTGAACTCAGGTCCCCATACTTGCAAGCACGTTCATCGGCTGAGCCGTCTCTCTCCTCTCCTCCCACGGCCCCAGTTTCTTTAAGAGGCAGTAAAACATGAAATTAGCTAGATATTTGGAAGATAGACACATGGGCAAATGTGATTTTAGTTTTCAGTATTAGTGCTTTTTAAAATTGATTACCAGCCAGGGCCCAATTCAATTTCTCTTAAGTGTCTGTGCCAAGCCGTTAGGACTTTTCAAGTAGTTTAATCGTGGGACACTTGCAGCTTCCCTAGGCACTAAAACGGTAAATAGCAGGCGTCCTTCTTTGGTTTCAGTCTGTCAAGCAGTTTCAAACAAGCATCAAAATCTACACCGAAAGGAATTTGGAAATGCCGCAGGCAGACAATTTCATTTCTTTTCGGAATATGATTAATAAGAGGTTGAAAAACGAGTCCGTGTTCATTGAACTTGTTTGAACTAATTTTCAGATAATGTCTCACTGCCAAGAGACAATTAAATCGTCTCCTCAGTAAAGGAGACAAATGTAATTTCGGACCATTAGACAAGGCCATTGGGAAATACATCTCCAGTCTATCAGTTAAAACTATACACACAGGTGTCTGTGAATTATAACTATATGAAATCTACATACTTCCCAAATAGATCTTAAAAAAATAAGCAATACTATCCTATCTATGAGCTCAAGGCTCCTGTTCAGAATCTGATGTTTTCCCAGGCTAAGGTTCTTCTGGTGTGTGTGTGTCTGTGCATGTTTGTATGTGTATGGCTGCACACGTGTGATGGGGGAGAGTCTTCTGCTTTGTGTTAATTTCATTGGTTAAATAAAGAGACTGCCTTGGCCCTTTGATAGAACAGAAAATTATGTAGGCGGAGTAAACAGAACAGAATGCTGGGAGAAAGAAGCCGAGTCAGTCAGTCGCCATGATTCTCCCACTCCAGACAGATACAGGTTAAGATCTTTCCTGGTAAGCCAGCTCGAGGTGCTACATAGAATATTAGAAATGGGTTAGATCAATATGTAAGAGCTAGCCAATAAGAGGTTAAAACTAATGGGCCAAGCAGTTTTTAAAAGAATACAGTTTCCGTGTAATTATTTTGGGTAAAGCTAGCCGGGTGGTGGGATGCAGCTCCGCTGCTATCCACTACACACGTGTGTGCAGGGATGCGTTCATGTGAGGGTGCCTGTGTGGATTGTGTAGGGCTGGAGGACAACCTCAACCGTTGTTCCTCAGGGGCTATCCTCTGCTTCCATTTTTCCTTTCGAGACAGGGTTTCTCTGTGTAGCCCTGGCAGAGGGCTGAAACTCACTCTGTAGACCAGGTTGTCCTCAAACTCATAGATCCTCCTGCCTCTGCCTCCAGACCATGCCTGGCTATCCCTGACCCCATGTCTGCCTCTCCCACGGGCAGAGTTTCTTACCAGCTTAGAACTTGCCAGCTAGGCTAGGCAAACTGTCTAACAAGTCCTGGGATCCTTTCATTTCTCCCTACCCCAAACACTAGGATTGCAGGTATGCATTACCATTCCTGACCGGTTTTATTATTTTTTTTTTTCATGGATTCTGGGGATGGAAATCAGGTCCTTGTGGTTGACACTTTACAAGCCGAGGCATCTCCTCAACACAAGATAAGGCTGCTGTTCTCTGTGCTGTCAGAGATGAAATGTCCACAGGAATACTGTTGCTCTTTGGAAGGATTCAGTTCTGGTGGAATTCTTATTAGCTGACACGGAATGTTTTCTACTTCTTATTTTTCTTTAAAACCTAGCAACTTTCATTTTCTACTTTTGATTCAGTTTCTTTTATTTTATGGACATGAGTCTTTTGCCTGTACATGTGTACACGCACCACGTGTGTTCCCAGTGTCCCCGAGATCAGAAGGCAGCACCGAATCCCTTGGAACTGGAGTTCTGGATGGCTGTGAACCACTACGTGGGTGTTGGGAACTGAACCCAATCCTCTGCTAGAACAACTGGTGCTTTTAACAGCTGAACCATCCCTCTAGCCCCTGTTGTCTACTTTTTAAATAGAACAGACGGACTGCAATTGAGTACATAATTCCAGATATTGTGAACATCCACTTTTCCAATTTCCCATGGTCCCTGAAGACACTGATGTCCCTCCCTTCCTGGCATGAACTGTGTTTGGGGTGCTGGGGAGCCAGGGCCAGAGCCAGAGCTGCAGAGCGATTTCTGATGTTGCACAGGTCCCCAGGTGCCTGCAGCGACAGCACTAGCAGAAGAATGGATTCCGGCGGCTGCAGCTGAGCCTGAACTGCTCACACTTGTCCACGGCAATGGGTGCTCTGTGAGAAACACCCAAAGGCAGAGTTTTGTGTAAAGAGAGGGGCTACCTGGCTGCTGCATGGACCCAGGGACATGACTGCAGCCACCTGGATTCAAACTGCTGTGATTGCCCCCAAGGAACACTGGTTGATTTACCTGCATGATTCCCTAGCAGATAACATAGAAAGATGTAGGCTTGTCCAAACCAAAAGCTCATGTGCCACTTGTACCCCAGAAAGTGATTCAACACAAGACAATAAACTGACTTAAAACATTAAACGGACTCGATCATCACTCCTTTTTGACTGTTTTGTTTTTAAACCTTGTAGCCAGGTGGTGGTAGCTCACACATTTAATCCCAGTAATTGGGAAGTAGAGGCAGGTGAATCTCTGTGAGTTCGTAGGCCAGCCTGGTCTACAAAGTGAGTTCCAAGACACTGATGGAGGAAGGTCATTGGTTAAATAATAAAGAAACTGCCTAGGCCCATTTGATAGGCCAACCCTTAGGTAGGTGGAGTAAACAGAAGAGAATGCTGGGAGAAAGAAGCCGAGTCAGGAGTCGCCATGATTCTCCCACTCCAGACAGACGCAGGTTAAGATCTTTCCTGGTAAGCCAGCTCGTGGTACTACACAGAGTATTAGAAATGGGTTAGATCAATATGTAAGAGCTAGCCAATAAGAGGCTGGAACTAATGGGCCAGGCAGTGATTAAATGAATACAGTTTCCGTGTAATTATTTCGGGTAAAGCTAGCCGGGTGGCGGTGGGAAGCAGCCCCGCCGCTCTTATTACAACAAGACACTCAGGGTTGTTATACAGAGAAACCCTGTCTCAAAAAAATGAAAAAGAAAAAAAGAAAAAGTTTGTTATATTATGAATTAAAGAGAATTTGAGCTAATTTGACAGTCTTAATTAAATCATTTGCTGATTTTGCCAATTTATACAGTGCAAACAATACATACAAACAGAAGCATACGTGAACAACATAGTCACAAAAATAAATTTAAAAGCACACTGGGTCTTGTACCACCTGTCAGTTTTGGGTTAGACTGTTGGTCAGATCACGTTTTAACCACATTAGTGATTTTTTTAAAATCCAAAGTCTGGGTTTTCAAAGGCATGGCTTTGATATAAAGCAGAAGACCTCTGATCTTGGAGTCACAGAGGCTAAACTGGCTTCTGATGAGGCTTTAAGCAGGCTGAGCACACACTAGCAACTTGATTTTTAGAGGACGTTTTTGCTTTTGTTTAAATTGGACAGGATAAAAACGCTGACAGACTTGTCTCTCGCGAGGAGAGCAGGTGGATGACGATGGTTCTCCCTTCTCATTTCCTTTGTTGTGAGCCTGATCTACAGCGGAGACATCACTCTAGCCCTTGTTCTTCTTCTTAATGTTCTAAGCATGTGTCAAATTTATCGCAGAAATAACTGTCTTAGTCACTTTCCCATTGCTGCATTAAAACATCATTGCCAGGGAAAATTTGTAAAGACAGCATTTCTTTGAGCCTGTGGTTTCCAGGGGTTACATTTCACGATGGTGGAGCACAGGCATGGTAGCAGGAACAGCTGGGAGCTCACACCCCGATCTGCAGGCGGGAGGCCAAATGGGAAACTGGAAATGGCTGGAATCTCTTCAAGACTCAAAGCCCACCCCAGTGACATACCTCTTCCAACAAGGCCACACCTCCCGATGCTTCTCAAGTAGTTCCATCAGAAGGGTCCAAGTAGTCAAACACACAGCCTATGGGACCATTTGTATTCAAACCATCGCAATAACACAACCATCTCTATTTTGTACAGGATGAGGTTGCCTAGACTGTGAATGCTAATTTTTGGCTGGTGCTGTGCCCGTTATAATCCTCACTATTCAAAGGAAACTGCACGTAGATATATGATAAACATCTATCTTTAATTTTACATAACAGTTGAATTAAAATCGTACATTTCCCTTTTATATATTAGGAACAATTCTGAAAGATAAGTCCCTAACTATTTCCCCAATCAAGATCTACAGCTTTACCCAGAGGCATCCCAGCTGATACAGAACAATATCACATCTTATCATTTGTTTGTGACTACCAAACAAAAGAAATGAACGTTTTTTTAAAAAATAAGCTATTTTTAATTAAAATCTTTGTGTGCAATGTTACCTTTTAAGCCCTAATAAAAGTTTTATTTGATGACCCCAATGGACTTCATTTTATATAAACAAAAGGAATTTTAAGATTTTTTAAAAAGATCTAATAGACCCAAAGATACTATGCTAATAGATTTTAAGAGAGTAAATGTATATGCTTGTATATAAGTACTTGCAAAGGCTTCTAATAAATACCCACAATACTCTTATTTGGACATGCACACATATGACACATAGATGAAAATTTTTAAAAATGACTTGTGAGCAGACTACAGGAAGAGAGGGTCAGGTTTGTGGGGCTCATATATGGGCATCATGGATTTAGAGTGGATGTGTGAAGTGATGTCGGTCTCTCAGGATGAAGAAGGAATTGAGATTGAAGGAGTATGGTGGACTTTATCCCAGAATTTGGCCCTGACCTAGTGAGAGACTGAGTATCTGGGATTTAGGGCATTACTAAATTGAATGTTGTGAGTCCAGTCAGAACCTTTAAAAATTTGTGTGTGAAATTAAAAATACCTCAGTAACGTTTCCCTCTTTCTGGATAACTCTCGTTTGTGTCACGTTCACAGACACAAATCAGCGCAGGCTGGGTTGGGACTCCCATCAAGATGTATGACCTTCTTGGGGGCTGGAGATATGGCTCAGTGGTTAAGAGCACTGGCTGCTCTTGCAGAGGTCCTGAGTTCAATTCCCAGCAACTACATGGTGGCTCACAACCATCTGTAACGGGGTCTGGTGCCCTCTTCTGGCAAGTGGGCATACATGGAGGCAGAATGTTGTATACATAATAAATAAATAAATCTTAAAAAAGAAAAAGATGCATGACCTTCTGAGCTTGTGTTGATCTGTGGGGGACGTGAATTTATAGAGCTTGAGAAACTCGTTGGGCAACAGGCGACTGCTGGGGGCAGGAAACCCGAACTTAATAAGAGAAAACAGGGGCTTCTCAGAAGGAAAGAGAAGGTGATGAGATGTATCTCAGTTGTTAAAGTGCCTCCTCAACACGGAATGGAGTGGAGTGAGCGCTGATCTAGCCCCTAGCATCATCTAGACCGGTGGCACACACCTACGGTTTCAGCACATGGGAAATGGAGGATCAGAAGTTCAAAGTCATCCTAGGTTACATGGTGAGTCGGAGACCAGCCTGGGCTTCTTGATACTCTGTATTAACACATGTGAAGTTGGGAGGGGAACGTCCTTTATCTCCTAAGACATTCATCATGGTTTCTTAAAACTTTGAGGGAAAGAGCCTCCCCCATCCCCCAGACATGGTCTCACTATGTAGATCAGGCTTACCTCAAAGTCACAGAGATCTACTCTTTCTGCCGAATGTCGGGATTGAAGGTGTGAGCCACTGTACTTGGCATGCAGAGAGGTCTTGTAGCTAAACAATTCAGTAGCTAAAACCCAAACATCAGGACTCAGACTGGCCTTGAACTCCCAGAAACCTGCCTTAGCTACTGAGTGCAGGGACCCCCAAGTTCAATTACATCAAGCGATGTGGTGATTTCTAACTTTATTTGCCTTATCTCTCTCTTCAGAAAATGAAGTTTAATAACATAGAACCAAGAAAAGCATGAAGGAAGCTTCTCATTAGTGGGAGATTTTAGCTGCTCTCTCTCCACCAAAGAATAAATCCAGCCTTATACGATGCTCATTCTCTTTCTCCAGTGTGATATAATCCTAAGGATATCCTTGAAGACTCTCTCTCTCTCCTTTTCTAGCTTAAAAAGTACTTGAAAAAAAACATACGATTCTTTTTTCCCCCCACAGAGTCTCACTGTGTAGCTCTGGCTGTCCTGGACTTTGCTATGTAGACCAGACTGGCCTCAAACACATAGAGCTAAGGCTGCTTCTGACTCCTAACTGCTGGGCTAAAAGGCCACCATGCCTGGCCACTGCAGGCAGTTTTTAAGTGAAATAAATAAGGTTTTAGATATGATAATAATGATGCGAACGCCAGCACATTGATAGTTGAATAGGCAGCAGCCTGCGAGCCATCACTCTGAGAATATTGTGATAACACGAATGTCTGATGGACAGGCGTGTGCATGCAGATGTATGTATGAACACATCTGCATTGGAACCGAATGTTCCCCTGTCTTGGGTGTGTTCAATTTTCTTTCCTGATTAAATTCTGATGAATTGAAAATTAATTGGATTCTCAAATTTCAAATCTTTTTCCAGTTTTGACTTTGGGATTATGGTTCTCTATCTTTCAAGACTATAAATATTTTACCAGCTTCATCAGTGATACGAACCCAGTAGGTTTTGAAATCGTGCCTGTCACTGGGAATTTGGTATTCATGAGGTGAAGTGCAGCCAGCAGCATTAGCATAAGATAATGCCATTCATTTTTTTCTGCCTCCATAAAATCATACAAGACAGTGTTGGATACATAGGGGATTAAGTGGAAGGAATGAGGATGGTGTCTTTTATTTTCTCCATATTTTTTAAAGCAACTTAAAGGAGATAGGGTTTATTTTAGTTCTAAGGGTACAGTCCACCATGATGGGGAAGTGGAGGCAGCAGCCGCTTGAAGCAGCTGGTCATCTCACATCCGTTTGTGAGTTTCTGTGTGAACTCTTGTCCACTGCCCAGAACCTTTGCTGATGGGTTCTGAGAGCTGTACGGATCTGTGGGCATACAAGTACTAACTTGTGAGAGACACATTTAAAGGGTGGTTTGAAACATTTCCATTTAGCAGATTGATAGAAGTAGGTTGGGGCTTATGTGCTCCCCGATGACAGGTTCTTGGCCAGATTTGCAGTACCAGGTATGTGTTTCCTCCTGGCGAGTGGGCAATAAAGCTGATAAGAAAGGTGTTGGTTATCCCCATAACAATGTGCCCCTGTTGTGCTCATGATGGTACCATCCACACTGGCTTACAGGGGTCACAACTAAGGAAGACAGCTGATGACCTCCCCACCCGACTCCCCAGTCAGCTTGCCTAGCAAGCATTTTCCAGTACTATGAAAGGCAGCCGGTGGGAAGGAATCTTCCTCATCAGTGATGACTTGATTTCCTCATGTCCTGTGACCGCTGTGTGGTACCTTCAGCAATGGGGTATTACCCTTGAGCTCTGGAGTGCCACCCATACTTGCTCATTTTCTGTCTGTTAAGATAAAGCTTGTCAGCTGGGCGGTGGTGGCGCACACTTTTAGTCCCAGCTCTTAAGAGGCAGACACAGGCAGATTTCAGTGTGTTTGAGGCCAGCCTGGTCTACAAAGTGAGTTCCAGGACAGCAAGGACTGTTACACAGAGAAACCCTGCCTTGAAACTACCCCACCCCCGCCCCCAAAAAGGTAAAGCTAGTCATTACGACATAAAATTTAGCTTCTTACTGGCATGACTTAACACCTTAGTATTTGTTTTCTTGCTTCCTGTCAGTCCCAAATATTAACTCCCCGTGCACTGATACAAGGCTACAGACAGGCAGACCATGGTTGGCGGAGCCCATTTGGGGTCTACGGCCCCCTTGCCTTCCTTAGCAGGCCAGTGTCAGAGATCAGCCACACAAAGCTAAAAGTTTCCAGGAAGTGCACCCTTTCCTGTGAGCCTAGAGGTGAAGGCAAGAAATCTGACAAGTCTGCCAGCGTTCAACTAAGCATTGCATTGAGTGGGGTGGGCTTTCCCATAGGCGAGCCGTCTGGGCTGTCGTGGGCTGGATTTTTGCTCATGCTTTTTTTTTTAAACTAAATTTATTGGTTTGTTTTACATCCCAATCACAGTTTTCCCTCCCTCTTCTCCTCCCTTTTCCTGCTCCACCACTACCTGCCATCCACTCCTCCTCTCTTTCTGTTCAGAAAGGGCCAGGCCTCCCATGGATGTCGACAAAGCAAGGCACATCAAGTTGAGGTAGGGCTAAGCTCCTCCCCTTATTTATGGCTGGGCAAGTCAACCCAGTAAGAGGAATCTGTTCCTGGAAGCCAGCCAAAGTGTAAGGGACAGGCCCTGCTCCCACCAATAGGAGTCCCACAAGTAGATCAAATCACACAACTGTCTAGGTCGTAGAGGGCCTAGGCTGGTCCCATGCAGGCTCCCTAGTTGTCAGCCCAGAGTCTGTGAACTCCTATGAGCCTAGGTAAGTTGTTCCTGTGGATTCCCTTGCGATGACCGTGAGTTCCCTTCCTCCCTCTTTTCAGCAGAATTCCTGCAACTCACCGCTGTGCTTGGCTGTGGATCTCTGCCTCTGTTACTGTCTGTCACTGGATGAAGGCTCTCTGATGACAATTGGGGTAGTTGCGATTCTGATTACAGGAGATGGCCAGTTCAGGCTACCTATCCACTATTGCTAGGAATATTTTCTGGGATTACCTTTGTAGATTTATGGGAGTTTTCACCAACCAAGTGAAAGACCTATATGACAAGAACTTCAAGTCTTTGAAAAAAAATTGAAGAAGTCATCAGAGGATGGAAAGATCTCCCATGCTCATGGATCAGTAGGATTAACACAGGAAAAAAAAAATGGCCATCTTATCAAAAGCAATCTTCAGATTCAATGCAATCCCCATCAAAAATTCCAACACAATTCTTCACAGATCTCAAAAGAACAATACTCAGCTTCATATGAAAAAACAAAAAACCCAAGGATATCTAAAATAGTACTGTATAATAAAGGAACTTTGTTGTATAACAACTGATTTCAAACTCTACTACAGAGCTATAGTAATAAAAACAGCATGGGAGTGTCATAAATACAGACCCATTGATCAATGGAGTCATGCTCTTGCTTAGAGAGAGCATCTGTCTTTTCTCTATCCCAGTGGATAGAGATAAATTGCGTGTTTCAGTGTGCTATGTGGTACTTTTTCTTCCAGTTATAACAGGATGCCATCTCAGAATTGTTCTCAGTAGCCAGTGTGACCAGGACAGATAATGATGTCCAGGCCTATGGCAATGCTAATACAGTTATTTATGCTCTCTAGTTACTAGAGTAAGGTAAGTCAGGAGACGGCTGCTTGAAATTCTGGTCATTGTTTTTCCCTCCCCAACCTGTAAACAGTCTTGAGAGAAGCTAGACTGTGATAAGCAGTGGAAGGCTTATGAAAACCAAGATTTCACGTTGCAGCTTCCATGAGGTCACCATCCATGATGGGGTAGGACTTTGCAGGGATATAGCTATTTTGGAATTAACTACACTTTATTAAGTAAACCAGCACCCATGATCTATAAGAAAGCCCAACAAATTCATTATTTCACAAAGGTGATTTTTGGTGAAATAAAAGTTTGGTCTGCTGTTGGTGCCCATTTTGGAGTGATTAGACATGAGTTATGTTTTCACTCAAAAAGTTAATGCCCTTTAATCCCAGCACTCGGGAGGCAGAGGCAGGCGGATCTCTGTGAGTTCGAGGCCAGCCTGGTCTACAAGAGCTAGTTCCAGGACAGGAACCAAAAGCTACGGAGAAACCCCGTCTTGAAAAATCCAAAAAAAAAAAAAAAAAAAAAAAAAAAAGAGTTAATGCAACAGGGCAAGGCTCAAATTCCCACATTTTATGAACCGAGTTGTGTGAAGCGAGAGGTGAAGACTATATGTCTAGAGAGTACATTGGTCCCATGATGTGATTATGTACTTAACTGGCTCACACTGACTAAACTTCTTGCCTTGAGTGTTTTGTCTTCTCTATAGCAGTAACTCCTACACCAGGGTTTGATGGAAGTCATATGTTGGATCCTTCTGTGCCTTATAGGTGCTTCCCCACGAGGAAGTCTTTGTACATCTCACGGTTCCTAGAGATACAAGAAGGGCTTCCTCATGAATGGTTTCATTCAGCTGGGAGCACACAATGGAGTCAGTATCTCAGATCTTCAGAATTAAATTAGCTTCCTTAGGGACCTGATAAAAGAATGGACTACAGGGATGGAGCTGTGTGTGTCTATTTTTGATATTTGTTAAATTCTAACAGAGTGATTGTTCTCTACTGCCAAAACATCTGTTTTGAGAAACACTCACTTGAAGTTGTAAATAAATCCTAAAAGCACACTTATAATTCCACCTAAGCAATACATAATGTTAAAGTTTAAGGACTTATCTGCATGGAAAGCGGCAGGAGCTTAAGTTTCAGAGCACATGCATTTTCTGTTCATCTTGGTAGACCAGCTTAATGGCAGAGACCGATAATATGGTAGATATCAGAAACACTTGAAACCACAGACGTGTAATTTCAAAATACTCTTCCTCAAGGAAACACATCTTTTTAGTCTGGGAAGACAGATCATTCATAAAAGGCTTGCTGCACAAACAGGAAAATGAGTTCTGCCCTCAGAATCCATGTGAAATAGAGCGAGGCATGGGGGTCACAATCTTGTAAGCTCTGTGCAAGGGAGGAAAGACACAGGTGAATTCTTGGGACTTGCCGGCCAGCCAGCCTAAGAGATACACTGACTTCTGGCAATGCAGATGGCCAGTATAAAGAATGCTTGATAATTTCAGGGAAATGGGTTGAAAGTATGTGAATCATAGAGACAAAGAAACTGAGGCAGACACAAGCCATAGAGCATTAGATCAGCGGTAGATAGACTCGGGTAGACTGGGGTGATGACTTGGTCAGTACAATGCTTTCTTCCCAAGCATAAGGACCCGGGTTTGAATCCCCAGAACCTAGCACCGGGGAGGTAAAGACAAGTGGAGTTTGCTGGTTAGATACCCTATAGGCAAATGGGAGAGAGAGAGAGAGAGAGAGAGAGAGAGAGAGAGAGAGAGAGAGAGAGAGAAGGAGGGAAGGAGGGAGAGGGCGGGAGGGGGAAGGGAGGATGTATTCTTTAGTGTTTGTTCAGAATGTTCTGTAGATATCTGTTGGGTCCATCTGATTTGTGACATCATTTAACTGCAATGCTTCTTTCCTTAGTTTCTGTTTAGATGATCTACCTATTGGTGGGAGTGGAATATGGAGGCTACCCACCCACTATCCCTGTGTTGGGGAGTAATCTGTGCTTTCAGATATATTAGTGCTTCTTTCATAAAGTTGAGTGCACCCGTGTTGGTGTGCATATTTCTAAGATTGCAGTATCTTCTTGGTGAGGTTTTCCTTTAATGAATATGAAATGACTCTCCTTAACTCATCTAACTGGTTTTGGTTTGACGCCTTTTTTGTTATATAGCAATATGCCTATGCCTGCTTGTTTCTTGGTTCCATTTGCCTGAAATATCTTTTTCCACTCTTTCACCCTAAGATGGTCTTTATATTTGGTGGTAAGGTTTGTTTCTTGAAGGCGACAAAAATATGGATCCTGTTTTATACTTCAGTCTGCTACTCTGTATCTTTTTATTGGCATTGCTGAGGCTGTTAATAACTGCAAGTTATTACTGAGTAATTGTGTATTGGTTCTTGTTATTTTGTGTAGTGTTTTCTTAGGTGTCTTTTGAATAATTGGTCTGGAATTGTTTCTTGATTCCCTTTGGCCTTTGGGCAGGTTTATTCTTGTCATCAGGCTGAAGTATTCCTTTCAGGATTTTCTGTATTGTTGGCTTACTGGCCATAAATCCCTTTAATCTGTTTTGGGCATGGATAGTTTGAAAAATTATCTTTTGATTTTTAATAGATAGTTTTGCTTGTATAATATTTTGGGTTACAGTGGTTGCTTCTCAGAACTTGGGATGCATCTTTGCAGGCATTTCTGGCTCTAAAAGTTTCTGGTGAGCAATTAGGTGCTATTCTGATAGGTTTGCCTTTAAAAGTAACGTATACTCTCTCTCTTGTAGCTTTTAAAACCCTTTGTTCTGTGTTTTTAAAAATATTTTAGCCATAATATGCCATAGGGAATTTCCTCTCTGATCCTCTTGTTCCCGAATGGACACCCTCTTTCTCTAGGTCTGCGAATTTTTTTCTACAGTTTTATTGAATGGAGGGGGGAGGACCTTGGACTTCCCACAGACAGGGAACCCTGACTGCTCTTTGGACTGAAGAGGGAGGGGGAGGGAAATGGGAGGAGGAGAGGAGGTGAAAATTTGTAATAATAATAATAAAAGAAAATACTCGGTATACCTTCACTATGGTATAATGTATGTGATATATACCTCCACTCTTTCTTCTCTGCCCAGTCTGAAAGGTTAGATATTTCCACAGTGTGCCAGAGCTCTCCTACTTTCTGTTCATGTGTGTGTGTGTATGCGCATGTATACATTGTCATTGACCTCTACAGAGTGATCCAATTTCTCTATCTTGTCTTCCATCCCTGATTCTCGTATTTTCCACATGATCCATTCTATTGGTGAGGCTTTCCACTGAGGCTTTCTTTGGCTTATTGAGGTTTCCACTTCCAGTGTGATTTCATTTGGTGTCTTCCTCAGCATTTCTCGCTCAATTTTCATACTTTCATTTCCAACTTCCTTATTTCATGCATCTCCTCATTTTATTCTTATATTCATATCTTTGAATTGTTTGAACACGCTCATAGTCATTCTTCTAAATTATTTGTCTGAAAGTTCCTCCAAGTCATGTGCATTAGGTGCCAGAGTTAAGGGATTACTGACTTGTGAAACAGACATGCTGTCTCTGTTTTGTGTATTGTTTAATCTTCAACCAGACCTCAGTATAACTAGGACTGTTTAATCATGCATAACTCTTGGCCTCTGCCCTAATTCTTTTCCTAGTTAAGCCTGAGGGCACGCTAGTACTGCCAAGGCATAGCTAGGTCCCCATGCCCTCCTGTTAGCCCTGTGCTGATTGAAGCTCATTTTTCTTTCACAGATGTATGTTGTGTGCATATGTATGTGTATGCACATATGGGTGCAGGTATGCACGATTATGGGTGTGGTTGCGTGCAGAGGCTGTATGTTAACATCAGATGCCATTCTCACCCACTCTCCACCTTAGTTTCTGAGTCTGGGTCTCTCACTGAACCTGATCTGACTAATTTGGTCAGGCTGGTTGGCCAATAAGCTCTGAGGATCTTCCTTTTTCTCCTTTGCCAGTGCTGAGAGTACAGATGCATACAGCCACGTCAGACTTTAAAAACAATTTAAAATATTTAAAAAATTTTATTTTATGTACATTAATATTTTGTCTTGTCTACATGTATAAGTGTGTACCACATGTGTGCCTGGTGTCCAAGGAGCCAGAAGAGGGTGTTGGATCTCCTGCAACTAAAGTTAAAAACAGTTGTAGGCTGTCATGGAAAGGAGCCCTGGTCCTCTGCAAGAGCAGCAAGCCCTCGTAACTCCTGAGCCATCTCTCCAGCCCTTCAATGCCAAAGTTTTTAGTGGAAGTCTGGGGCTCAGAACTCAGGTCCTCAGGCCTGCATGGCAGCACTTTAACATCTGGGTCACCACCCAGCTCCCCGATGTTGCCTTTCTTTCTTCAGCACTGCCCATTTCTTTGACTGCCGGGAGAACGTGTTCTTTTGGACCCCTGGAGTTGGGCTCTACACTTGAAAGTATATAGTAATAATGTTGCAAGTCAGATTTTATCTATGTGGGCAAGGGAATTCTGCCCAGGGAGATTTTACAAGCTCACACATCTGTGAGGCTGGTGCTTGGACCTCGTGTATCTAGGCACTTTGCACCTTCCACTGTTTCCCAGGCTGAGATGTTCTGATCTGTCTCCATCAGCCATGTCTGTTTTGTTAGTAAAGTCTACTGGTTATTGTTTATTGTGTGTGTGTGCATGTGTGTGGGGTATGTGTATAGATGTTCATGTATGTGTGCATGTATGTGGAGGTTGATGTCAAATGTTTTTCTTATTACTCAATCAATCCTCACCTTATACTGTGGACAGACAGGGTTTCTCACTAGACTCGGAGCTCTTGAGTTTCACCTGGCCAGTGAGTGTTAGGGATCGTCCTGCTTCTACCTCCCAGTGTTGAGATGGCTGATGTACACCATCACACCTTGCTTTTTACTTGAGTGCTTGGTTCCCAAACTTGGGACCTCATGCTTATGTGGCATCTCTCCAGATACGAAACCAACTTTTCAATAAATTGATATACCCTTAACTATTTATTTTTGCAGTACTGGGTATTAAACCTGGAACCATGCACACGGCAGGCAATGGTATTATCACCAAGCCTCATCCCCAGCCTGGTTAGTGTACTTATTCAAGGCTATTGTGTTGCCTTCAAGTTACCTTTGACCTTGGGTTTCTCAATACTGAAATTATGGGAAGAGGATTAGAAAAATTCCCGTGATGCAACTGTGTATTAGAATGTATGAACACGAAAAACTAAAGCAACTACAGAGTTGTAATTTTCATTAACTAAGTAAGAAATGTATATTTTTCAATTCTCTAGAAGCATTTTGCTGCTGATTTCTAAGTCTCACTGCAATTGCTAGTTAATAAAATTATGTTTTAATATGCTGGCAGAAAATTGATACTGTTTCCAATCTGGGTCATGAAACAAATAGAACGTGGGAGAAATTGAGCTCTTATTTCAGAAATGGAAAATGGATTTTTAAAGTCCAGATCATTACCAAGGGCAATTTTCTTGTAATAAGTTTAGCACTGACTTGCTCAGTGCAAAGCATTGCCAGGGAAAATTAGAACTTTTGAAACAAGATAATGAAAGTGGCGACAGAGCTTCAACACTTCCTGTCCTAGCAACCCTGTGTGCCTAGGTTTGGGAAGACTGCTACCCAGGTCAGGATGGGGCCAATGGGCTGGCTGCAGCACTCGCCAATGAAGCCCGCCAGTGAGTGGGGTGCAAGGCCAGGGTCAGGCACAGCCAGAAGCTACTTTTGCTGGGAGGTTTTGCTGATTTCCTATGAGGCTGGCAACCGTAAATCCTGGTGTTTTTCCCCAGCCTTCAGGCTCTTGGAAATGGAGTGTGCCATACAGGACTCCTGTTCTCTGATACCTAGCTCTCTTTACTTCTGGATATATGGGTAGCATTTTTCTCCATAGGCTTACAGTTGGGTCCAGCCATGGAATTTGTTGGATTAGTACATACCAGGAATGAAAAAAATGAAAATTAATTATAGCTACTTGTTCTTATTTAAAAATCTTGCAATAAATTACATTAATGTATTTGTATGTGGGGGTGGGGGAGAACAGCATACATGTGCCACGGCTCATGTGTTGCGGTCAGAGGACAACTTTCAGGACTTGGTTCTCTCCTTCCACCCGTATGGGTCCTGGTGATTAAATGTAGGTTGTCAGGCTTAGTGGCAAGCAATTCTATTCTTTGAGCCAGATGACTCTCCCAACCTATTTATTTTGTTTTTCGGGTTGTTTTTCAGACCAGGACTCCGTATGCAGCTTAGGGGACGCTGGAACGTGTTATGTAAATCAGTCTGTCATTGCACTCAAGATCTTGTTTTCTTTAGTCTCTTGGGTGCTGGGATTACAGGCGTGCGCTGATGATGTGCCTAACTGAGAACGGCTTAACTA
This sequence comes from Chionomys nivalis, assembly GCF_950005125.1. Classification (NCBI taxonomy): domain Eukaryota; kingdom Metazoa; phylum Chordata; class Mammalia; order Rodentia; family Cricetidae; genus Chionomys; species Chionomys nivalis. The sequence goes on from NC_080104.1 coordinate 29,981,255, forward strand.
AAACACAAAGTAGTGGGTGCAAAGGAAAAGTGTGATAAACTAGGCCACATTAAAATTTGAATCACAATAGATGTCCCCAAAGATCTGTGGGATCCATGTGAGACTGAAGTAGGCATAGTGTAATCGCATACCTGCTCTGGAAATCAAAGGACCAGGATGTGGGGGTCAGAGGAAAGCTAAGTAAGTTTCTCCTAATAAGATTCTTTTGAATCAGTTAATCAATCAATCAATCAATCAATATTATAATTGAATCCACTGAGCCTAATTGGTACTACCCATACACACATGGGCGTGTGGTTATCCGCTGGAGCATGGACAAATTATCAGTGGTCACCCAAAGAAAAGTGACTCTCGCTGTCTTAGCGGTCATCAACTACCAATAGCAACTCTGCTAGGGCTGGAGGCTTAATAGCCTTGATCCATCCGTGCTGGAATTTTTAACTGGCTTGACCTTGGGCAGCCAAGCACAACTGCTGTGAGATTGTGTGTGTAGCAGGATGTAATGTTCAGAAGATAACAGTTCACACTCCTTTTCTCTCTGTCCTCCAGCTCCTCCCCTCTTTCCCTATCTTCAGTGGTGTTCCCCCAGTCTTGGTATGGGGTCTGGGGGTGATGTCTCATCTCTGGTTAAAGACTCATTGTTGCTTTAATGGAGTAGTGTGCCCCTGGCATCTCTGCTTTGGGGGTGTGAACAGGGACGGGGGAGCTCTTTGGGTAAGAGAGACAGGCTTGTGAGGAGGTGGTGGACACAGACAAGCTGGAATTGTAAAGTCGGAGTGAGGACAGCAGTGACCTTTGTGGGGTATATGGAATGGTTATGAAAGAGACTGGCTGGGGTCACCCCCATAAGCTTTTCTTGCTTCATTCCTGGCAGGCTGCATGCGGTTCATTCCACTTTCCTCCTGGAGAATGGGGGCCTGAAATGGGGAGAGTTGGATTATCTCTTTGGAACAACTTGTCTAGAGGAAGAAACGAGAAGCCCCGGGGCTGTCTTTCTAGCCAATGTTCTATGCCTTTTATTGGGATCTGTCTCCCGGGAAAGGGACAAAGATCTCCAGTGAGAATCGGGACTGATGACTTTGCTGGAGTTGCAGAGGTGACAGGAGGGCCCCAAGTGGGTGACATTTCATGAAGATGAGAGCTTTTGGAGCCATCTCATTTCCTTGTACTTAGATCAGTCTATTGCTCCTCTGTGAAATTTGGAAACTCGGCAGACTCTTCTGTCACCCTTCAGACAGTGGGGGCAGGGACAGGGACAGGGAGGGGTTCCTGATGGCTTCCAGTCACAGAGCTAGCTGGTGTTCACAGGGGTGGGAGAGACCGCTGACCTTCCACCCTGATCCCTGTGGGCTAACAGCTCATTGTGACTGGGATCTTATTTCTTCACTCTGCTTGTAAAAGTGTGTGGCTTCAGTTGCTTGTTTATTTGTGCCTCTTGTTAAAATATTGAAGAGAAGGAGAGAGAGAGAGAGAGAGAGAGGGAGAGAGAGAGAGAGAGAGAGATCAGTTACAGTTACAATTTACTATTATGCTTGAAATGAAGAATTCTGATTCTTTGAGATGCACTGTCCTGCTGCTTGGATAATCTTTTTTTGTGAAATGCCCCCAGAGCCAGAGGCATGAGGAATTGTGGTAAGTTTTGGGTATCGCAAGGGGAACGGCCTGACAGCTATTCTTGCCCTGATAATCTCCTTCCACATGGCCTCTCATCCCTGCATTGGGCAGGCCTGCATCTGCTGCATCCCTTTGCTCTCAAAGTTGGCTTGGATTCCCAGAGCCCTATGAGGGCCCGACACCACACAGGAGTCAATTACAGAGGCTCCTAAGGAGCGAACTTACACATGCTCACATTGATTTGATCCACATGTTTTCCACCTGCAGTTAAGTTACCAGGGAGTCCTGAAGCTCACATTGGACCTGGTGTGTGATAACACCCAGCTGAGATAGTTGCAGCATTTCTCTGCCCGTTTAGGGTATGTCTATCACATCCTTGTCATCTGACACTATCTGCTCCGGGAGACAGGGATGGAGTATCTGCATTCATCTTGTGATCCTTGGGCAATGCTGATGTTTCTAGAGCCTCCCCCTTTGACAAGGATAGTATGAACCATCCTGAATGAATAATGAGCTGAATGACATTGTCAGATTCCAGCTCTAGGGGTCTTTGTGCAACTTTACCTCCATATATTCACCAGCTTAGTGTTTTGTTGATTCAGGGTCTCATGTAACCTGAGCTTGCCTTGAACTTACCATTGACCAAGGATGACTGCTGGTCCCCCTGCCTCCACTTCAAGGGGCTAGGATGACAAGACTGTATCACCATGCTCAGGCCTACGTGTTACTAGAAATTAAACTCAGGCTTCACGCATGCTAGGCATGGGCTATGCTAACTGACCTATGTCCCCAGCCCTTCAGCCACTTAAACAAACCTCTTTAAAGTCAAACATTCCTAAAAAATTAATTGAAGATGAGATAGATAAACGGAGTCATCTCGCACATTAATTTGGTGACACAAAGGGACACCAGGCTTAGATGGCTTCATTAGTGCCTCGTAGATTAGTAAATACTTCGGGGGAATTGATATCCAGTTTGCAGTCAGGCAGAGCAGTAGGGTGAATACTCTCAGTTCACCCAGGGTGGTGGGCACTTCCCTGACATCAAATCAGGGCAAGACTCTATGGAGAATCTGCTCACCAACATCACTTGATAGAAGAGATGCAAACATTATAAACACAGTTTTAGCTGAATAAATCAGAAATATTCTTAAAGAGTAAACACTATTGTCATGTGTGGTTTATCTGAAGAATGCAAGATTGCCTTATCCTTTGAAAAACCATAATTGGGGGCCTCAGGAGATGGCTGAGTTGGTCAAGTAGGAACACCTGATTTCAATTTTCAGAATGTGTGTGTGTGTGTGTGTGTTAAAGTGTGTGCAATTGGGGAGATGGAGGTAGATGGATTCCTAGGGCTGTTTGGTCAGTCTAACCTACTTATTGAGTTCCAGGCTAGTGGGGGACCCAGTTACAAAAAAAATGGTGGAGGAACAACAAACACACACACACACACACACACACACACAGAGAGAGAGAGAGAGAGAGAGAGAGAGAGAGAGAACTAATTATTGCTTTTTGACATTTTATTAAACCTCAAAGTAAAATCTGTAGGAGCATTTCTGTGGATGTAGAAAAATCATCTGATAAAATTTGACATTTATTCTTTTTTCATTCTTCTCTCATTAAATATATCCTGACTGCAGTGCCCCTACTCCTCCCAGGCCTCCCACCTCCACTCTCCTCCAGATCCACTTCTCCTCTCTTTCCCTTCAGAAGAGAGCAGGCACCCCAGAGATACCAAGTGAACATGGCCCGAGTTACAATAAGACTAGGCACAAACTTTCATATAAAAAAAAAAAACAATAAAATGATTCCTAATGATATTCTGCTCTCCTCACAGGTTGGTGCGTAGCCCAATCATCTTCTCAGAGGCTTCCTCTGGCAGTTGATTAGAGCAGATGTAGAGACCCACAGACAAATATCACGTGGAGAGGAAGTTCAAATTGGCGATCTCATTGGGGATGAGCTTGGGGAAACTCCTGGAAGAGAGGAAGGAAGAATCATAAAGAGCCAGAGGGGTCAAGGACCCTAGGAGAATACAGCCCACAGACTCAACTAATCAGGGCTTCTAGGGACTCACAGAGACTGAAGTGGTCATCACGGAGCCCACATGGGTCTGTGCTAGGTCTTCTGCATTTATATTATGTTGGTTAGCTTGGTGTTCTTGTAGGACTCCTAACAGTGGGAATGATATTTATTTTAAGTAAAAATTATTTACAAATTAAGAATAAGAGGAATAATCTTAACTGAAAACAGTATATGCTTAAAGCCTATGGGTGATACCATGTTTAATGTGAAATGTGACTATCAGCCCTCCAAGATCAGATAGACATGGGAGATGCTCATCTGCTTTTAACGTTGTCTTGGAAAGCTTAGCCAGTCTCATAGGGTGCAAGAAAGAAATAAAAGATGTCCAGACTAGATAGGAGAAGTGGGATGTTCAGTGTATTGACAGTGCAATTCAACCAATGTACAAATTTAGTGAGATAAATCAACATACCAACTGTATTTCACTGCAAGGACATGTTGAGAAGTTGAAATGTAAAAATCACAGCATCAGGTTGAGGAAATATCTCAATTGATAAAAGGCTTGCTTTTTTTTTTTTTTTTTTTTTTTTTTTTTTGCAAGCTCAAGGACTTGAATTTGAACCAAAGAAGTCATGTTAAATAAACTGAGTGCAGGGATCCACACTTGTAATTCCAGTGCTGGGAGGTAAAGATGGGCAGAAAGAACCTTGACGCTTGCTGCCTGGTCAGCCTAGCCTACTTGGCGGGTTCCAGGTTAGTGAGAGACTCAGCCTCATAACCCAGGTAGAAGGTACTCTGAGGAGTGATGCCTTATGGGGTTATCTTCCCCATGGCTGTCTTCTGGCATCCACGTTCACGTGGACATAATACACCCCCACACTCGCATGCGCACGCATACACACACAGAGAGAGGCAATAGTACAAAGTATGAAATATCTAGGGAAAGTTAACCCAGAGCATGAGCAAGACTTTATTCCTTTAATTTTATTTTTATTAGCTTTATTCCTTTAATTAAAATCTGCAGTAATAACTTTGGTTAAAAGATCTAAAAATGCAATCCACAATAATGTCTGCATATGAATCAAAGAAAACATCGCAGAGCTATTTTGGTGTTTCTGAGATGTGGTATTGCTGTATGAGATGTGTGAGGTATGATATTACGTCTTGAACACGAGCACCGCAGTACTGAGTGATATTAGGAGTTAGTCCTTTCAGTAGGCAGATGGTGAGGGGAGAGGAGCTCTGAGGGATACAGTTTCACCTTGAAGCCTCCTAAGATGGCAGGATGGTGCCCAGTTCCTTCTTCCTTGGGACCAGGAAGCATGGGTTCTTTTTTTTTTTTTTTTTTTTTGGTTTTTCGAGACAGGGTTTCTCTGTGGCTTTGGAGCCTATCTTTTTTTTTTTTTTATTCTTTTTTAATTAAAATTTCCACCTGCTCCCCGTTTCCCATTTCCCTCCCCTCCTCCCAAATATTGCCCCTCCCCCCACTTCCCTCCCCCTATCCCCACTCCTCTTCTCCTCCCCCCACTCCATTCCCCCTCCCTCTCGATACTGAAGAGCAGTCCAAATTCCCTGCCCTGCGGGAAGACCAAGGTCCTTCTATCTACATCCAGAAAGGTGAGCGTCCAAACAGGCTAAGCTCCCACAAAGCCAGTTCATGTATTAGGATCGAAACCTAGTGCCATTGTCCTTGGCTTCTCATCAGTCTTCATTGACCGCCATGCTCAGAGAGTCCGGAATCAACCCATGCTTATTCAGTCCCAGACCAGCTGGCCACGGGTTCTTTACATATGGGTTTGTTTTGCTCTAGACCTGTGCAGTCTGACACGGCTGTACCAACCAGCCCTTCTGATATGAGTGACCCCTTCTGGAGGGAATGCGGGAAAAGCTTGCCCTTCTGGGACTCGGTCCTCTCACCCACAGTGAAAGTCCTGAACTCTCTGGGGGAAAGGTGAACTCTGGCTCCAGTTCTCTCTGTTTGATTGCTTTCATTATGAATAACATTTGGCTTTGCAAACTTTCTTTCATGCATTTTAATTCTTTAATCACTGGGGAAATGCACATGTTCCTGCACCCTAGATGGTATCAGCAGTGCCAGTCACAGCCCCAGTGATTTCTGGGACAGACACCCAGTGACTAACAGTCAGGTGGAGCACAGGGTTGAATGAACTGGACAGAGGTTATTTGTGCTCTTGGAAACAGGTCTGTGTGAGATTTAATCACTCTCTTTAGAACACTGTACAATTTAAAACATATGCACTTTTTAAATTTTGAGTATTTTGTTTTCTTTTTGTTTCTGAGACCAGGCCTGGCTACATAGCCCTGGCTAGCCTAGAACTTGCTATGTAAATCAGGTTGGCTTTGAACTCATGGATATACACCTGCTTCTAACTCCCAATATTGGAGTTAAAGGTGATACACCACATCCAGCTATTTCTTGAATGTTTTATTTTATATTTTTGGAGTGCTGTCAACTACAGACAGGCAACTAAACTACAGAAAGTAGAACTGTAGACAAGAGGAATTGCTGTGCGTGCCTTTCTGGCCAAAGTTTTAGGTTGTATGGAAGAAGTGCTTCTCATTTGCTGTGTGTAGCTAGGACCATTTTAATAAATGTTTAAGTGATTATGTTTTTAGGATATATATTTTGTCATTTACATAGGGCTCAGTGGCACTCCTTAAGTTGACAGTTCAACTTTTTAGGGTGGCCTTAGATGACCCCTTTGGCTTCTTCTTCTTCTTCTTCTTCTTCTTCTTCTTCTTCTTCTTCTTCTTCTTCTTCTTCTTCTTCTTCTTCTTCTTCTTCTTCTTCTTCTTCTTCTTCTTCTTCTTCTTCTTCTTCTTGACAACAGGCAGTTTCCAGATAACAGGGTCACAAACAGGGCAGAGGGTGGGGTGGTGGAATGAGAGTATCCCCCATGTGCTTGTTTATCTGCAGGCTTATTCATCAGATGGTGAACTGTTCAAAAAAGATTAGAAGGATTAGGAGGTGTGGCCTGATTGGAGGAAGTGCATCACTGGGGGTGGGCTTTGAGGTTTCAAAAGCCCATGCCAGGCCCAGTGTCTTTCTCTCTCTGCCTGATGTCTGTAGATCAGTATGTAGCTCTCAGCTACTTCTCCAACACCATGCCTGCCTGCCAATTACTATCTCCCTACTGAGATAATAATAGGATAACCATCTAAATTGGAAGCAAGCCCTCAATTAAATGTTTTCTTTTATAAGAGTTGTCTTGGCCATGGTGTCTCTTCACAGCAATAGAACTGTGACAATGTGTAATTTCTGTTTAGGGAGACTTGTATTTGTACATTTCCTCTGGAAACTGTTAAAAATGCAAATTCTTTTTCCTTCTAAAATAGTTTAGACATAGAGACAGCCTAGGTGTAATATATAAGACCTCACAAATGACTACAAGGAACAAAGAAGGGAAAAATAATATAAGCATAGATGGTGCGGGAGAATTGTCTGTATTCTGTCAATCATGTTTTAAATAAACGCTGATTGGCCAGGCAGGAAGTATAGGCGGGAAAACCAGACAGGAAGTAGAAATGATACAACGAGAACAGGAGAATTCTGGGAAGGAGGAAGTTGATTCCTCCCACTCCTGCCCAGATCACCAAAGCAGCAGGATGTGATCTGCCCCACTGAAAAAGGTACTGAGCCACATGGCTAACATAGATCAGAAAAATGGGTTAATCAAGATGTGAGAGTTAGCCAGTGAGAGGATAGAGCTAATGGGACAATCAGCTTATAATTTATAGAGACCTATGTGTGATTTTCTTTGGGGCTAAACATGCCTTTACTGCACTAGTGGACACACACGTCCTGGCAGGTCAGTGTTATAGCACGCAAGACTCAGTACAGGGGAAGGCCACTGACGTCTTTTCTTTCTCAGTGGCCTGCCCAGCACCATTCAGTTAGCTATCAAGAAGGAAATTTCCTGGTCAGTTTGAGACTGATTTCTCTGTATCTTGAAGCCAAAACCCGTGGTGATGTACATTTGGGTTTTGCCTGCACCTACGTCTGTGTGAGGATGCCAGATCCCCTGGAACTGGAGTTATAGACAGTTTTGAACTCCTATGTGAATGTTGGGAATAGGACCCAGGTCCTTTGGAAGAGCAACCATGCTCTTAACCACTGAACCATCTCCCTAGCACTGCGTGTGGCTTCTTAAGCAATAGAGTCTTATCATGTATGTGGGTAACCAAGGGTAATGGCAACAGAATGTGTTGTTTTGGAAGCTTCTGGGGCTTTCTTAACCAGTATCTTGTAGAGAGGTAACCCATGTCTGGCATCGAAGTGTCATTTAAAAATTCAGATCTTCTGGGGGAAGCGTTGTCTATCTATGCAGGGCACCTGTTTAACCCATCTCCTTTCCCTGATCCCTGCTTAAAGTTTTAATCCCAATTGAAGATATCTGGACACCCCCATTTCTTCATATAATACATGTTCTGTTATTCCCTCTTTATTTTTCACTTGAGCTGAAAGATTGTAGGCTTCCATAGAGCCTTTTCATACATCCCTTATCTTGCTGACCACAGCTTCTATGGGGATTTCAGCAAGGGACCCTCACTGTGGTACACATAGGAGGATCTCGCGATACATACAGGAATATCTCATCTGTGGTTGCCATATCACCGATACATAGCTGTTATAGTTAAAATGAAAACATTACCATTCCAGAGTCTGACTCTTGGATTCACCTCTCCCAAAGGCTTCCCATATGAAATAAAGTTTTGAAGTCCCACGCGAGAAAGTCAGGACATCTTTCGTGTCCATCAGTATTGACGTCTCTGTCTTTGTCTCTTTGCAGAAGATTGCTTTATTACACTTCTTTTGAGCTTTCCCTTTTGGGGAAAAGAACTCACTCATTAAAACTAACAGCTTCCATTTATTGACTTCTGGCAGCATGCATAGTTGGGTTATGTTATTTCTGCAAATATTTATTCATGAAATAATATAACTAGTTATTGACAGTTAGGGTGTAAGATCAATGTGGTTTCTGCCACGGGTTCCAGAGGGAGCAACAGAGGCTGAACAAGAAATCACTTGAACATTGGAGTTGAAATCATAACTCTAAAACACATAGAATTCAATGTTATAATTCCTCTAAAGCAGTGGTTCTCCACCTGTGGATCGTGACCAGGGGGTGAGGTGAGGGGGGAGACATTTCTTAGGGTCTTAGGAATTGAGATACTGTTTCTAACTGTTCCTCTGTAAAGTTACAGTTGTGAAGTAGCAAAGCAAGTGATTTTATGGTTGGGAGTCACCACAACATGAGGAACTGTATTAGGAAGCAAGCAGAACATCTCATAGTTTACCCCCAAACCTGCCAATATTGGGGTTTCAACTGTTTGCAGGCTGATGTGTTCTGACTGAAGCATCCTCTCTCTCTTTGGGGCTGAGAACAGGGTCCTGAGGCTGAAGTACCAGGGAGCCAGAGGCCCCCTGCTGGACATGTGCCCTTGTTGTCGTTATTGCTCACAGTGTTCAGTGTTACTGAAAAGCCATGGCTGTCCACCGTGTGGTTCTGGGAATCCCATGGACAGAGTGGAAACTGAAGGCCTGTCTGACGTCATTAGTGTGAGAAGGACAACACCCAAGCCCTGCCTCAGGAGCTCACTGTGTCGTGAGAATCTATGCACATTTCTGTGCTGGTAAAAGAACTCACTTTGCAGCCTAGGCAAGTCCCTAGAGCTGAGTGACAGCACTTGCCCCCTTTCCTATGGTTTGACTTTTTAAATAAGCAGATTTCAGGAAGATCTGGCTGGCTTGATCCTGAGACACAGGGAGAGGATGGTTTTGAACTTCTGATCCTCTTGCCTTTACCTTCTGAGTTCTGGAATTATAGACATGTTTCACCATGTTTATAAATGCTAGCGACAAACCTAAGGCTCAGCGTGTGCTAGGCAAACGCTCTACCGGCTGAGTGACATCCCTGTCAATCTACTACACAGCTTTTGAAGAACATACTTTATGCACTCTTGAAACACGCCCTTTCATCTCTGTATTTTAAACGTACTTTAATTGATACATTGTTATGTATATACATAGGCTACAATGTGGTATTCGGTGCATGGTATATATCTAACGCTTCGAACATTTATCACTTATTTGCGGCAAAGCATTAGAAGTATTATCTCCTACCCATTTTGAAACATAGAAGAGTTATTGTTGAGGACAGTCATCCTGCACCCGCTCCTATTCCTGTTCACTAACAGCACCCCTGTATCAGCTATTCAGTTCCGCCCCACTCCCACCCTAGCCTCTGGGGACCACCATTCCACTCCCTACTTCCACAAGACCCCCGTATGAATGAGATTGTGCTACAGGCCCTCCGAAAGGTTCCACAACTTTCCCAGACAGCGCCACCAGCTGGTGACGAGTTATTCAAACATGTGAGCCTATGGGGGGCATTTCACATTGAAACCACAGCAGTGCCCCATTTGATTTAGTATAAAAAGTCTCACAGGCTCATCCGCATTGTAGCAACTGGGAAGATTTTGTCATTTTTGACAGACGCACCATGTCATGCCTACCTCTTTCCTTGCCCCCTCTGCCTTCATTGCTCACTAATGCTCATTATCTTGTTTACCGTGTCTCTCTCTCCTCACTGTGATGTAAGCTGCGTGAGCGATGCCTATTTGTCTGCTGATAGAATACAATCAGATTTATAACAGCCACTCAAATGTCTGAACAGAATCATCCAGACACAAAGGGCACAGGCAAGACGCTGCATCTGTGTCCCCATCAGCTTGAGTGTTATGAGACAGGCGAGTGGCTCTGCCTCATCCCTGTATGGAGCCTGTGATCTAGCCAGCCTGCGGTTGAAACCGAGTCTGACTGAAGATGATGCAGCTGGGCATCTTGCCAGCCCTGCCAGAAGTCTGAGTTGGGCTTCTGAGCTCTGTGCCCTATAATGGGCTGTGAGGTCAGTCTTGCACCAGGGTACTAATTGCCGCTTGTTCTTTGGAGAACGGCCATTTGCATCTATTTGCTTCTTTCCCCCAGTGATTTAAAGTGGTTTATTTTACACTACTATTCCAGGGGGCTACGTATTGCTGTGGCTTGCTTTGTGGTTCCTATAGGCTCCAGGCTGGCCTGATCCTGTCTGTCTTTCTCCTGCAAAGCTTCTTTAATACAGTAGTGGCATCGACTGGCGTTGTCACTGTGGGCGAAGGGGTAAAATCCTCTTTCATATTCATGTCAGGTGAGTGAGAAGCCTTTCAAAAATGCACTGCACATGCACAGAAGGTGGTGAGAGGCATTCCGAGGTAGAAACAACCTGAGTGGTTGACCATGCTGTGGCTTGAATCTAAGGAGAGCATCCCTTGGGCCGTGTTTTCTTGGTCTGGGGAGAATGAGGCTTCATCTAGCACAGTGGCATCTGTTTTCTTCTTAAGGGGGCCTTGGGAATCAGATATCCACAATATCCCAGTCCCATCTCTCAGACAGAGGGGGTGTACTCTGGGCACATGTGGAGGGAATATAACCTGAGAGGCTGAGGGGAAATGGCATCCTTATTTCTCTGGTTGTAGGAGTGGCATTTCTTCACATGGAGTTTGAGAAGTGGCTGCGGTCCCCATCCAAGGGCCACCTTGGGACTTGAAACACTGAGCCTAGGGGTTGATTGGAAAGAGCTGAGAGCTGCTCCTTCTCTTTTGTTTCTTCTTTTTCTAACCCTGGGCCTGTTTCCTCCTCTGAAAGGTGAAAATTAAACCCTTGCATTGCTAACAGGTGTGGATGAGGCAAGCATAAATGACTTCAGAGAGTTCCTTAGAAACAAAGCCCCAGTGGCATCCTGACAAGGAGGAAAAGAGCCAAGGAGTCAGCTAGGAGCTGGAAGTAGATCCTGTGCGCAGTCAGACAGACAGACAGACAGACAGACACACACACACACACACACTCTTACACTCACTCCTAAGAGACAGACAGGGGTATGTGGAATGTTCCTTCCCACTGTGTGAATATATAACACTGTGATTATCTTAATAAAGAAGCTGGCTGTCCAATCACTGAACAGGATAAGATTAGGCAGGAGAGCCAAACTGAGAATGCTGGGAGAAAGAAGGGTGGAGCAGGGCAGTCGCCAGCAGACACAGAAACAAGATGGACATGCCATACTGAGAAAAGTTGCCAAGCCAAGTGGCAAAGCACAGATAAGAAATATGGGTTAATTTAAATGTAAGAGTTAGTAATAAGCCTGAGGTATTTGCAGAACATTTATTTATTTAAAGTTTTATTTATTTATTATATACAGTGTTCTGCCTGCATGTATGCCTGCTTGCCAGAAGAAGGCACCAGATCTCATTATAGATGGCTGTGAGTTACCATGTGGCTGCTGGGAATTGAAATAAATACCTCTGGAAGAGCAGCCAGTGCTCTTAACCTCTGAGCCATCTCTCCAGCTCTGGTTGAACATTTATAATTCATATCGAATCAATGTGTTGGTTATTTGGAAACTGGTGAACTGGAAAGAAAAGTCCGGCCACAGGGGGAGTTTGCTTGTCTTAAGACAATGGTCAAGCATTGACATTGTTAAAATCTATTAAAATTGCTAATGCTAATGAAAATTTATTTAACTATAAGCACTTCTAATGCTCATTTTCATGTAAATAAGTGAAAATATTGGAGCGGGAGGGGGGAATTGCGTTCCTTAATTAGCAACTGTTAGATTTTCCTTGCTGTTTTGGATGCCTGGAGCCAAAGAATGAACATTAGCCATCAGAGTGCCATTGTGTCCGCATAACCATCTAAAAGCAAAAGCAAACCTGGATTCAAGTATTCAAGCTCATGAGCCTATGGGGGACATTTCTCATCCAAACCACTACAGTGTGTGTGTGTGTGTGTGTGTGTGTGTGTGTGTGTGTATGTGTGTGTGTACACATGCATGCACAGGTGTCCAAGGAGTCCAGAAGAGGGTATCAGATTCTCTAGAGCTGGAGTTATAGGTGGTCATGAGCTGCCCAATGCAGGTGCTGGAAAGCAAACTCTGGTTTACTGCAAGAGTATCAAGCACTCTTAACTGTTGCAAGGGTGAGCCCACTTGTTCATCCCAGCCACCTTACACCTAAAATAACCATGCAGAAACGGTGTTATTTTAAACACTGCCTGGTCCATTAGCTCTAACTTCTTATTGGCTAACTCTTACATCTTGATTTAGTAGTGTTGGGTTCTCCTACAATTATCAATGAGGAAATGCCTCAAAGACATGCCTACAGACCAATGGGATAGAAGAAATTCCACAACTGAGGTTCCCTCTCCACACATCTGTCATGAGGTGGCATGGGCGGGGAGAAATGTCCAACTCCATCAGTGCCTGAGGCAGGTGGGAGAGCTGGTCCCAAGGCCATAAGAGTGGGAAAGCTGTCCCTGTCCCTCATCAGCTGCTGTACTTGGGAGAGTGGCCCCTATGTCACACCTGGGCAACACAGTAGAGCAGACCCTGAAGGTGTAGGTGTAGGAGAACTGGCCTTGCTTCTTGCTCATGGCTGCAAGGGGTGAACTAGCCAGAACAAATGCAGGAGAGCTCACCCTGGTGCTGAGGACACGGGAGAGCTGGTGCGCTGAGTAACCCTGCAACCTTCCAGGCTTAGAACCAAGGTTATGTGTTGGTCCACTCCAACATCCACCCCATCTATGATCTCCTGGAGCACATGAAGGGACTGGTCCTGCAGACCCAAAGCTGCAGGATCTCCACAACACAGGGCAATATCAGGATAACCAAGAAGAATTCCAGTGAGGACCCAGCATCAATGATTCAGCAGAAACAAGAGAGGCCTCGAGCCAGATCTATGACTCTTTGCAGGGAACACTTGCAAGTAAAGATGTATGGTTCACTATGTGACATTACAGTTTCCAGGATGGGGTTGGTTTTTCTCTTTCTCTTAAGTCTTATTTTATTTTATTTTGGTGAGGGAGGTTGCAAGGGTGGAGGGCAGATATGAAGGGAAATGAATGGGATGAAGATGCATGATGTGAAAGCAACAAAGAATAAATAAAAAAAGATAGTTGAAAAAACAAAAAGGAGCAGCCAGGCAGGGAGAAGTTCAGCAGCTAAAGTAGATGAGAGCAGAGAGCTGAGAAGAGCCTGAAAGAAGCCAGAGAGGAGAATATGGTTGGTCCTGGTTGCCAGAAGAGTAGAGAGAACTGTCAGCTCTCTTTTTGAGGGTCAATATTCTGAGACCCCTGGCTGAGAGCTCTAACACTAGCCTCTTCCAAGGGTCCCAATAATCCAAGTCTGCAGAGGGCCTGGGACACTAGAGGGCGCCACTTGCGGCTGCTTCTGTCTGCTTAGGGTAACACTGGAGGAAACTGATCGCCAGCACTTGGAGAGGGTCCCCTTGCCTATCCTCGATTTCCATCGGGGAGCCAGCTGACCGTGCATTTACACCCACACATGTACTCTCCAGACGTGAATCACAATCTCGTGTGCCTCCTGTACGCACTCATTTTCACATACACACAATTGGTTCATACCTTAAACATGTTTCAATACCTACTCCCACATGAGACAGCCCAGTCTCTTTCTGTCTGTCTGCCTGCCTGCCTGTCTCTTCCTCCCCTCTCCCCCATCTCTCATCTCCAATGTGAGGTCCTTTTCCTCCTGAGCCCCACAGGCTCCGCCTGGTTTTCCCTTCTGTGTCGTCAGACATCTGCTCTTCTCGGCTGGTTTTTGTCAAGCTTTGTCAGCAAGTCTGTGCACCATTGTTGTGAGGGCGCTGGTCTAGGTGGGAGGTACTTCCACCCAAGGAGGCTGCTTTTTGCTGTGTCTCTTTTCTTAAGCTCAGTTCTAACGTTGTGTTCTCTGGGAAATGTCCTTTGGGTGGTCAGTGACAGATTCTTGATATCCCCCTATCCCTGATTGCGGAGTCTGGCACTAGATCCTTTCTCCATTGTTCTCCATGGTAGCGAACACAGGACTAACAGCCTGTGATGGTGCAGGTCTGCCAGCAGGGGGAGCGCTAAGACCCAAAAGCTTGACTCAGGGGTTGATGCTACTGGAGGGCTCCATGGCTGTGAAGCACTGTTTACTCCAGAATGTATACCAAATCTGTGTGTTGATGTGGTGGTATCACTTCTCAAAGCCCCTAACAAGCTCCTGGTTGATACTATCAAAATATACTGAACTATGTCTATAGCTCATTCTTCTGGCAACAATAGGGAGAAGCATGTTTGTCTACTTCCCGAAACATGTTAACTCTAACTCCCAGTTTCAGGGAAACTATACCAAGACCCTGGGCTACAATGGTTGATAAACAGATTTCATTACTAAGTTTCTTCTTGAGAAAGTTTCCAATTGAAACAGAAGCAACAGACCCTGGAGAGAGATGAACCTCTCCTGGGGTAGGATTCTAACTGCTGGTAAAGTCTGGCACAATGGGAGTCTGGGGTGTTTTTGGGACTCCACGCACATGCATAGAAACAAGGAATGACCATTTTGAGGATAATTATTCCTCCCATTTCCTTAGGATGTCTTCAAGTAAATTGACCTTCCCGAGGGGTGCACTTCTGGCCAAGTGATTGACAGGCACAGGTGAATTAGCTATGAAGGGAGGAGACAATATTATGTAATGTCTTATATAGCTTGTCCTGTCTCCACCCAGGGCTCTAGGCTGAACTCAGATCCTACTCTTCTGATGAGGGGGCAGGCTATAACTTTCTCTTGACCTCAACAAAGCTCTGATACTGCCATCTTTTATGGTAGGTTAAATTGTTCTGAATGAGGTCACCGGGATCTGCTTGCAAACCTGTGCTGACAAGATGCACATAAGCCTCAGGGTCAGTGTGGTAGAGGGAGTGAAAAGACTGTAACCAGAGGAGCAGGAAGTTCACTATGAGGTTGTGTTTCCTAGACAACTCAGAGAAGCTGCACCCTTGAAGTCTCACCAACATGGCTGCCTCAACAAGACTTGAAGAAGAATGACACCGATAGGCATGCTGACATGGAAGGGGCAAAGCTCATGAGACCTCAACTCTAGGCAAAGAAGAGGCAACTGAGGAGAGTTGAGAATGGAAGAAACAGTCTTCCCCAGGGAAGGGGAAATCAATTGGTTATCCAATACCAAATGAGCATCCCTGAGATCATATAAAAAGCATTTTATGCATTTAGTAGGCTGCAAAGGATGGATACATGGCAGGTGGGGGGAGGGGATGAGAACATGATGCAATTATAATTTCACTCCCCCAAATTATTATAAAATTATTATTATTATTATTATAGTGGGAGATCAAATTTATTCTTTCAGTAAGTAGTGTCTGATGTCCTCACAGGTGACTTGACCACACACCAGGATGTTCAGTTACTCTAAGTGTGGAGCAGGGTTTGGAACTCTACCTCAATTTTTCTTCAGTCTGCATAAATTTTTCATAGGCAATGTTAGAACAAATAAAAGCTAAGCATATAAAGTTCACTAAATAGTGGTTTTATTGTGTGTGTGTGTGTGTGTGCGCGCGTGCGCGCGCAGCCAGAAGTCATCTTTAGGCATTGTTCCTCAGGTGTGATTCACCTTTTGTTTTGAGATAGGGTTTCTCGCTGGGGCCTAGGGTTCATCAAGGAGGTTAGACTCTCCATCCATCCATCCATCCATCCATCCATCCATCCATCCATCCGTCCAGATTCAAGGATGCACCTATGTCTGTCTCCCAGTGCTGAGATTAGAACCATGTGCCTGTGCTGGGATTTTTATGTGGGTGCTGGGAATCAAACTTACATCTTCATGCTTCTACAGCAAGCACTTTGCTACTGAGTCATCGCCTCTGCACCTAGGATATACTAAATAATGTAATAAAAATGAGAACTTTTCTGAAAAGCCAACCTGTTCTTCAGGCACACCTGCTCTAGGAAGTCATATAAAACAGAAAGTAAGATGAAACACAATGAAAAAAATCACAAATTTTGATATCATAGCAAATAACCACCTTATCTATGGATCTAATTCTTCCAGGTGGTACCCATTCCCCCATATCCTCTCCTCTCCCCTTCCAGCCCTTATGACCTGAAACACACATACGGGACTCAAGGCTCTTCTGCAGTTGTCATGCATCCAAAAGTTTCCACTCTGAAGGAGAAACTCTAGGTTTTGCTCCCGTTTACGTGATATCTACCTCAGTGCCAGACGTGGGGCAGTGGGGTGATCGCGAAAGCTCATACTTTAGAACTAAGTTAATCTGGTTTAGATTCTGTGTAATCTCTAGAAAACTGCATCATCTGTTACATCTAGGCATCTTGCTGATGCGGTGGGAAGCTAACGACGAGCCCCCGGCACAGGTGATCTCAGTAGATTCAGATAATCGTTATTTTTAGAGAAGAAAGGGACAAAAAAAAATCATGCTTTCAAAAAGATGTGGGCTCATCTAGAGGGCCATGGCTCTGATGTACTTGGACTAATGGGTGCCTCCCATACAGGCCTGCAGAGCATGTGTGGAGAAGCTTGACTTCACAGGAGACCAGGTAGAGGAGGATAGCATTGTAGAGTTGGCAGAGTTTTCTTTGCATTCTATTTTTGGAGGTATGGAGGGGTTTTTATCTTAGTTTAATTATAATGGAATTAGTTAGCTCTTGGGGATAAAATATTTCTATCCCTGGAAGAAATTTTGTGCACCATAGGTCAGCTTCTTGGCTTGTGTGTGCTAGCACGCTAATACCTCAATGACGTCACCAATGAAGCTGTCAACTGGGATCAGACCTCAGGATCAGGCTGTGGGGAGACAGATGCAGGAAGTGTCGTCACCCTCCGCAGCCTTAGCCATTAAAACTCGAGACCACATTTTAAAACAAGCTAAGGGCTGGTGAGATGAAATGAACTGAGCCCAAGAGCCAGGACCCACATAGTGGGAGGGGCCTACTGACTCCCATAAGTTGTCTTCTGACCTTCACACCATAGGCGTACGCACAAATAAATAGAATAAACTTAGAAAACCAAATAAACAAGCAAAGAGCCTTCCTAAGAGTCTGGAGACACTCTCTAAGACAGTAGCTAGCATCTGGGTGCAAACTTCATGGTCTCATGGCCAGTTGCCCACTGAGAGAAGGCGTATATTTATCCAGAAAGGTCAAGGAAATCATGACTCCAGAAAGCAGGCTTTCAGGTACTCAAATGTGACTCATTCCCCCTACAACTCCCTGTCTTGTGTGAAGCTACAGTTTGCTGTTCTCACCCCAACAGTCAGCAACAACTCAGTGATGTATCTACAAGGAGCTCGGAAATTCAGCCAACAGAGCTTTCAGAGAGCAGTTGTTTTAAAAAAAATGGTTCTTGAAAAAGATTTTCACTCAGGGAGACTGCAGAGGTCTCCAAAGCAACACAACCTATTGCCAATACCATTGGCTACCCAGTATAGCTACACGGTAAGACCCCGTTGCTGAAGATACCACTCATTTTAGCTTCAAGACATGGAGAGGTGAAACTCAAACTGACCAGAAATGTCCCCTGTGCACAGGAGTGTCCAAAGTGCTAGAAGGTGCTGTGCAGGCTTCTGAGGGGGGAAAGGCATCAGTGCTGTACGCAGCCTTATCACATGTATCTTCGTCACATTCCCGACACATAGCCATGCCAGCACAAGACTTGGTTATACTTTATGACGGTCAAACCCTAACTACTGTCTACTACTATTTCTGCAATATTGTTGTTTTAAGAGTAACCTATAAATGGAAGCGAGCAGTGTGTGACCAATTGAAAGTGTCCTTTTCACTCGTTAAAGTTGCCTCTATAGCAGTGGTTCTCAGCCTGTGGGTCATGACTCCTTTGGCTGAACGACCTTTTTACAGGGGTCACATATCAGACATCCTGCAGATCAGATATTTACGTTATGATGCATAACAGTAGCAAACGACAGTTCTGAAACAGCAACAAAGTGACTTTATGGTTGGGGGTCACCACAACATGAAGAGTCATGTTAAAGGGTTGCAGCGCTATGAAGGTGGAGAATCATTGCTCCATATTATTGCATGTGTGCACATGTTGCTTGTATATATGTATATCATGTGTTGCAAGTGTGTGTGTTGGATGTGTTCATGAGTGGAAGTGTTGCAGGTGTGGCTAGTTTGTCCACTCCCATTACTGAGTTCTAAGTCTGTGCTATGGATGTTGGGTGTTAACCATTCATCCATTGAGGAAGTGTGGGCTCTTAATCTTTGGTTATACTGATGAGTGATATCAGAATTGTTCCTTGAACATAAGTCTTCATTTCTATGGGATAAATGCCCCAAAGTGAAATTTCTGAATCCTGTGTAACTACACATTTAGCCCTAAAAGACACTGCTAAACTATTTTTAAAGTGTCTTCCCATTTAATAGAAGGAATGTCCCAGTTTCTCAGCATCTTCACCAGCATGTGGCTTTGTCATCATCCCCATGTTGATCATCTCAATAGGCACGTGGTGCTAACTTGTTAGTATGTATTTTTGTGTTTAAGTGTGTGTGTGCGCGCACATGCATCTTTGTGTGCATGCCTGTGTATCTGTGTATGTGGAGGCCAGAGGTATTGGTATTGCTTCTCAGGTACAACCCACTGCGTTTTCTGAGCTAGGCTGGCCAGCGAGCCTCAGAGATGCACTTGTCTGTGCTCCGCAGGGTAGGATTTCAATGGTACACCACGATGCAGGTTGTACTCAGGTCACCACGCTTGCAAGGCAAGCACTACACCAGCTGAGCCCTCTCCCTGGTGCAGCATGGTCTTATGGTTTAAATGTATGTTTATGGGTACACAATGGTGTTGAGTGTGTGGTATGTGCCATTGGGCATTCAAATGCCCTTTTCAAAGAAATTGCATTCATTTTTATTGTCACTTTCTAACTGTTTTGTTTGTATTTTTATCATTAAGGTTTATTTATTTATTTAATTTATTTATTATGTATACAATATTCTTTCTGCGTGTATGCCTGAAGGCCAGAAGAGGGCACCAGACCTCATTACAAATGGTTGTGAGCCACCATGTGGTTGCTGGGAATTGAACTCAGGACCTTTGATAGAGCAGGCAATGCTCTAACCACTGGGCCATCTCTCTAGCCCCCTTATCATTACGTTTTGAGAGTTTTCTATATATTATACATATAAGTCATTCACCTCCTCTGAGATCTGGTCTCTTGTTTGCTTGGAGCTCACCAGTAGGGCTAGACAGGATGGCCAATGGGCTGTAGAGACCCACCCGCCTCTGTCTGCCCAGTGCTGGGATTGTGAGGGGGTTCTGCCGTTTCTGGGATTTGTCTGTGCCTTCTGGAAACTAAACACATGCTCACCAAGTTCTCTCCCAGCTCCCTTTGCTCTCCTTTTTCAGTGGACAAAGCGTCACTGCTCTGCTAGCCCCACAGTGTCTTGACTCCTAACTGTCTGAAGGGAACTTCTGTCTCACTTCTTTTCTATGTTTCTTTCTTAATGCATTTAAATTACAATGATGTGCTTTGACAAAAAAGAAAATCTTACTAGGATTTTGAAAATCTTACTAGGAATAGCATTAGCAACTAGAAAAATCCTTTAAATATTGACATCCTTTTTTATTAATCCTTCTAATTCATGAAGATGTTACATTTCTCAAAATTTTAAGCCAGGGTTTTTCCAAAAGCATTTTGTAATTTTTCACTGTGTAATCCCACTCATGTTTTATTAGGTTTATAATTAAGAATCAATTATTATTATTCTTGAGGCAGAGTCTCACTGTGTGGGCTTGGCTGTCCAGGAACTCACTGTATATACAAGGATGTCCTCAAACTCACAGAGATCCTCCTGCCTCTGTCTTCTGAGTGCTGGGATTAAAGGTGTTCATCACCATACCTGTCTTATTTTACTCTTGATAATGTCAGAAGAACTGTTATTTTTCTCTCCAAACATGTTCAATATCATAATTTCATACCTACTCTTGTTTGCTATATGTTACTTTTTAAGTGAAAAAGAACAGAGCAAGAACACTGATTTTATCCTCATAAAATCTTCAGTTTAGCAGGGATGGTTCTCTAGCTGACTTGAATGTATTCCACCTGTGTGTCCACGTGACAATGTGTGTGCTGATCTCTCGGTGTATGTGTGCACATCTCTGTGTAAGCATAACTGTGTCCATGTATATCTGTGTGTATCTTTGGGTTGGTATACTTATGTATGTGTTTATATCTGTGTACACACGATTCTGTGTATGGGTATATCTGTGTGTGGATCTGCATGTCTGTGTCCACATCTCTGTTTGGGGATGTACCTGTGTGTGTACCTATAATATACATGCCACCAAGACAGACTAGCGTGGAGGAGAGCCTCCACCATGTCTTCTTGTTATAATCCCCCTTACATAAGAAGCTCATTCTGGGTGGACGGCTGTCTTCTTATCTTCTTACCTCCAGTCAAGGCCACATTGCAGAAGCCACTGTTTACAAACCTGTCCCATACATACTTTCAGGAACTGCAATATATCCTTTTAGTCATCTGTGAAGCATCTCCATACCTGAGGCAGACCCTGCTCATCAGGGAGACGGTCCACTTCACACCGTATACAGGAAGACAAGCCTCCCCAGTTAGTTCCGTTAGGGACACTCCACTCTGAAATGGTTCTGCCTTTGTTGAAGGTCTTATCATCCACAGCAGAGGTCAAACAATGCCTACTATAGCAAGGGAGCATGGCATCCCACATCACATGGAAACAGACGGTGTTAGGATTTAAATAGGAAATGTTCTCCGTAGACTCATGTGTTGGAACACTCGGACCCTAGCTGGTGGTACTGTTTGGGAAGGCTGTGGCACTGTCAGGGTGTAGAGGCTCACTGAAGGTAGTAGATCACTCGGAGCAGGCTGTGTAGCCCAGCTCAATGCTTACACTCTACTTCCTAGTTGTGGGTAAGATTGACCAATGGCTCGCATTCCTGTTGCCATGCCTTCCCCACAGTCATGGACTGTGCCCTGGGGCTGTGAGACCCTTCCCTGATTAAGCTACTGTTCTAGGGTACAATTTTCCCCACCTCAAGTGGTTTGGCCTTAATTGCATGTCTTACTACCCATTATGCAATGGCCATACAGCTATTTTTCCCTAAGCCATCTTGACATCTTGACTCTGTTGATCCTTGTTTGGGCTCCAGTGGTTTGTACCTTTTTTTTTTTTTTTTTTTTTTTGTGGGGAGATGGGAATGCAAACATTTCTTTTTCTCTTTTCTCTTTTGTAACTTTATTTATTTTACATCCTCTCCCTCCCCTCCTCCCCTCCTCCCCCACCTCTCCTCTACCCTTCCTCCCAACTACTCATTCCTCTTGTTCCTACGATATCCTTCTTCCGTCTCTTTACCAGGATTTCCTGAGTGGTGTGGGAGAATTGTATGTATTTTGTCAATTATGTTTTAAATAAATGCTGATTGGCCAGGCAGGAAGTATAGGCGGGAAAACCAGACAGGAAGTAGAGGTGGGGCAATGAGAACAGGAGAATGCTGGAAAGGTGGAAGCCCATTCCCCCCACTCCTGCTCAGACTCCAAAGAAGCAACATGTGATCTGCCCCACTGTGAAAGGTACTGAGCCACGCAGCTAACATAGATAAGAATAATGGGTTAATATAAGCTCCAAGAGCTAATAAGAAGACTGCGCTAATGGGCCAATCAGTTTTATAACTTATGGAGATCTCTGTGTGATTTTTTTTGGGGGGCTTGCCAGCTGTGGGGTACCAGGCTGG
The DNA here is from genome assembly GCF_950005125.1 of Chionomys nivalis. Taxonomy (NCBI): domain Eukaryota; kingdom Metazoa; phylum Chordata; class Mammalia; order Rodentia; family Cricetidae; genus Chionomys; species Chionomys nivalis. Next base: position 30,003,533 of record NC_080104.1, read on the forward strand.
ACAGAAACCCCACCAAACAGGCCCCTTCATGCTACACCTGAGCTCGGCCTAATGTTTGTCTGTGGGTCTCTGTATCTGTTTCCGCCAGTAACTGGCTGAATCCCCTCTGACGACAGTGGGGGTAGGCACCAATCTGTGAGTATAGCAGAATGCCATCAGGCATCATTACATGAGCAAGCGTTTCCTTATCCCAGACAGGACACCAGTCACAGACCAGTGACAGATCCACACAAGTCTAGCTTGGTGAATTCGATGACTTCCTTAGGGGTTACTTATGGGAGAATGAGCAGGGGATGTCTCGGGGAACGGAGGTGACTCCCAGGCAGCTGCATCATCAGAAAGCTGATGGACCAACGAAAGCTGCATCCTGAGAGTTCGCTGCCTGACTTGCAGATGCTCCATTAGAGACACCTGAGCTCCCCCACCCCTCACTGAGGTTTGCTGATCTTATAGCCTAGGTAGAGACCATGGGAATCCAGCAACTTTCTGAGCTTCCTGGGCCTCTGACGTTCATGAGTTATCTGAGTATTGTGTTCCTGTTAGCTTTCGGAGCCCTATTAGTCTCTCTCCTCCCTGCAGGAAGGGATGTTTTAGTTCAGAGGAGAAAGCCACACTACGCACTGTGCGTGCTGAAAGGCTGTGTACAGGGATGGCTCTCCATGTCTCTCTTCCTTATCAACCTGACAGATCTCCTTTTCTCATATAAATATATATATATGCTTGTTATTGCTTCCCTCAACTCTTTCATTGGTTGTCAATCTTGGGGACCATTCACATGATAAGCATGGCTTGTACCACCATGCAGTGTCCCAGACCCATTTTCCTTTGTTGATATCTCCGCCTTGGTTTCCATGACTCTCTGTCCAGCATGGCCTCTTATCCTTTATCTTTAGCTCAGGGCCTCTCGGATTTCTCTCACCAAATGCTGATAGCTTTCGGCTGAGGTATTGAGGAGAGTGAGGGTCATTCACTGCTGGCCAGCCACGGGGTGTCTTTGGCTGAATTCTGTGGGTACAGTAAAAAGAGTGAGACGCATTGGTGCTGTGTGGAGCAGGCGCAGTGGTGTGCTGGTGTAGCCTCATGAAATGTGCAGTTGCTGGCGCTGCAGGTAGCTGCAGACAGCTGCCATTCCATCTCCCCCCAGGGACAGGTGTATTCGGGAAGGGTGCTTAGGGAGACTCAGGAGCCATGCTCAAGGGAAAATTCATACAGACTGCTCAGGAAACTCAGTCCTTGGGCCACTAAGATCTTGCTGCCGAGAGAGAGCCAAGAAGACCCCACTCCTCGGCTTTGCTGCCTGCTCGGTGCTGTGCCATCAAGACTCAGGCTTCCAGTCACCTGGGAAGAAGATGAAACCCAAATCTCCCTCTCTGTTTCAGATGCCCGCTGTTTAGCCGCAACTCAGTGACTCAAAACCAAAATGAACCCCAACCAACTGGAGCAAAGCAAACACATGAGCCCAAGCCACAAGCCTTGGCCAGTGTGTGTGTGTGTGTGTGTGTGTGTGTGTGTGTGAGAGAGAGAGAGAGAGAGAGAGAGAGAGAGAGAGAGAGAGTGTCCTCCTTAGTCCTTTATCCCAGTTGATAATGAGTTATCAGAAAGTGTAACTGCCAGATCAAATTGAGTTTCATTGGAGTTTGAGGAGAAGTTGTTTTGGGTCTATATCTAGCAATGTCAAACGAAGAGAAATTCAAGATGTTGGGGAAATGCAGGCAGAACAGGGTGCCCTCACAGTAATAGCGCACCCCTTCTGGAAGAGGGGTGTCCCTGAGGCTTAGATAGGCTGGGGAGTGTTCAGGGATTTGGAGTTCCAGTGAATGGATACTCCCCACACCCCTCTTCCCATTCCTAACTTGTACTCATACGTCACCGTTTGTCCAGGTACATTCTGTGTCTGGGTGAGCCTCTGGGTGCTGGTCATCAGGCCCTGGGCAGAGGTCATGTTAGAAGGTCTGGGAGGGTGTGCGAAGCATCGTACTGAGAGTTCAGCTAGCTCCTGAGTACCACACACTCTCAGAAGAGTGTGCTATTTCTACTATTTTTTTTAAGTGCTATGGATTGAACCTATAGCCTGGCCCAGCTCATAGGTTCTTTGAGCATACGTATGTACAAGTGCATGTGGGTGCATGTGCATATGTATGCATGTTCATATGGAAGCAAGGCGATTATACCTGGTTCCTTCCTCAATCATTTTCCATCTTGCTTTTTTGAGACAGATTTTCTCAATGGAGGTCGATTCACCGAACCAACCCAGCTACCTGATCAGTCACCATCAGGGTCTTCCCATCTCTACACCTCCAACACTGGCATTCTAGACCTATGGTGCCATACACAGGGATCCGAACTCCAGTCCTTATGCTGGTGGCTCAAACACTTTATTGATGGAGCCATCTCTTTAGCTCCTGCTTCAAATTATAAACTGAAAAACACCCCACAGTTCAGTTTAGAGTGGAGCTTGGCCCTGGAACTCTTTGGAGAGTGGTTATGTGCCAGAGCCATCCATTTGATTCACAAAATCTCCAGTCCTTCCAATAGCAGGGTACCCCAAGTTTCCTGGCCTGACAGGGTAGAATAGTAGATAAGGGGGAGGGCAAGGCTGTGAAGAAGCCTAACTCAGCCTGTTGACTGTGTCTGGACTCTGGGAGAAGTGAAGAGCCACACGGGGCCACATGGAGCACTTCATTGTGTCCAGCTGAAATGTCAGCAGAAGCAAAAACAGCCTAGTGGGAACCCAGCAGGGAATTGAAGGTGAAAGGCGGCGGGGATGTTGGTTGTTGGGCTCTTTGCCTGGGCATCTCTGCGAGGCTGTGGCACACAGTCTAAAGGGAGATGTTCCAGCATGCTTTATTTTAGATGCAGAGAAACCCAGGGGATGCTCTACCCTAGTTAAGGAAGATGGTTAATGGCAGGAACACAACTGAAGCCGAGCCCTTGTCACCAAGTGACCAACTCCAGTTTTGTCTGCCTGTGCTGTGTGTACCCAGCCATGAAACACATGTGCATTCAGACAAAGGGGGGGCCTGAATGGCCGCCAGCTGTATCACCTGATGACTCTGCCTTTGCTGAACCCAGAATTGACCTCGAAAGGCCACACCATTCTAGACAGGTCACACTGCTCTTTGCTCTCCATGGGTAGCTGCTTTCTTCCTACCCTTCTGCTCTGGATGCCTGTGCCATGAGAGAGGACTCCTCTCTGTAGATTAAGCTTTAGCTTCTGCTGCAGCCGCAGCTGCAGTCTGGCCTTCTGCTGGCTCAGCTCTGGTTTTCCCCGTCTCTGCCTCAGCAGGGAACAGGTAGATAAATCAATGTAAGAATAGAGAGGTTCTGATGCCCTGTCTACCCCCCGAGATAGCTCAGGGAGGGTTTCTGTTCTTTTACAGAGACAGGGGGTGGGTAGACTGAAGATAGGTTATTGATCCAGACATCCCCGAATTTCTCTGCATCTGAAATCAAACATTCTGGAACATCTGTCTTCACATGGTGTCCATGGAGGCCAGTGGCCTTACAGAGATGCCAAGGCAAAGAACTCAGCAACCAACATTCCCACTGCCTCTCACCTTCAGTTCCCTGCTGGATTCCCACTAAGCTGCTTCTGCTTACATCTCTGATGAACAAAATGGGGAGCCCCATGCATCACCAAGCAGGCTCTTCAGGTCTCCCAGGGTCCAGCGTTCATTTCCGTGTGTGCATGCACGTATGTGGAGGTCAAAGGTTGATGCCAAGTGTCTTTTTTGATCGCCCTGTACCTTATTTTTTGAGATGTGGTCACTTGAGCCCAGTCTATCTCACTAGTTTAGCTAGACTGGCTGGTCAGCAGGTTCCAGAGATCTGTCTCTGCCCTTTTCAGATGCAGGACTCCCAACTCACATGTCTATGTATGCTTGTGTGTATTAGAATGTGTCTGTGCATGTGTGTACATGTGTGCGGTGGCCTTAGGTGCTGCCCCTTTGTATCTTTTTGAGACAGTGTCTCTCAATGGCCTGGAACTTACCAATTCAGCAAGGCTGTCTGGCAAGTGAGTCCCGGTGATCCATCAGTTTCTTCCTTCCCCCCTCTGGGACTACAAACACATGTCTCCATGTCCAATTATTTTTTTGTGAGTTGTGGGGAATCAGACTTAATGCCTCATGCCTGTAGAGCAAGCGTTTTACCGATGAGCTAACCCTTCAGCCCCTGCAGCTTCCGACTTTAGTAGCCCAGGCTCAATTTCCTGCTCCAATAAGGTAGGAGCCAGAATCAACAGGGACACAAAAGGTAGCTATCTCAGCAGCTCACCTGGCACACCTCTTTTGGCACCAGTCCAGACAAGCTGGCATAGTAGAAAGATTATAGGATTTGGAGTTACACACACCAGCCAAATCCCAGTTGGATTGCTAATTGTATGCCCAACTGTGAGTCAAATTGTGTAATTATGTGACTAACGATACACCTTATTATGTAATATATGCTACCTTGACTTCCTGTCTTAGAGCCTCTGTGTCTGTGTCTGTAGAGTGGGTATAATGCCAAAAGTGATTGAAGGGGTTGCAGAAGGAATTGCCCACAATGCCCTGCACCTTGTCAGTCTTTTTTCTACTCAAAGTCCATGGTTTTTCTGTTTTATTCCTGTGCATGTGTGTGTGTGTGTGTGTGTGTGTAGGCCAGAGGTTGATAGCAGATGTCTTCTTTGATTGATTTCTATATTATTATTATTATTGAGATGTGGTCTCTTATTGAAGCCAGCACTCACTAATCTAGTTAGGCTAGCTGGCTAGAAAGTTCCAGAGATCTATCTGTCTCTGCCTCTCCAGCACTGGGACTATAGGAGCACACTGTCACACTTTTTAAAAAACAAACCATGTATTTTGGGGTGGGGGACATTGAGCTCAGCGACTCTCTAAGCCGTCTCCCCAGACCCTACAGTACCTTTCTGAGCCTGGATTCACTTGCCTACATGATGCCAAGATAGCCCTTCATGGCTGGAATTGGCTTGTCTCCCTCTCTTCTTTATCTGGTTCATGCTGTTGTAGGCCTCCTTGGTGCCAGCACCAGGCCTTCCCTCTGAGTGAGGCAGTCGAACACAGCTCTTTCTGAATGTTGACTTCTGGCCTGTGGCTTCCAGCTAGGCCATGGGCTCCCAGTACAAACACAAACTTGCACCAAATCTGCATTGTAGAACAAGATAACAAGATTTTTTTTCTATACTGCACCTGAATCGACACAGTCAGCCGTAGGACAGCTTGTTATGTCAGCTGACTCGAGCTGACCCAATGACAACATGAGCCTTCGTCTTCTCTTTTTGCATCTCAGATAAAAATGACCAACGTGCATGCTCACCGAACTGCCTCCACTTCCAGGCAGTACCCGATACACACCTGTTGTATCTCAATTTCCTCTGAATTGAAACTTTCCCTCCTGAAGGATGGCTCATGCCCCTTAAAACTCATGAGATTTACTAGGCTCCTCCTCAAGGTTACAGAAGCAAGAGCAAGTGCTGGGGCGGGGGGGGGGGGGCTCTGAGCAAATGAGCTGCCTGGAGGAGACCCTCTGCCCTGCTGAGCTGCCTGCAGGTTGTGCAGAGGCTTCCATAGATGCAGCTGCTGTGCATACTGGTGGGCTGTATGTGCAGTGCAGCTGCCTTTGAGACATCCACTGACTCCCCTGAGTAATTAAGCTGCACCAGGCTTTTATTTATTTTTTTTTTGCCACCAATCAGCTCCCAAATCATGATACAGAGACTTATTATTAGTTTAGAATGATCAGCCTAGCTTAGGCACGTCTTTGGCTAGTTCCTTTAACTTAAATTAACCTGTTTCTCTTTATCTTTTGCCTCGGGGCTTGTTACCTTTCTTGTTTCTGAATATCTTACTTTCACTGCTGCTCTATGTCTGTCTGTCTGGTGTCTGCCTGGCTTCTGCCCTGGGTATGTCCCTTGTTTTCTTCTCTCTTATTCTTTCTCCTTCTCTCTCAAGCCTAGATTTCTCCTGTTTATTCTCTCTGCTCTCCAACCCCGCCTATCATTTTCCTGTCTCACTATTGGCTGTTCAGCTCTTTATTAGACCACTTAGGTGCCTTAGGCAGGCAAGGGGAATCAAATGCAACACATCTTTTCATAATTTAAACAAATGCAGCATAAACAAAACTAACACATCTTTACACAATTAACGGAATATTGCACAGCAAAAACAAATGCAACACATTTTTACATAGTTAAAATAATATTCTATAACAGTGAGTCTTCATCTGTGTTCTTGCAAGTCACCCCGATAGATTCATTGGTTTGCCAAATTGGGCTTTGGTGGAATCAATTGTTGCTATTACTCTGTTGTAGTCATCCTGTCTGGGGTGAGAAGATACTTGCTCACATCTCTCCAGAAGTCACATAACAGACTCGGTACCTGAACAGGGAGGGACATGACAGAACCAGAGAGAAGCTGGGCAGAAATGGCTGTACTGCCCATGCTCTAGGCACCGAGACATGCAACTGAGGTTGATTCCTGTGGTGATGGAGTGTCTGCCGGGGAAATCTTGATATGACCATGCTTCCTCATGTGCTATCTAAGGGTTGATGGGAAACCTTCTCCAGCCAATGGCTTTTGGGAGGCTGGACCAGGATGGGGCGTGATTTTTGGGTACCCAGAGAAAGTGGCCGGCCTGCACAGCTCAGCCTCTTCCTCCTGTGCTCCACCCCTTGAGATTGGACCCCTGTTCCTTTTCCGTGAGTTTTCCCCTTTAATGAAGAAAAACTTTAAAATACTCTTCTTGGAGTCAGCTTGGGATTATTTGACTCGTGTTTTCCCCACCTTTGACATGTTCAGCTTCAAAGGGTGAGCTATTGGGAGACGGAGGGTTCATGGGGGATCCCAGGATAGCTGTTATTGTCTGTTGGTATGGAGTAGTGTGCCTCCACCTTGATGAGTGGGATCTGCTGTGTGTGTTTGGGGACACTCTGATAATGGCTGAAGGACTAGAGACTGCATAGCTGTCCCTGAAGACTGCATGCATGGGACAGAAGCATCAGTAAGTTGTTGTAGCTGTTGCATGGTAACTGTTCTGTGTAATGAGTCATGTGACTTAGGCCGAGGTGGCTGCTCATAGGGAACCTTCCTGTGTAAGGGAGGAACCACAAGGGGAAGGGGGTTGTAGCTAGCTCACTCTCCTTAGCCTCTGGTTTGATGGGCAAGATGAATTAATGGGAGGATGAGCTGAAAGTGTTGGCTTGCTTGGGGGACTGCAAGGAAAAGAGTGTACACATTAGATCTGTGCTAAAGAGCACAGAACCCAGACATTCTGGAACCCAGACGTTCATGAGAAGAACTGGGGAGTGAGGAGGAGGAGAGCACAGTAGAAGTGATAGAAGACACCCCTCAGGCCCCACCTTTAGTAGAAAAGGGGAACATCCGTGCTATGACATGCAGATGAGGCATTAGATGTGGACAACAACATTGTTAAAGATTTATTTTTATTATTTTATTATTTTATTTGTCTATATCTGTGCACCTCTAAGGAGGTGGAGAGCCTCCATGTGGCTGCTAGGAATCAAACCTGGGTCTTTAACAACAACAAGAAGTTGTTAAGCCAATTCTCCAGTCCTAAGAAACTATGGTAATCAGGGAATACTCAGCGCCTGAGGGGCTTGACTTTGGAAAGACTTTTAAACAAGCAATGACGAGCCTGTCACAGTCTGCAGTCTGCAGTCTGTAGGCATGGAAACACTTGTGATTAGTCTAAGGTTGTTCTTCCTTAATACAAAGGCTGCAGAAACTAAGACAACGTGAGAAAAGTTAGTCCCTGATAGATTGGCATACGCAAGTCATTAGGGTCATCGTTGAGGTCCCCATGAATACCAGGGACTGGGAGGCAACAGAGGAAAGACAGGGGTTACTGGAAGAGAGGGGTAGTGTTTGATGCTCAGATCTCTGGGCCAGATAGAACTACACTTAAAAATCTGACGAGAAAAGAGCTTGGTTCTGCAGGGACTTTGGGAATAGTATGGAGTTCAAGTGTCTTCGTTGAACCCCAGGGTGGGACATGTTCTTTATGAGGCAGGAAAAGCCCTGGCGATTCTAAATAACTGACTGATGTGTAAATTAGATAAAATACAGACACGCAAGAGGGGGATGACAGAATGACCAAGGAGACCGAGGCGTTTATTTGGGTGACTCAAGGCCAACGTGACAAGATCTGTGTTGAGTTGGGTCTTTAGGAGAAAACAATAACAGAAAACCAAATACTGTGCTTTTGAGGTTTTGCAAGTCTTTGGAGAATTAGCAGTGGTTCGCAGAAAACATAAATGGGAGAAGAATGAAAGTAAATGAAGAAGTCAGTTCTAGGGGTGGGCAACTATTCCCTAGAGATGCATGGTGTGTCTCTTCCTTTTAGGAAGCCCAGAGGGTTGAAGATTGCTTCCCTAGTTAGGTTTGACTGATGGAATCGTAAGAGCCATAGTGTTGGCCCAGAGCCTGTGAGAACCGAGGAGCTGGCTCTGGTGGCAACCCTGGCAGACTGGAGTGTTGTCCTGCGCCTGACCTGGACTGAGAAGCATAAGCCAGCCTGGGAGGCTGTGACCTGCGATCAACCAGAGCTCACTTGGACTGGGTGACAGTGGACCTTTAAGGACCGTGCACTTTCTGTGAAAAGATCTTGTTCTATCATAATAAACCTTGAGGTTTTGGCAGTTCCATGAAAGAACCCATGAGAACAGTAAAAACAACAGTCAGGTGGTTGAAATGAAGGCACGTGGCCAACTAGAAATGGGCACTCCTCAAAGGCACACAGTGCCAGGACTAGGCTATCTCCCGAGGTGAGCCTCACACAAGGGTTTGCACCACACAGGGGACCGCAAATCCTCCTCAGTGGGCACCCAAGGCTACAGGGGTTCTAAGATGAATCACTACGATTAGATGCTTCCTCAGGCCAGGACAGCAAATGTGTGTCAGCTTGACCAGCACTACCTGGTCATAAACCATGGAGCAAAGTTAATCATGCTGTCATTCTTTCTTGTGTGTGTGTGTATGCTTGCGTGTGCACAGATGTGCTTGTGTGTGCAGGTTCATAGGCATGGTGTATACAGGTGGAGGTCAGAGAAAAGCCTTGGATGTTTTTCCTCAAATGCTGTCTCTCTTGTTGTTTTTGAGAAAAGGTCAAGACCTTCCATTGCCTTGGAACTCACCAAGCAGGCTAGGCTGGCTGACCAGTGGGTCCCATGGATCTCCCTGTCAGAGCTTACAAGCACCTTCCCAGGTGCGCTCCCCTTAGTCCCAATCCCACCTCCCCCTTGCTTATTTTACATGGGTATCGAGGATTCTTCACATTCTCCTCAGCTGTGGGCAAAAGTTGACTTAGGGATTTACTGCCCCTGATGGAGACATTCTCACTAGTCAGACACGGGGCCCTTAATTACCCCTTAGCATTCATTTCACTCCAGAATTATTTTGACTCCTGTGCCTGGTCATACTAGGCAGAGAAAGTCATTAGCAAATAAACGGAGAAACACACAAGCTTGTCAGCAGATGGATTACAAAGGAATACAATTTTACGCAAAATGCCTTTGCTTTTAAAAAGCGTTTGTGCATAAATTAGTCTGTCAGCAAATGCATACAGCTAATTGCATGGGAAAAAAAATGGGCCCTACCATAATATCATCTACCCAGAGTCACTTCTTGCAAAGCAGAAGTGATTGGACACATTATTAACGGAGCAGAAGAGTCAACCGCTTTCATTAAATTGCTTTTTTGGAAAAGAAGAAGCCTATTAGAATGCATTTTATAATGTATTTATTCCCTTTTACAATTTGAGTATTTAACTCTTGTTTGCAGACCAGCTCAAGGACTGTTCTGCCCTTTTTAGAGTAAAACTAAAAATAAAAAAATAAACGATAATAACATGTGTCATGATTAGACTCGGCAGGGTGGAAAACAACCAGCGAGCGAGCTGCTCAGTGGCTTTGCCTCAGCGGGAGTTCTGACCTGGGGCTGAGGAGCCTGATGCAACCTGTGAGGGGCGCTGTGGGCATTTGAATGCTGTGATTGTACGTTCTTGGGTGGGTGGATAAGGGAAATCTACCTGGACTAGGATGAGAATCTGCCTGGTGGATTGCAGGTGGACCTCTTGAAGCCCAATGAATTTTCTAATTTCTGGGTCAGGGAGATAGCAAGAGAAATGTCGATGTGTATTCCAGGTGTGATTGCTGGCACAGCTGAAGCCTCTGCGTTGGGTGCCTCTGAGGGATATCTTTATTATTGATGACAATTGGATGCAGCCAGGAGCGATCCCATACTGAGCTTCATGACAGGATCTGGTGTGAGACCCGGGCAGGCACTGGGTGTGGTTTATGGTGTCCTGAGGCTCAGGGTACTCAGATGGCTTCATGGAAAGCCATGCGGCCAATTATACCTGGGGTTTTATATTTTCCAAACACTATGTGTCTTTGCACATTGATGCATCTACAAAAATACCTTCCTTGAGGATGTTTTCCTTAGAGTGAGGATGACACTTACGGCTTCTAAGCATCCTCTACCCATTCCTTGAGCTGAAATACGGTGCTTATCAAGATAAGAATGTACTCTGACCAGAGTTACTCCATATTGTATGAAACTGGCTTTTCTCAGATCATACCTTTCCATGAGAGGCTCCATTTTATGAGAACCTTTTGACTCCATTCCGAGGATGAAAGATAACAATACTCTTAGTGGACAGGTGATTGGCACCATCTGTTCAGTGCCACCATTCAAGACACACTGGAAAATGACATATTCCTGGAAGTAGAAAAGTGACACTCTATAAACCCACCAGGGTGACTTGGAACAGGGGAGGCAAATGGGTGTATTAAAATCACATCAGGGAAACCCGGCTGGAGAACTTACTGGGCACCCCAGGGGTCTTCACCTGAACTCCATAAAGAGGTAGACATCCAGCACCAAGATGGTGATGGATCCCTCACCTGTCAAGTGCTACCTTGCATCAAGGACCAACAGGAGAAATCCTGTCTATACCAATGCTTCAGCTTGGCTCAGTCCCTACCACTGAGGTGACCGACTCTAGTATTATCTGCCCTCTGCCATGTCCCCACCTGAGCCTGCCATCCGTCTATCTGTCTGGACATAGTCCTGCTCTTTCTTCTTATAGCTGGCTTCAACTCTACAGCTAAGATCTGAGGTTGCAGCCTACCTCAGCAGCCACAGTGCAGGGACTCCTCAGCGACTTCTCTCTGGTTGGTTATGTCGCGTCCCACCTGCTGCTCAGGCTTCTGAAACCTCTTGGACTCTGCTGAAGCTTCTTCACTCAGGGTAGTCACTCTGTAACCTTCATCTATAATGTACTGTATGACGTGTGTGACCTGAGAGCTAATAGTGCCAATTAGACGTGGATTAAAAGCATCTGTGTTCACCCTGGCTCGGCCTATCAACGAAAGTGAGAGTGTCTGGCTAGTTGCTGCCGTCAGAACAACTGTACCATGTGGATTTATTGTTCTTTCATAAATTCTGATGCTGTGGGAAAACACAAATGATTTTGTCTGTTTCTGACATAGCATACCTATGACAGTGGGACTTTCCTTTTTTTTTTCTACTCTTCTCTGCAATCTTGGGACACCAGTGGAGTGACAGAGGGCAGCCTGGGTGAATACCACATGAACGATGGCACAGAGGTAGAGACAGCTGTGTAATCAGGACACAGCAAGCCTGGGGTCCAGAGCACAAGAATTTATAGAGTTGAGGAGGTGAATTCTACAAGAAAGAAACCACATGCATGTAAGCCTAGAGCCCCTCACAGATTAGCCAGTTAAATGCACTGCCTCTATCAAAGGATTGGCAGACAGGAAGAGAGGCCACAGGGAGCTGAGACAGCAAGGCCAGCAGAAGCTGGAAGCTGAGCCTGCTCTGTGCAGGTGGAGGTGTCTGCAGAGTGGGGGCAGTGGGATAGGCTTCCTGAAGATGATTTTCTCTCTCTCTCTCTCTCTCTCTCTCTCTCTCTCTCTCTCTCTCTCTCTCTCTCTCTTTTGTGAACATATTTTGTATTGCCTTTCTTTTTCAGGGGTTTTCCTGAGTGCAGGCCAGTGGGCTGCCATTTCTTTCTGCACTCTGAAGGTTCTCTTCCTGTCCTTTTGGTTTTCATTGCTTCCGAGAGAAGCTTCCTGACATCTCTACCATAGCTCTGCTGAAAAGAGCTATTTTTTCCTATCAGCTTCCCGACAGTTTCTCTTTGACTTTCAGCATCTTTACATTCATGTCCTTAGGCGTTGCTGTCTTGAGTCGGTGGTTTGAAGTTTGTCATCGTAGTTTGAAAATTTGTCTTTCCCTATCCTTCCACCCCCTCTCTTCTGGGACTCCAGTCACACAGGCTGAGCTTTTCTGTCTCTCTGTGTCTTAGCCATTTCAGGCTTCCTCACTTCCGATTCTTCGGTCTAGATGTGTTCTTCTGATTTACAGTTCACAGCTTATTTATTTATTTATTTTCTATTTATTTATGTGTGTGGTGTGTGTGAGTCTGTATGTTAATGTGTTTGCAGGTGAGGCGGTCAGAGGTCAACCTCACTTTTCTTCCTCTACCCCTTTCCATATTATATTTGAGAAAGGGTCTTTCACTGAACCCGGAACTTGCCATTTTGGATAGACTAGCTGGCCAACAAGTCATGTGGATCCTCCTGTCTTTGCCCATTTCCTAGCTGTGGGGTTACCGGTGTGTGCCACCATGCCCAGTTTTGATGTTGGTGCTTGGTATTCTAACTCAGGTCCTCATGGATTAAGAAGAAGCATGTTACCCCTGAGTCATTCCTCCGCTCTTCATCCTCTGTTGAACAGCCACTCATTGAGTTCCTAGTGCTGAGCTTGGTGTGGGGCTTGTCCTCCAAGGGTGCTGGGAGCTTGGTACCCAGTGATATGGTTTGAGATGGGTGGACCTCTAAGAGACTCAATGGAAGGGATTCAGGTAGCTTCTGTGGGACCCCAGTTAGTTCTCATGAGTTACAAAAGAACAAAGCTCACCCTGAATCCTCTTCTGGCTTCCTTTCTAGCTATGTCTGTCCTTACATACCCACTCCAGTCATGACGCCATGCCCCACAAGGCCTTCAATAAAAGCTAAATAAACGGGGCTGCCCAATACTGGAATGCCAACTTCCTAAGCTCTGAGCTAAATAGTAACATTTCTTTACTTATTATTCAGCCTCAAGTACTTTGTTACAGCAGTGAAAATCAGACTATTCTGCTACTTTTAATGTAAACCTTTTTTGTAATTTGGTAATTAATTTTTAATGTAAATTTTATATCATTTTGTCTATCACTTTCTGATAACTCTAATATTTAGAACTTTACTATTTTGTTTCCCTTTTTTTAAAATTTGGCTCAGTTTCCTCTTTTTCCCAACTTTTCATTTCCACTGAAGAACAAGCACATGGGTAATGAAATCATAGGTCACGATGGAATCTGTGGGTGCTACACTCCTTCAGAAACGATAAGCCTTTGTTTGGGGCCTACTTCCCGGGCTGGGGGAGACCACTTTTTCTGTGTATGCTTGGTGCTGGGTGCAGGTATTTGGAAGTGGAGCCCTTTCTTGGTCACTGTACCTGTGGCATTCATGGGGCCCTATGCACAATTTTTTCCTTGTCCTGGAAAGTTTGCCAAAGGCTTGCTCTTCTTGCCATTTGTCTGAGGTTGGGGAATGTGACTCTGAACTGGCACTGGGGGGAGATGGACCATCTGTACACTGTGGGGGAAGTGAGGCTGGTTTATTAATGCCCAGTGGCATCTCAGGATGGGCCTTCTTGCTAGAAAGCCATAGACATGGCTCTTAGCTGTTCTTGTAGCAGCTATATTGGTTAGTTTTTATTGTCAACTGGATACAACCTAGAAACACCAGGAAGATGGAACCTTGACGGAGAAATTACCTTGATCAGATTTGCTTGTGGGCAGGCCTGAGAAGCATTTTCTTAGTTGATAATATAGGAGAGCCTGGCCCATTGTGTGGGGGGTACCATCCCTAGGTGGTTGGGCCTGGGCTTGGTAAGAAAGCTATCTGAGTCAGCCAGGTAGAGGAAGCCAGAGAGCAGTGGTCCTCCATGGTTCTGGCTTCAAGTTCCTGCCTGGAGTTCTGTCCACGGCTTCCTTCAGCAATGAACTGTCCCCCATAAGATGACATGAACCCCTTCCTCCTCAAGTTGCTTTATCACAGCGGCAAAAAGAAAAGTAGGTCAGAAGTTTGACCATAGAGATCAATCCCATTTTCAGGGCGTTGTGGCCCATGAAAGCTGGGCTGATGACAGCCACAGGGAGAGCCGTGGGCATCTGTGATTCTGAATTATCCCCAGGAACTGATCCTAGACAGAGAAAAACAACCAAGGTTGCTCCACACGACAGCCCTGCCCTGCTCAGCCTCTGAGCCGGGAGAGAAGGAAAGCCATTCTTCAACAGTTCCTTGGTGGGTTGTTATTTATTTATTTATTTTTGCCTGGGTTAAAACTAAACTGAGATTTAAATCACACTGGGACGTCAAGACTGTGTCTTAGCCTTTCTTTTGTAAAGAGCATAGATCATTATGTTTGGAGAGGGGAGTTGAAAATTTTCCCCGCTGAGGCTAATTTTATGGCTCCAGCAAAGCAATCCATTTTGGGGGCATGAATTTCCTGCTGTGTGCTGAGTTTGGACCCTGTGAAATAGATGCCGTGCCCGACTGAAGCTGAGCCCAAGTTTACCTGCAGATGTGGTAAAGGCTGTGGGCTCTCTGCTCCCTTGGCCCTAGAAGATGGTACAATCAATGGCCACCGCTGCCCAAAGCAGGGACATCTGGAGGCAAGGGTCCTTTACCATGGCACACCTGTTCACTGAGAGATGGGCAGAATAGAGGTCACACATGTGGAAAAGTGGCTAATTCTACAGAGCAGTATGGATCTAATAGTAAAGTTGGGGACAGGGAGAGGGCTCAGTGGCTAAGAATCATTGCTGGGAAAGCATGAGGACCTTAGTTCAAATCCCCAGCACCCACTGGAAAGCTATGAGTACACCTACCTGCCTCCCTAGCATTGCAGGTAAAGAAAGAAGAGGGAGGGCTGGTCCACTGTGGTTTAACACATAGTTATTGGCTGAGGTGGGCTGGATTCCCAAGAACCACACACAGGTCAGCTCTTCTGTGAAGTGGACTGGGATTTTGTTGTGGTTGGCGTATGAGGAAGTTGCTTGCAGCAGACTTGAGTCAGAGCTGAGGAGCCGAGGATGGGAGCCAGCTATGGACAGCTCATTGTCAGGATGGAGTGAGACTCCTGAGGAATAGGAGATCCAGGAAACTGTGAATGGGCTTTCCCTGTTAGTACAGAAGGGTAAACCCCTCCTCTTCTCTCAGGTGAACTTGATACAACCTAGAGTTGCCTGGGGAGAGTTTCAAGGAGGGAGTGTATAATTCTCATTGGCTTGTGGGCGTGTCTGCGAGGGATTGTCTAGGTTGCCTTAAATGACATGGGGAGATACAGCTTGAGGTAGGTGGCATCATTCTATGACTTTGGGCTCTGGATTGTATAAGAGTAGAGGAAGCTTGCTGTTCTGAGCATGCATGCATTTATCCTATCTGATCTTGACTATTGATGTGACTTGCTGCTTCAGGCAGGATGCACTGTAACCTGGAAACAAACCCTTTCTTCTATAAGTTGCTTTTTCCAGGTGTTTTTTTTTTTTTTTTTAAATCACAGTAGGGCACTTGTGGATGAGTGACCAGGTGATAGATGGCAGATGACCATGGTGGGTGCCAACACTGCCAGATCCCTCCACAGTGAGGTTGCATATGATGGTGGCAAGCCTCGTCTAAACAAGTGAAATCAGTGGTGGCAGGATTACTAGACTCTGGGACAGCCCCTTTGTCATCAGCCCCAGCTCTGTGCACCTCAGTCTGTCCTCTGCCTGTGATGGCCTCAGTTTAGCATCTCTTTTGTTTTTGTAAAAACCCACAAGGGAAATAGGGGAGCTCAGTCTCAAGAGCCAGACACCATCACCAGTTACATGTAAACTCCTCTACCTACAAAGCTTATATTAGCCAGGGTTCCAGCGTGGGGATCAGAATACAGACATCTGTTTGTCATTCAGCATCTATTATCTATCTGAATCTATCTATCTATCTATCTATCTATCTATCTATCTATCTATATCTATCTATCTATCTATCTATCTATCTATCTATCTTTATCATCATCTAACTATCATTTATCTACATATTTAATCTTTATATAATCTATCTATGCATCTATTATCTGTCAGTGCCTTTGTTAAGGCTCACATGTCTTCAGCATTGTAGGCAGGCTGGAGGGCCAAGAACTCAGGAAGGTGTTGGCTCTCTAGTTGGAAAGTCATCTGCTAGATGAATGCTCTGTTTATGAAACTGTAGTCTTTAAGGGTGTCCAAGTCATTGGATGTGACCCACCCTCAGTGGGAAGTAATCTGTTTTACTCACTCTGTTGCCTCCATGTTAACTTCTTTAATATATCTCTTTACAGATGCTGCTCATTGGCAATGACCTTATGTTGACAGAGGTTTCTGTCCCACCTGGTCCTACAGCTGTTCAGTTCCAAAGAAACACACAGAGGCTTACATTAATTATAAACTGGTTGGCCTATTAGCTCAGGCTTCTTATTAACTAACTCTTACATCTTAAATTAATCCATAATTCTTGTCTCTGTTAGCCACATGACTTGGTACCTTTTATCAGTGAGGCATTCTCATCTTGTATCCTCTGCATCTGGGTGATGATGACAGACTGAACCTTTCCTCTTCCCAGCATTCTCCTATTCTGGTTGCCCTGCCTATACTTCCTGCCTGGCTACTGGCCAATCAGTGTTTTATTAAAACAATACAAGTGACAAATCTTTACAGGGTACAAGATCATTGTCCCATAGTAATCTTATGAGACAACTTTGGGGAGAGTGAAGAGCTGAGACCAGAAAGACCCTGTTCTTACTGAAATCAGAAAAAGCAAAGAGTCAAATACAATCTCTGTCTCCCCACGAGGTTTGGTGGGCTGTGAACTGTTCTAGTACACTCTATCAGATGACGACTTCATCGAGGCAAGCCAAGCATGAACACTGCACCTGGGTTCCACTCGAAGGACACATATGTGGGCCAACACCACACACATGCTTCTGCACTAGTGCATCCTGGGAGAACACTTATATGGATTTCAGGAGGCTTGGCATCTCCTTTTGGCAGGGAGTGATGGAATAAGCATCTCTGACAGGACAACTCAGAAAGGCCCAAGCCTGCAGTTACCAGGGGAAATGACACTCATGCAAATATAGCATCAAGAAGGTTATCTGGTCTACCTGGCATTCACTTCCACATTCATTTAAAAGCCTTGTGCTTCCTCTTGCCCACTGTGATGGGGTTGAAAGCCAGAAGGGTATCCTGACTGGTAGACATCAGACAATTGTAGAAGATACTAGAAGAAAACAGCCAATGTTGACTTCTGACATTCATGCACAGACACCTGCATGTACCTGTGCACTTATGCACACATGCACATGACTACAGCCTGCCCCACTAAAACATCCTACCCTCATTGACACATAAAGATAGTCACGACAGAGCACAGCAGTTGTGGGTTCCGAGAATGAGAGCACAGATACCCAGACTGTTGCTCAGCTGTCTTCTAGCCCCTGAGCCCAGTGTCCCAGCTTAGGCTTTGTCCTTGGCTCACCCAGCCCTATCCATCACTGAGAAGGTGAGATTGCAATGGAATTTTCATACTATGGTGTAGGCGGAGGGATTCTGAGCTGAATTTCCCGGCATAAATTGTTTCTGTCCCCTGATCATGGGTATGCCTGGGGCCAGTCACTGATCCCTTTGGGTCACAGGTTTCTCATTTAGAAAGCAGGGACAAATCACCATGTCAGTGCTCGTGACAGTTAACACAGAGTAAGGTCAGGACCTTTCCCTCCTGTCTTCTCCAAGATGTACCCCGAGGCATTGGGTAGGCCAGAGAACTCTTGTTGATTGATTGACTCTACCTGGCTGGCCGGCATTTCACTCTGCTTGAGCTGACCTGGGGTTTCTATTATTCCCATTTTCCTCAGCCCAAGAGGCAGCAAATTTATTTTAAGGTAATGATCTTGCTCTCTTTGTCTTACTCCCATAAATTATGACCCAATAGGTTGTACGCAAACAGTTTGGTTTGATATTTCCCATTAATCTTTGCTTTATTTTTTTAAGGCAAACTTCAGTTCAATAGGCTGGTTTTAATTAAAACTCCCCGCATTTCATGACTCGCTCCTGTTATACTATGGAAAGGGCAGTCCATACAATTTCAGGGGAGCAATTCCCTTAACTACAAATATGCAAAATAGGGCTTGCTTCCTCAGTCTCGCTGGGCTGTTTTCTGCTTTCTGAGATGCGTCAGGGCACTGAAGGTTTCTGGGAAGAGGGGAAGAAAAGCATGCTGAGAAATGGTCTACCCCTTTAAAACAATGACTGCTCTACCACAGTCTGAATAAATCTGCCCCCTCCTCCCAGTTCTCTCTCTGAGAGAGCTAAGATGCTCTGCTAAGCTGTCCTTCCCCATTTATGGTTTAGCTTGGTACCTGGCTCTTCCATGCTCCTTGTCACATGGGCTAACCCAGACTAAATAATGTAGTATCAGACTTCCTGCTATCTCCTGCAAGGACATAAAAGCCTGATATTTTCCTTTATTTGGAAGATTTCTCTGAGGGCTCTCTTCTGGGCCTCCTCTGTTAGTTATCTTGTCCAGGGTGGCAATCTCTCTTTCAGTTTAAGCTATCCTCCTCAACGAAGCTCCTCTTCAGGGCTTAAAAGGCAGCTAGTCTTATCCTTTAAGGTCCAACTGTGTTGTCTATGATATGACTGTTGCCCCTTTTTAATGCTTCCCACCTCAAGGCCTGCTCATGGCTCCCGTGGTCACAGGCTATCTCTCCTAATAAACTCACCTCTGAGGGGTTATTTTGTATTAGTTTCTTTCCCAAACCAACTGCTGCTGAACTGTCTTTTCTAGCAGAGGGCAACATTGTGTATTTTTAGATCCACTTACCCCTGGACCCATCATCCTCCCACGCAGACGATGCTCAGTGCCAGTGGTCTCAGACCCTGCAGTGGAGTGCTGAGCTGAATCACAGTGTCATGGGGAGGAGGACTGCTAGGTGCTGTTGACTGCTCCTGTGCATTGTTTGGAAGAACACGTTTTTGTTTTCAGACTGTAAGATGTGTTTTCCTTTCTGGATCATCTTCAGGTTCTCCAGCACCCTTGCCAATTACTAGTGTTGGAGATGCACTTTCAACAGAATTATACTGAATCATACTAGCTGTGGCCTCAAGGGAAGGTTCAGGAGGCATGGAGGCTGCCTGTGAGATTCAAGTAATTAAAGAGCCCTCATGTTCCATAAAGAAAAAGTGTAAAAAGGCTGAGCACTACGAAGTTTGAAAGTAAAGCAAGATTAAAACTCTTCCCACACAAAGAATTAATATTTAATCCTCCTTCTTCCCAGAGTTGACATGTTGAGACTACTTCTTTTCTAGTCCTGGACTAAATGTCAAATTTACATTTAAATAGTCTTGTTTGTAAGGAGCCTGTAGCTGCTCCTTATGAGAGGGTTAGTGTATCTAGTTTTAGATATTCTGTCTTGCATTGAGCTAGGCCTTGAGACAGGTAATGAGGCCAGGTTTTAAGGGTGCTCCTTGGGTTACTGTGAGAACAGCCTTACCCTTCAAAGAACAGCCTCTTCTGGTGAACTTACTGACTTCCTGGGAGTGCTTGGGAAGGCCTCCTTTCCTCTCACAGAGGCAGGGATCAGAGGAGGGTATAAAATCTGGATCTCCAGCCCCAAGGAGGAGCTCTCAATCAACATGAAGACTTAAGATTACTTATAAAATCTTAGATCAATAGCTCAGGCATATTACTAGCTAACTCTTACATTTAAATTAACCCATACTTCTATTCTATGATTTGCCATGTGACTCATGCTTGTTACCTCATTTTCTACACATCCTGCTTCCTTGGAGACTGGCTGCCATCTCTGAATCTACCCTTCTTCCCATCGTCATTTGGACACCCCACCTATACTTCCTGTCTGGCTACTGGCCAATCAGCATTTTATTAAAGTGACAAATATTTCCAGTGTACAAGAGGATTATTCCACAACACTCTTCCTCAGCCCAAGCCCTATAACAGAGACCACCTGTTCAGATGCCAGTTTCCAGAATATGGAACCTCTTCAAGGATGGTTCATTTGGCTGGCTCAGACAATCTGGAAGGTATCTCACTAGAGTGTTTGGTTGGCAGCAGTGATTCACCCTCAGACCAGAAGAGGAAGAAGTTTGGAGAAAATAATGCAAGAGGGCAACAGGCTAGACAGTAACTAAAGTGTTACCTGGAGTACAGGAAACAGGCTGTGGTGGACTCAGTTTGGGAAATGTACTTGTCATAGTCTCCTTGTATATAGTTTATCCATATGCTAATTCCTCCATGTGAAAGAGGGCGGTACAGATGGGCAGGTATACAGTTCAGGGAGGTTGGCATGAGCCAGTGTATTTGGAACTTCCAGTTGCTCAGTCTCTACTGTACAAATCAGGGTAAATCTTGTGTATTAAAGTTCAACCCTGGTCCCAGGTTGTCGCATTGCTGCTGCTGTGTGGTTAGGTTACAACACTGGGAAGTTAACAGTTCAGAGTGCTTAGATCAAGTGAAGTTGCTTCCCCTCCACAAGTGGTCATTCAAGTCTGGAGTGATAAGCATTGTTGGATTTCACAGTCAAGCTACTTTGATTTGGGGCAAGAAAAGTGCAAGTGAGGTGGGGCCCTGCCTCAGAATTCCCTTTAGATTCATTGGTAGCATGCTCTGGTGGCACAGCATCCAGGTGAGAAAGGCAAGCACAGGAAATAGTTTAGTAGAAGAGCTCTGCCTGCTTTGACTTATGCACCTCCTCCTCTTCTAATAATGTACTTGGTGGTCCAGTTCCTCTACTCGCATACACACGTACACACACACACGCACATGTCCACATGCATACACAACACACACACACAACACACACACACACGCCCAGGGACTGTTAGGGAAATCCAGCTTGAGAAAAGACATTGGGATTCCTTTCTCTTCCTCCACCAACTGTCAAATTTAGATTCTTTCTGCTCACACATATTCCCAGCATCTCCAGTGCAAAGGGTAGAAAGGCTGATCTGGAGTGACCTGGCTTGGGGTACATGTGCAAAACTGGGTCCTCAAGTGAGCTTTTATGGAGATCTCCCTGTTTACCATTTTTTTTTTTTGCCTACGTATAGTTGGACAGGCATGTAATTAAAATCAGATGCATTATGGGAAGGACATGTGCAGTGGAAAAAAATGAGAATATAGTTTAATCTATCAACTCAAACAGAATCATCCTCACCACCCTGTTAGTAAGCAAACTCTTTCTCTTGAACGCCATGAAAGGAAGCCCCAAATAATCAGAACCCTTGAGCATCCTCACTCATGTGGCCCACTGTCAGTCTTGAGAGTGTTTCTCTTTTTACAATCCTTTTTTCTTCAAATAAAATTATCTGACTCCTCTTGTGAAATTGTATGGTTTATTTTCAGTTCATTGACTAGGAGACCAAGAACCGAGAAATACGTGTGTGTGTGTGTGTGTATGTGTGTGTGATACATGTGTTTGTGTATATGTATATGTGGTGGTTTGAAAGAAAACGGTCCCAAAGAGAGTGGCACCAGTAGGAGGTGTGGCCTCATTGGAGTAGGTGTGGCCTCATTCATTGGAGTAGGTGTGGTCTTATTGGCAGAAGTGTGTCGCTGTGGAGGTGGGCTTTGAGATCTCATACATGCTCAAGATACCACCCTGTTTTCTCAGTTTACTTCTGCGAGATGTAAAACTCTCAGCTCCTTCTCCAGCACCATGTCTGCCTGCATGCCACCGTGTTACACCATGATGATAATGGACTAAACCTCTGAAAATGTAAGCCACCCCAATGAAATGTTTTTCCTTGATAAGTATTGCTGTGGTCATGGTGTCTCTTTACAACAACAGAAACCATAACTAAGACAGCATGTTTGAAAGTGCATATATGTGGGTGCAGTTATACATATGGCACATGCATGTGAAGGCTCAGAATTGATATCAGAAATCACCTACCTTATTCATTGAGGCAGGGTCATTCAATCAAACCCAGAGTTCACAGGTATGTCTAGTTTCCATAGCCAGATCTGGGTAGTATTAATAGCCAGCTTTCCTCTGAGGACCAATCTCCTTATCTATGTGCTGAAGACTGCTGCCCCAGTCTCCTATAAGGGCCTTCTTTTGTATCACTTGCTGATAGTCTTTAGGTGTCTAGGTTTTTATTAACAGAAGATGCTGTGTCTGTGTTCCACAAAGCCCTACATTACATAAGCCTTTTGTTTGCCTGTAATTCCTTGGACACATACCCGGTAGGTGCAGTGTTTTACATGCAGAGATGCCCTGATGCTTCCTTCAACACTTTGTATTACTTCAGCAGATTTGAGCCATGAAAGAATTCCAATAGTAACTCATTGTTCTGTTAATTAAAGTGTTTTTCTCCAGGATATAGAAATCAATAGTTATTGGGTTTGTGCATAGTCTTTGGGACACAAAGAAGGCCTAAATGGAGAAGGTGGTGTCAGGAAAGTTTTAAAAGAGAGGGAAGGAGGGAGAAAGAGAGGGAGGGAGGACAGGATATCATCTCATGATGGGTGTCTCTCTAACGGAGCAACAGAATTTATATTAGTTATTTTCCCCATTGCAAAGTACTCGACAAAAGCAACTTAAGGAGGGAAGGGTTGATTCTGGCTCAGAGTTTGAGGTACTGACCATCATTGTGGAGAGGCCATGGTGGCAAGAATGGTGGCCATAGAGAATCTGCAGTGAGGAAGGAGAGAGAGAGAGAGAGAGAGAGAGAGAGAGAGAGAGAGAGAGAATATGATACTGATGCTCCAGACCGCTTTCTACTTCCCATTCAGTCCTGAACCCATGGAATGGTACCACCTATATTTAGGATGTATCTTCCCACATCAATTAATGTGATCTAGAAAACTCTTCACAGACATAATGGAGGCTTATCTCTTAGTGCTTCTGGATCCTGTCAACCTGACAATCAGTGTTATTATTACAACGTTCAACACTGTCATGGGAATCACGCATATTTCTGATTCCTTGGATGTCATCCAGTTGTTTACAGAATGAGTTCTCCATAGAGATTAGGCTGGCTCTGCCACACCGCTAGATTCAATTCCAATCTTCATTTTATTAAAGTTATTCTTTCCTTTAAGGATGTGGGTGAGGATACCCAAGATGTTCATTTTTTTTTTAAGTTCTAGAAGAGAGAGAGGGAGGGAAGGTGGGAGAGAGGACAGGGTCTCTATATAGCTCGTGATGGTGTGTCTCTAATGGAGTTCTTCACCCACAGGGGCTCTGTATGTAGGTAGATATGCCAAACACGTCCTGCAATTTCTCACGTTTTGTCTTGGTACCCACAGGCTGGATGTGTGCTGATCTTTCTCCATCTAGACCCAGTTATAATGTCAGGGGGTCAAAAAGGAAGAGTGCCACTATGTTGAAAGCTGGGGCAGCCCTGCCCTGCCCTGGTCATGCCCAGAGTGGGGTGTTCTTAAGGTTGGAATATGAGAAGGGGTTAGGAGGTTCCTCATGGCATTAGACTAGACATGACATCATTCTTGGGCATATAGGATGTGAGCATCCTGGATAGAACTGGTCAGATATTCACAGAGATGATGTCACTTATTATCTGGTTTCAGACCTTGAGGTCTGAAAAAAAAAAGTAGTAGGATATCCTCGAATAATGTCTTAGAGAAGTTGCTAGTCCTGGCTGATAGAGCAAAGAGCGGCAGGATGAATGAACCAATGTTGCCTTAACATTCCTGGGGAGATGCTGACACCCAGATAAGGCACCAATGAGAGAACAAAATCATCATTCCCCCAGAACCCAATGTGGCGAACCAATGTATTTATTGGGTTAATATCCAGAAGCATTGGGATTTATTTGGTTTACTTACAGGAGGGTGGGCAATCCTCAAGAAGCTGCATCATTTCAAAGACCTACCCCATCATAGACAATGACCTCTTGGAAGGTGTATCATGTGATCCCCCCTTTGATTAATTTTATTCTTATCTACTCTAGCATCTCCTAAGATAACTTGTACTTGGAGGAGAGCGAGAGAAAGTAGTGTTTGAACTCCCAGGTGAGCTTCCTGGTGTATCTCATGTTCCGTTTACTATGGGATTTCCAGAGCTCCGTCATAAATACTACCATTGCATTGCTCTGCTCAATTGGTTGCTATAGTTCTTGGTTCATTTTAATTTGTATTCCAAAATGGCGATAGTATGATAATGTTATGATCCCCAAAGCTATGTGGGACCAGTGTGCCTGTACACATGCCCTAGTTTGGGACAGTGCCACCAGGGCAGATGCAAACACTGAGCAGGCTTTCTTTCATCTTCCTGGTACTCCCTCCTGCTGCATATAAAAGAGAAGATGACAGCAGCGGTCGGTCGGGAAAGCAAGCTGATGTACAATTCATAATTCCCTTCGGGAATGAGATTTATGAGAGTGAAATGGCCTCAAGGCCATGATTGGGCTTCAAAGGGGAGGGAGAACATTAGACAGAAACAATGCAATGTATGGAGATCTTAACATGATGGGGCTTAAGGGCAGGAAGAAGGAGATGTTTCCCTTTAAAGCCTGGAGTGGAGCGTTGTTCAGAATGACAATGAGAGAGAGAGAGAGACAGAAACAGAGAGAGAGACAGAGAAAGAGACAGAGAGAGAGACAGAGAGAGAGAGAAAGAGACAAAGACACAGAGACACAGACAGACAGAGAGACAGAGCACTCCTGTGATGATTAATTTTATGTCAACTCGACACAGGCTAGAGTCATCTGAAAGGAGGGAACCTCAGTTGAGAAAATGCCGCCATAAAATTTGGCTGTAAGGGATTTTCTTGATTAGTGATTGATGGGGCAGAACCCAGCTCATTGTGGGTGGTGCCAGCCCCATGCTGGTGGTCCTGGGTTCTATAAGAAAGCAGGCTGAGCAAGCCATTGGGCACAAGCCAGTAAGCAGCCCTCCTCCATGGATCTCTGCATCAGCTCCTGCCTCCAGGTCCCTGCTTGAGTTCCTATTCTGATTTCCATCAGTGATGAACTATGATATGGAAGCGTAAGCCGAAGAAACCCTTTCTTTGGTAATGGGGCTTCATCTCAACAATAGTAACTCTACATAGGACACCTCCCCCCAAGAGAGGAGGGCTGGGGAAGGCCAGAGGAGAATCTCCAGAGCAGTCGTCTTCCTAATGGAGCCCCCAGACCAAAGCATCTGAACAAGGCAAAGCCTGAGATTTTATACAAGCTTTTATGGCCATCAGGAAGATTTATGTCATGTGATTTAGTTCAGCACGGTAGACATGCCACGAACATGGAGGAGCCAGGTATTATAAACTGAGCACTATCAAGCCACAGGGAGTTGCAGGGAGGTGCGGCCTGACTCAGGCTGCAGGATCTGTTCTAAAGATGTATGCTGTGTTCTCACACTTCCCTAATTGCCCAAGATAGCTGCCCTTAGCAAAGTCACCAACCAGGGAAGCAGGACAGGGGTGGCAGGTAGAACCATGGCAAGCAGCGCTGGATGCTTGTGGGCCAAGCAGACAGGCAGGAGGCCCATGCTCCTAGGTGTGTTTATCTGGATGGAGAAGCCAGCTGCTGGGAAAGGTCTTGCTCAGGTGGGCAGGCTGTTATAAAAGCAAGATGGAGGATAAAGGTGTTTTCTGTATCCTATGCTTTCGCATGTAATCTTGCTGCCAGTCCTGTCCCTCAGAAATGACATTTCTTCTAGGGTTAATCCTTTTCTAGAGAGAGTGGAATTACCTGAAAGCATGCCTTTCATCTCACTGACCCCACCTTAGGTGCCCCCCACCACCTTCTCTACCAGACACTCTCAGCGGGACTTCTGCCCTCACTGCTTAGGAACAGGTTCCATAGCTAGATACAGCTCTAGGTCAAGACTCTGTAGACCTGTGAGGGAGGAAGCTGGCACTGTTCTTGCTGACTGCCCCTGCTCCCTCTCTAAGAGTTTCACTTTTCACCTCATTCACGAATAGCCTAGGTCTTAAAGAAAGACCTCCACAGTGCCTCTCTCTGACTTGCAGAGAAGACATGCATTTGTAAAGACGATGCCGCTGGTGCATGTGCAGCCCGAGGTCTGGTGGAAGTTCATGAGCGAGAAGGAGGTGGGGCTGTGGAGAGACGGATCCGCCCAGTGTGGGATTTCTGCCACTGCCTCTTATCCTTGTCTTATTTCTGTTCCTGTGATAAATTAGTCTAATAAAAAGCACTTTAGTGGGGAAAAATCTTTTGATCATGGCTCTTGATGTGTTTTCCAATCACTTGACCACACCTGTAGAGTCTGTCTTCTGCCAGGATGACACCATAGTTACTTTCCTGGTCACGGATGCTCAGCATCCAGAGTACACTATGCAAAACACAATCCTGTCATGACAACACACAAACCTCCCAGGGGTTCTCAGGACGGGCTGGGAGTGAGCATGACCTCTTTCGTGGGTGCTCAGAGCCTCTGTCCACATGAGCCTCCGTCCATCCACACGTGCCTTCCTCTTCCTGTGAACATGCTAAGCGCCTTCCTCATCTGCCTCAGTGTTTGCTGCTTTCCTGCCACTCCACGTGTTCTCTTGCGTCTGCGCACAGCTGCAGTTACTCATTACTCAAGCTGCCTTCTCAGGGAGGCTGTCCTTGGCCAGCCCTAACTGAAGCTACCTTTCAGCTTCCTGTGATGTCACCATTTGCATCTTCTCTGTATGGACATTGCTCCCTTATCTATTTATTTATTAGCTTTCTTTTTTTACATGTGGATGTGTATGAATGCATGTGCACATGCATGTGTCTGCATGTATGCAGAGGCCAGAGGTCAACCTCGGTGTTGTTGCTCAGGAACCATCCGCCTGGTTGAGACAGGGTCTCTCACTGGGTTCTGGGGCTTGCGGATCCTTCTAGACTGGATGGCTAGTGAGCTCCAGTGATCTGCTTGTCTTCACTAGCGCAGCACTGGGATGACTAGCACACGCCTCCACACTTGTCCTTTTAAGTGGGTGCTTCAACTTGAACCCATGTTCTCATGATTGCATAATCACTTCGCTGGTAGTCTGATCCATCTTCCCCGCTCTGCTGACTGTCTTTTGCGGGTGCACTAAAAGCCCTACGAGAGCAGCCCCCCCTCTACCTTATACCATACTGCGTTTGTACCCAACATATAGTTTATTCATAAATAAACTATGTGCAAGGTACAGTGCTACATACCTGTTGATTCAGTACCTGGGAGACCTAGGCAGATAGATGTGGAGTTTTTGAGGCCTGGACTCAAAACCTCAGATTGATATTCCTGTGGGTGGGACCGTGCAGTTCTTCTGAATGAAGAAAAATGCCCCTTTCCATGTTCAATTTCTGCTTTTTAAAAGGACATCATATGACATCATATGAGTCTGTGTTCCCAAAGACACAGGTCTGTTTCCTCCCACTTTCCTCTCTGGAAGAGGTTGGACACGTGCTACCCTTGAGCCATGTGGGGATGTGTGGGGTGTGGGGGTGGACAGGAGGCATGCCCAGAGCCCTGCACCTCACAGCGGTGGCACCAAATCCCATGAGACACAGACCCACACTGAAGGCTCAATCCATCCCGAGCATGCCAATTAAGGTAGAGAGGCTTCTGCCAAAGAAAGACTGATCAAGCGCCATGTCTCAGAAACAGACTGACACCTGGTTGTCGGAACTACAAAACAAGGTGAGGTCTTAATAAAGGAGAGGGAAACAGGTCAAGTTCTAAGATGAATGGAGTGTTCTTCCAGTGAGCTCGCTCCTCTTCTCTACTCTCTGAGCTCCGGAAAGCGCTTGTAATGTTAAAAAAAAGTCAATATATGTGGGATTTTGAATAATTGATTGATGCTTAACACCCTGTCAGCAAGGTGTCAGGTGATATTTAATTTCCTGTCCAAGGCATCATGCAAATAGCCCTGTTGACTGTTAATGTGCACTCGGTCCCTGGATAAACAGTGTGGTTCTTTTTAATTAGTAAATAATTACAGAGACTGTAAACAGCGAGCTGATTACCGACATCCACAACTGCGTTAACCTCCTCTCTGCTGCGGGGCTGAGATGGGCGAGGCCTGTGGAGGGGCAGCTTTGCCTGACACAGCTGGTTCTGTGGACACTGGGGTTCTGGGACAGCGGGACTCCCTCCCAACACAGGGAGCACGTCTCCGAAGGGGTAACGGTTGGTATAAGGGAGTAGGAGCAGGATAGGCTCTCGGTCTGCTGCTGGGGACCATGGCGCACATGTGACTGGTGGAAAGGGTTGCTCTCAGGCCACAATTTAATATAATTGTTAACCTGAAACTTTTCCTCTAGGGTCTGCGTATTTGACAGTGAAGATTCGGTCATGAGAGAGTTGTCCCCCACACCCGGGGAGACATGAGCAAATGTCTGCTTATTCCAGATAGTACATCAATGATAGACCCCCCCGAAAATGATTCCATCCAAGTCCAGCTGAGTAAATCTGGGGCCAGCTGGGGCCACTTACACAGGAGTATGGATGTCTCAAAGGTAGCTGCCTCCACTAAAGAGCCCAGCCTAGGCTGGGTGAGAATCAACAAAGCTACTACATTCCTGGAGCTCCCTTCGGGATTCGTAGAGAGCCCATTATTCCAATCCTCAGTGTCTCTTCAATCCACAGGGCAGCTGCTGTTACTGCTTATGTTATCCCGGGGACTTGTGCATTTGTAAGTTTCAGACCCCCTCCCTGCAACCTCCTATTTTGTGAGTTATTTCCCTGTAATTTTTATCTATTTTCTGAATTTTAAAGGGACTCCTTCCAGAATGGGATGGTTTCATCAGGAATAAACTACTGCATGGCAAAAGACAAAAGCCTTAACTGCTCCAGTGGCTGGTGGAATTCTTAGGCTCAGCTCCATGCCAAGTTCTCACTTCACGGTAGTCAATTTCGCTCTTATTAAATGGAACTATATATGGGCTGGGGAATGGAGCTCAATCTGTAGAGTTCTAGCCTCACATGTAGGACGCTGTGAGTCTGATGCCCCCAGCATCATATAAACCCTGGTGTGGTGATGCATGTCTTTAATATTAGCACTCTGGGGTGGAGGCAGAAGTTCAAGGCTATCTTTGGGTACATATCAAGTTCAGGACCCACTGAGGCTACATTAAGACCTCTCTGAAGAAAAACTAATGTGCTATTGAATGTGACAAGAAGCTGGAATTTGTTTACTCTTGTGTGTCTATCTGTCCATGAGCTGCTGGAGGCCTCGCCGTGGCTTCCATATGTCATACGGATTGCTCCAGAAATAGATGGTCAGATTCACATAACTGAGCATTCAGTTTTTCAAAGATTTGTTTCATCTAATGTGTCCACGTGTTGTCCTGTTTAAAGACTGAGGAAAGACAACATATGATGGAGGAAGGTCATTGGTTAAAAAATAAAGAAACTGCTTGGCCCTCATAGGTTAGAACATAGGTGGGTGGAGTAAACAGAACAGAATGATGGGAGGAAGAGGAAGTGAGCTCAGACTCGATAGCTCTCCTCTCTGGGGCAGATGCGATGAAGCTCCGACCCAGGATGGACGTAGGCTAGAATCTTCCCGGTAAGCGCATCTTGGGGTGCTACACACATTATTAGAAATGGGCTAGTCCAGGTGCGAGAGTTAGTCGAGAAGAGGCTAGATATAATGGGCCAAGCAGTGTTTAAAAGAATACAGTTTGTGTGTTGTTATTTCGGTGCATAAGCTAGCCAGGCGACCAGGAGCTGGGGTGGTAGGAACACAGCCCGCAGCTCCCTACTACAAACATATATACACTTAGTCTGCAACTTAGAATATTTGGGTGAGGTTATATCTCTGGCAATTTGGCCTGATAATGACCTGCAGAGGATGATGAAGTTGCCCAGACAGCAGCTATGTGGAAGGAAGGTAGAAGCCATCAGCTTTGGGGCTGGGAGACTTGGTCTGGGCCCAGTTAAAACCCTCTTTTTATTTATACAACGGTAACTGATAACACACAAACCACAGGATCTCTTGACCTGCACACCAAGAGGCCTCTCCATGAGTCTCAAGTAAGCTAATATAATACCTGTAAGAGTCTCAAAGAGTCTCATCAGGATAAAGCCCCCAGGCACACAGAGTGACAGAAGAGGAAGCTGCTTCTGAAGCACAGCTACTTCAAGTGGAAGCTGGACAGATTCTGAGGAAGGTCATGAGGCTCCTGAAAATCAGGGCTGTGCCTCACATTTGTTGCCACCCCCAGCTATGTCTCTTCATGTTACTGTAAGAATGAGTGAGGATTTACCTTTCCTCTTATCCAACGGTGGTGGTTTGAAGTAGGATGCCCCCAATAGGTTCAGGTGTTTGAATATGTAGTCTCCAGTTGGTGGCACTGTTTGGGTATGTTTAGGAGCTGTGGACTATCTGGAGGAAATATGTCACTGGAAGTAAGCTTTGAGGTTTAAAAAGGCACACACCATTCCTAGTTGTTGCTTTCTGTTTCTTGCTCATGGTTTAAGATGTGCGCTCTTAGCTTCTTGTTTCAGGTGTATGTCTGCCTGCTGCCTTGCTTTCCCATGGTGGTGATAGACTGTTATCTGGAACTCTAAATCCAAATAAACCCTTCCTTCTGTAAGTTGTCTTAATCGTGGTGGATTAACAGAGCAGAGAGAGATTTGGCAGAATGATACCCAATAAGTGGTGGGTATCTCAATGGCTGGCTGCATGTTGCAGAAGCTGAGAACTTTCTGTGGCTGCTAAGTCCCGGACACTGGATGCTTTATCAGTACCACTATGGATCTGAAGCCTGAGCGATCCTGGGGGAATTGCTGGTCTCCAGCTGTGTTGGAAGGTCTAAGAAGCTGGAGTTTAATATCAGTCAAAGATGGTGACAGCAACGAGAGGAGAAATATGCTCACCAGCAAATGAGGCAGGCAGGCAAGAAGCACTGTTTTCCTCTTGGGCCTCCTTGTTTCTGGACATGTGACCAGAAGGTGCTGCCCATTCTGGGAGTGGGTCTTCCGCTCAGTATCTAAGAATGTCTTTGTAAACTCACCAGAGGGATGCCACTTAGCTGATTCCAGATGCCATCAAGTTGACAATCTTCCTTCACCATCTCAACTTGCTTGTTTGTCTTTTATGAAAAACTCCAGAATGTATCCCTTTTTTGATGATGGATGATGCGGTGGAGAGGGAGAGCTTGAAAAAGCACAGAAGAGGTGACTTCAAAGGACAACGTTCTGAGACAGACAGTAACTGGGTCACGAGCCCAACCGGGACCGGATGGTCATACACTAGGAGAGTAACTTTCTCAGCTGAGACTGCAGGAGAAGATGCCGAGTACACACATGAGATGCTGAGTCTCAGGTCTCCCTCTGTCCCTCTCATCTGCATCTCCTGGACTTTGGATCTCTACCTCTCCATGACAACACAGAATATCTCGCTGCTTCCCACCAAAAGTCATTTCCTCTGATGAGCATTTATCTAATAGCTGCAAAGAGCAGTTACACGTGTATTTCCCTACGGGGACTAGATGAATAGGAAAAGCAGACATCTAAACTTAGCTTTATAGAGAAGGACAGAGGCTTGGAGAAGTGGGGGTGTGCTGAGCTGTAAAATTCTCCTCCGTGCATAATGCCCATCTTCTACTACTGTTCTGCATTGACCTGTGATCTACACATTATCTGTATTCTGCAAATAAAACTACCATACCATACTAAGTGCATATGCTGTTTCTTTACAGAGGCAAGCTTCATGAAGAAGCAAGGATGTACAAAGACAGAAAGCAAATCCAGACCCGGGAATTATTAACCCCAAGAATATGGAGATAAAAAATATTAATATATTCTGAAAATTACCAAATTTCATGGGTGTGTATGTATATTGCACACATGTACACACGTGCTTGCACACACGCAGAGGTGTATGAAGGACATGAGCTCTCCTGCTCCTTCATTCTCTGCCTTATTCACCCGAGACAGGGTCTCTCATCAAACCTGGAGTTCACTGGTTTTTGGCTAGACTGGCTGGCCAGCAAGTCTCAGTGACCCTCTTGTTTCAATCAGGGGTCACTGTTGCAGCAGCCATATCCAACAATTCTGTGGATGCTGGGGATCCCAACGAAGACCCTCATGCATATGCAACAAGTACTCTTACCCACTGAGCCCTTCTCTAGGCCAGACTGTAAACATATCCTGACTAGTACTCAGTATGAGCCGTGTCCACTGCTAGTAAAGAACTGACTTCTTATTGCTAGTGGTTGCATTTGTCTCTTTTCTTGTTGCTGGGATAAAATACCTTTTATAAAAGCTTCATTGGGCACACTGGCATAATAACCCTGAGTTCTCCAACTCTTCCAGTGGTGTTTGGTTTCTCAACAGTCTTTATGCAGCAAGATCTCTCCCTAATAGGTTAGTTCAGCTTCTGGGTCAAAAAAAGAGAGGTGTACTACTATCTTCTTTGGGGTTTTATCCAATAGGGGATCCGAAAATCCATCTTCTTTAGGGGATCTGAAAATCCATCTTCTTTTACCCTGGATATTAAAAGTTGTTCTGGGGAAAGCATTGCCCTGGGAATTGTACACAGAGGCTGAACTCAATTCACAAGAGAATGCAATTTCCTCCTCCTTTGGACCCCCCTTTCCTGATAGTAAAGGCTTTTGGTGGATCCCAGTGGTAAAATGGAGTTGATGATCACTGTTGTTTATCAAAATTCATGAGTATGATTCTTTCTTCCCTATTTCATTCGGGGCTCTCCCTTTCAAAATGTTCCCCACCTTTTCACATTTGAAACATTAATTTTCTCCATTTCCTTCCATTGCACACACTTGGAGTGGGACTCCTTGAGTTCCTTCTCTTGGGGGAGATCGGGCTGTTGGGGCAATAGTTCTAGCCTCATTCCTGGGGAAATTTCTCCAAGGTGGAGAGCATGATTTTAGCTTTCCATGTCTGCCTCTCTTCACCTCTCTTCACACTTTTGGAGATTATTTGATCAATTTTAACCTTCTATATTTCTAATTTTCTATCTTTTGCAGTTTAGAAATATTTGTCTGACTGTTGGTCACAAAATGTAGTTTAAACATTCCATGGGAGAGGGGATCCTCGGGGCTTAATCTAGAACATTTTCTCTTCTGGTATCTTAGTCTAAGAATTCAGTCAGAGCTGGGCAGTGTTGGCACATGCCTTTAATCCCAGCACTCAGGAGGCAGAGCAGGTGAATCTCTGTGAGTTAGAGACCAGGCTGGTCTGCAAGAGCTAGTTCCAGGACAGGCTCCAAAGCTGCAGAGAAACCCTTTCTTCAAAAACAAACAAACAAATGGAATTCAGCCAGACCTTCATTACTTTTTTGTTGGATAGTAAAAACCTTATTGATATTTTAAAATTAAGGAACCAGTACTTCCGTCTTATAGTTAAATTTCTCAGGTTCTTCATATGTTCTTAGTGGGTTTCTTTGTTCTTGTTTCATCATGGGTCCCAGTTGGAGAATTTAACCACTGGCACCAGGACCCCCTTACCCACTGGGTGTTCTGTTTCCCAAATATCAGTGTGGATTTCCTGATTATCATCCTTTCTTCCCCAGAGAACAGACATTAATCCCCCAGGTATAAAGCTGAGGCCCCAAGAACTGGTCTAACTGGTCTACCACCCCAGAGGGGTTCCCTAAGAGAGTTTAAATCTCCTTTGAAGGTTTCTTTGTCAGAACTAGTAAGAGGAACATCTGAAAATTCAACTCCTTTTAGGGTCACATTTCCTTGGAAACCTGGAATGGGAGATTCTTGGTGTCTCTGGAACCGAGTGAGGGATGCATGCTTAACCTGAGAGCCAGTGTTTGTTGAGCTTAACCCAGGTTCTGGCCGAACGAAAAAGGGTTTGAACAATTGAGACAGAGGAGGCGGAGATGGAACAGTGGAAATTTTGTCAAGTGATCTAAAGGGTCGGGACTCTGGTCTGGATTATAAAGTGGGTCCTGTTCACTGTTCATCTTTGTGGTTAACCTGAGCCTCAGTTAAGGAGAGCAGAGTTAAAAGACTTTTCGTCCAGCAGAGGGCATACTCAGGCTCCTCTTGGGAGATAGGGCTTTTTGAATTTGCACGTTCAATTAAGAGCTGGCAGACCCAGTTCTGAGCTGAACAGGACCCCAGATACTAAGGGGTTGAAGACTGGCTTTGGGTCCAAACAAAGCGCCAGTACTTTATCATCTGTTGTCCCTTCTTGATGATAAGATGACCCAGTGCAAACGGAGATGAAGCGCGGATGGGCGAACCAGTCAAAGGCTCGTTTAGCATTTTTAAAGTCTTGGGTGGCAAACCCAGTTTGTGTAATTCGCTAGAGGGGCTGTGATGGAAGACACAGCAGAGAAGGAAGAAACACAAGGAAATTGGCTTTCTTTTAGGAAATGCAAAACCAGTTGTTGGGGGAAGCAGCTAAATGTGAAGCCACAGCCGTCTTTATATCAAAGCTTAAAAGGAATTCAGAGAAGCAAACTTAAGTTCATCTTCTCTATTCCACAGTGGGGAAACTAAGGGGCCTAAGGTCAGCTAGTTTCCTTGAAGACCTCCTACTCACAGGTTGTTCTTTGAAGACATCTTCTATGTTTGCAGTTTTAATTATTCATTATATTGTTTCATTTATATTTTGTTCAATTTAATTAATACACAGTCATTTAGTTATTCAGTAATTACTCGTTCTGTCTTTTTCTCCATCTTGAACCCCCATTAAGTCCTTACCTGTTGCCTTATCTGATCTTTGAGTCACGCCCAGTCTTCATGGAGCATATCCCTCATGCCTCTGTTCTCATTGTATAAATCAATAGGGCGGAGCTACCTGGAGGGACAGGAAGCTCATTACCTTGTTTTCTCTTTTCCCTCTCAGGGCAGGGGAGACAGACAACAAAGGTCAGGAAATTAATGGCTCTTTTTAATAGCTTGATAGTTAGTTTGCCAATACCAATTAACTAACAACACCGATCTGAAAAGATAAATTAGAAAACACTCTTGACTGTTTCTTGCCTACTCTATGTATTATACCATACATATACTGTATATATTAGCCAAGGACACTCTAGATAAGGGCTGGGAGGAAGTGTCCACAAAGTCTGAGGACAATTCTCCCAGGCCCTGGAGAATCTCAGGGACAAGGTTTCCCTGTCTTTCTTGGGCAATTCTCTCATTGCTCTAAAAGTGGCTATGTTAATTTGTTAATAAGTTTGCAAAGAGTAATATAAGCAGTTGCCTGCCCCTTTGCAGCCCTAAGGGGAGATGGCTCAGCCAGTGAAGTGGTTGCCAGGCGAGCATAGAAGGATTGGAGCTGGAATCCCAGAACCCATATAAAAGCTGGGTGTCTGTGTTGGCCTGCCTGTAATCTTAGCGTATAGGATGAAGTGATGGGAGATCTCAGAGCAAACTGGAATTGTGAACTCTAGGTTCAGCAAGAAGTTGTACCTCCATAAGTAAGGAGTGGGGGGGGATTGAGGAAGACATCCATTGTAGCTCTATAGCTGACACACGTGTACCCATACATATGTATATCCGTGGGCACTCAGAAAATACATGCATACATACACAAAAAGCCAACTGAATTGCTATGCAGCATCAATGAACAGTCCAATTACATAGTACCAAAAATAATATTCTGAAATAAAATTTACCCTAAGGGTGAGGCACTTACACTCTGACAAATGTGAAGCTGTTGAAAGGAGTAAGGTTTAAGATGGGGGAGCAAGTGTAGCTGTGTGAGCTGATATCTTCATCTCTGCACTTGGAGGCAGAAAAGGAAGATTTGAGTATCTGAGGCTAGCTTGGGCTTTGTAGCAAGACCCATCTCAAACAACAATAAAAAAATAATGTTCTGCTTTTGGCTTAAAAAATTTAGCATTGTTAATCTTAATCAAGGAATTCCTAGAATCAGTGCAATATCCGTCAAAATTATAAAACACTTTTATGCAGATAAAAATAGAAGAAGTCATTTTTAAATTTATAGAGAGTCTCATATACATGTGATAGTTAGTCTTGATTGTCACCATAGTTTTTGATGTCAGCCCACATAAACAGACATTTCCTTCATGAGGGGCAAGATTATGTAAGTAGTGTCTCACCCTGAGGATACCACTCCCTTTACTTGACTTTCACTTACATCTTTCAGCACAAACCTCAGCTCTGATGTTAAATTTCCTGGTGCTCTTTTTCTACTAAAACTATACATTTTATATTTATATTTTCAGAACTATTATTTTTTCATTGTAGACCTGCATAAGAGTGATCACTAATTATCATGACAGAGTTAATATTAGGCTGCTTTGAAACCTTCTCTGTTAATGATATTAGTCTAAAACTCTTTAATTTAGCTATGGTAGTTGGAATGTAATTGGTCCTCATAAACTCATAGGAAGTGGACTATTAGGAGGTGTGGCTTTGTTAGAGTAGGTATGGCCTTGTTGGAAGAAATATGTCACTGTGGGGGTGGGCTTTGAGATCTCATATATGTCCAAGCCATACCCAGTGCTTCATTCCCCTCCCTGTGACCTTCTGATCAAGATGTAGTGTGTATCATGACTGCCTACATGATGCCATGCTCCCTGCCATGATGATGTGGGGTGTTTGTGGGCTGTGGTGTGAATTATCCCCCATGGGGTCACACATTTGAACACTTTGTGTTCAACTGGTGGTGCTGAGTGGGAAGGCTGTGGGACCCAGAAGGTGAAGCCTGGGTGGAGAAAGAGGATCACCGTGGCAGCGGATTTTGTGTATGTGTGTGTGTGTGCGCATATGTATGTGTATATGTACATGTGTGTATTTGTGTGTGTATGTACATGTATGTGTGTCTGTATGCGTGTATATGTGTGTATGTGCATGTTTATCTGTATGTATGTGTATATATATGTGTATGTGCATGTATGTGTATATATGTATATGTGTATATGTATGAGTGGATATGTCTGTATGTGTATGTATGTGTGTGTATGTGTGTGTGTTGTTGAGGCTTTCTATCTCCTCCAGCTTCCTGCTCTACTTCTCCAATGTGGATGTAACAGACTAGTTACCTTCTACTCTTGCCCCCATGTCTGTTCTGCTTGCCTCATGTCTTCTCGGCCATGACAGACTATATCCCACAATGGAATCATAAACCAAAATAATTCCCTTCTTCTTAAGTTTGCTTTATTAAAGTTTTTTAAATTTATTTTATCTTTGTGTGGGTGTGTGAATGCCACATTCTTTTGGGTCTTTATCGAGGCCAGACCCCTTAGAGTTGTAGGAGTACTCCCTTGTGAGCTGTCAGTATGGGTGCTGGGAATTGTACTGGGGTCTCTGGGAGAATAAGTACTAAATCTGAGCCATTTTTCCAGCCCTAAATTTGTTTTTTTTTTGTCAAGATACACACACACACACACACACACACACACACTATAGCAGTAAGAAAGTAACCAGATTAAAACTGGGCTACCTCCTTACCAGGGTATAAAGGAAAAGAGAAAACTTTAGAGTAGCCTATATGGATGCCTGAGAAACCATGGTGAGGAGCCAAGCCCCCAATATTATGTACTGTGTTTCCACTCACAGGGTGTTGTTAAAATGACACATTTAGAAACCCAAATAGACAAATTGCTACTCATTGTGTCCCAAACTGAAGAGGATGGGATGTTTGCTCCAAAGTGATGGAGAGGAGGAGGGTGTCAATGTATGCCCCAGGGTGAAGGAATGGGCACATTTATGTCTGGTTGTGGCAGGAGAGCAGGGGCTGCAGAGAGAGACATCAAGATTTTAACAAATGAAAGAATCCAGATGATAGCAAAAGATGTGGCTTCCCCATGTGGCTACACGTGTAGCAAATAGAAAATCTCAGCAAACACAAAGGATGCTAAGCCTCATATCTCAGAATACATGCTTTACCCCTTGGCTTACTGGCTGACTCCCATTCTTTGGAATGTTTCCCCTTCTTAATAAACTGTTTTTCTCTTTGCAACAACATGTCTCTGGGACACAAGAATCTGGAAGCTTAAGTGCATGACTCTGCTGTCTGTTTATCTCTGCCAGATGCCTCTGGATCCTTCTGTAAGATTGCTCTGTGAGAAGAGTGAAGAGGGGGTGGGTGGGAGAGAAACAGTCAGAATAGAACAAGTTCAGATAATGTTGAGTGTGGACGAAACAAGAAGACTCTTGTGTGCTTCTTGGCTGTGGATTTGCTTTATTTTTAATTACCTCCATTGTGGGAGGGGGACCTTCATGCCATGGCACTTGGGGAGGTCAGAGAACAATCTGTGGGAGTCAGTTCTCTCCTTCCATCATGTGAACCCTGGGGATCACACTCAGGTCGTTAGGTTTGGCGGAAGGCACCTTTATGGGCTGGGCCATCTTGCTGGACTGCCATTGTGGATTTAGACTTCATGCGCTCCTGTGTGCTCATGGGAATGCAGTTGACCCAAGAGAAAACTTCCTGCTAATTTCTCAAGGACTCGTGAACCAGACTTTCTTAGACCAGCAGGCTGTCTCCCTGTGCTGGCACCTTCCTGAATGAGTGAGGTGGAGGGCTTGCTCTCCTGTCTTTGTCTCCAGGTGTAGACAGGTGTCTGAAAGGGTGATAGCACCTTTTCCTCCTTGTCTCAGAAAATGACAGCCTCAGAGCAGGCTGTTGCTAGAATCACAAGGAACCAACATTCTAATCCATGTTGCAGCCCCAGCAAATGGCCAGGGTTAATTTGTTGGTGACATTGCAACTCAGGGGTACTGGAGGCGGCAGAAGAGGGAAGAGCATTTGCCTTACCTTCTGCCGGCTTTGACGCGTTTCCTCCATATTTGTGTTTTATGATATGACATATATTGGAACTAGAAAATTGCCCTTGGCAAGTGCATGTTGAGGAGAGGGAGAGAGATCTGGCGAGTCCAATCATACTCCTGTCTCTCAGGATGACGAGCTTCTCCCTGTGTTTAGTAGGAAAATGTAAAACCTTTTCCTTCTGAATAGACAGCATGTGTGTTTGTCAGCAAGTTGATGTAACAATGTGCTCACTATTCAACGTTGAATAAAGAGTGTCAGGCGCCTTTCAGGCTTGTGATTTACTTACTAATAGTTGTACATCAGGAAAATTTCTTACATTTTGAAATAGTTTTATAATGCTGTCATGCAAAATATAAGACATTCTAAGACTGGGAGTGAGGCTCGATCATAGAATATTTATCTGACTCATTCTAGGTCTGGGTTTGATTCCTGAAAAATGAAAGTAAGGAAAGAGAGGGGGATGGAGAGAGAGTGGTAGATGGGGAGAGATGAGGAGTAAAGACCGAAATGGCCTTTTCATGACACTGACACTTTGAAGACATCCTCAGGGTGGTCGATTTCATCCTCTTCTTCCATCTGCAATTTCTTGGAACTTATGCATCATTAGGGGCATTGGCATCCTTTTACTAAACAAGCTCCTTAGGTTCATCATGCTGGCTTTTCCTCTTCTTGTCTTTTAAAAAATTCACTCACCTACGGCTTACATACAAACATCCCTAAATTTGTGTGTGTGTGTGTGTCTGTCTGTCTGTCTGTCTGTGCACATGCACTCATAAGCACACAAATGTTCCTATGTCTCTCTGTGTGTGTTTGTGTGCATGTTAAGTTTGATATTAGATATTGTTTCTCAAGTACCATTGACCCTGTTTTATCAAGACAGGGTCTCTTGCTGGCCTGGAACTCACCAAGTAGATTGAATGGTAAGTGAACTCCAGGGTCTATCTGTCTTTACTTCCCACACCTGAGAGGAGAGGGGCGTGCTACATACCTGACATTTCATGTGTGTCCTAGTGGTCAAATTTATATTTCTATTCTTGTGGAGCAAGCGTTTCATTGACTGAGCCACCTTATGCCTTTGTCGACTCTTTCACTTTCGTCTCTGCTATATCGTATTATTGTCACAGTCATTTCACATGTGCGTGTCTTCTATTTTCTTTATCTCAGTTCTGCCCATGTCACCAATGAGCCTAGGGATTCACTAAGGACTGGCGACATGAGGAAACACTTGAAGAAGGCAATATTCCACAGGGACTTACCAGTGGGGATCAGTACGTCAGAAGTCTCTGGGTTCCGTTATTTTCATGTGGCTCTTTGAGAACAGTTAGGGCTTGGGGTGCATGTCACTGATGTTGGGGTTCAGTGAAGTCAGTTGATCTTCAGTGCCCTCACCTCTTCAGGTGGTCACAGAACCGTGTATCTGAGTTGGGATTTTATTATCCTCACTAGTCTGTCAGCTCCACCAGGCTGAGGATTGTAGTGTCCTGGACTGGCCTTGACAAAATCACCTCTTATCAGGGTAGGGACGTGGGAATTTAGAAATGTAAGAACACAGAGGTGTGTGAAGAATAACAGAATAATACCGGGAGGGCATCCCAGTGATAACTGAAATGGCTCGCGTTTATTTTTCCATAGCTTCTATAACCAGTGTAAATGGGGGGAGAAGGTAAGAAAAGACTTTATTAACATGATACAAAGGACAAGTCAAACAGTCAATGGCTTTTACACTTTGAGACATCAAATCATTAGCATTTTGTTGTCTAAGTAGTGAAGTTGCTCTAGATCAGGTCTGCTGAAGGCAGTCCCTCCCCAGGTGACTTCATAGTTACAAAAGAAGGAGCAGAAGTACATTTGCATGTTCTGACCACCTGTCAGGAGGGTATGGAACCTACTTGAATGAGCTATTTTAATGTAAAAGAATCAAGCAATTATTTCTGAGCTGGGACGTGCAACTATGCTTGTCAGTCATTTTGAGCGACCTCCAAACTCTCTGACTGTCAGACAAGGTGGAAATGGGCCCACATTTTTGTGCCTCCACACTGTAGACCTACCCCCAGGAAAGCTGATTCTCCTGCAGACCTAATAAGGAACAATCCCCTTCTTAAGAGAATGCACTTACACATCCTAAATGACCATCCCTAGATACTGTAGCTTTCATACTTCACTGCTAAGTGGACCTACTTTTCTGAGTTCTAACTTAAAACATTAATTGCCTTTCCCCCTTTCCAGCTCTTCTTTGAATGCTGACGGAAATCCTAAGAAGGGCAAGCATGCTCAGGTGCCTAGACAGACATCAGCAGCCCAGAGGACCACTGGGATGGACCCCTCTTGATAATCATCAGCTTTCCATATCACTTCCTGAGTAATACAGAAAATGAAGCAAGGCAATTGCCCCATCCCAGAGATGAAAGGCTGAAGTATTATGACTCCTTATTATGCAATAATTTATGATTTATTTGTCCTTTAGAGAAACTTGGAAGCAGTGAGTCTTCTATTTCCTGTCTGCATATAGTGTAGACAAAATTCCCACCGGAAGCTGTGGGTGGTAGCACACACCCTTAATCGTAGTACTCAGGAGGCAGTGACAAGCCAATCTCTGTGAGTTCCAGGCCAGTTTGCTCTACAGAGAGCATTCCTGGTCATCCAGGGCTAATAGGGAGACTCTGTACACATCATCAATGGTTGACTATTCCCCTGTGAAGTTTTAATCTACACGTCACTCAGACAGCTCAGTATGGCTACACCTCAGAGCAGGCAGACAGCCTCATGGGGCAGATGGGTGAGAAAACTTGCCCAGAGGTCCTACACCATCTCAACCAGCTTCCAGATGGTTCCTTTGCTGTGGGTCAAAGTCTGGGAGCTCACCCAGGAGGACCAGGACCTTGCCCAGATGAATACCATCCTGTCTCTGGTGTGGGGTCTCAGCTTGGTTGCTCTGCTCGGCCAGCCCCGTGATGTACTAGAGGCATCTGCCCCATGTCTGCTTGCCTTTTTCTGACTTCAGATACCTGCCTTAGCTTCTGTTTTAGTCATTACGATTATTTTTTAGTCAGTTGTTTTCAGTGGGTAAACGAGCTTGGTTCCAGGTGTAGCATGACAGTTAAAGGGGCAGAATAATAACAAATATAAATAATATGAAATCAATGTGAACACTTAGGTCAACTAAGCAGAGATAACTAATGGCTAAGATATTTCTTTGGGACAATTAATATGATTTCTTTGGGGGGGGCTTGTGTGTGTTTTTCAGCTTTAAAAAGATTTTTTTTGTTTACTGTCTTGGCTGTAAGAACTTAGATTTAAAATATAGGCACCCACAAGTGGAATTTCTTTAGGAAGATTTAAAGTCTTTTTTTTTTTTTAAATCAATTTCAATACTAGATTTTTAAATCCACATTATCCTGAATAATGAGATAATTATTCTTATAAAGACAGTGAAAATACTTGAATCTTTTAAATATGAAAATTAGTTTTGAGTAAAGTAAGGGTTCTTGCATAAACCATTAAGATGAAAAACATGATTAATAAAAGAACATTGTGTCCTCATTTGTATCCTCATTAAAACCAAGGTTAGCTTCATTTTACCACTTTAGAAATACAAGTAAAATATTAAGTATCAGATAATTTTAAAATATTTATGAAAGGGCTTGGGAAACAAAGCAGGAGAAGTGTTTTGTTCCTCGGGGCATTCAGCTGTCAGCGTAGCTGACAGTGAGTGTCATCTGGTATTTCTGAAGTCCACACAGATCTGTCCTCACACAGAGCTGACATACGCTTGATGTGGGACATGGGAATCGGGAGGCTCCATTCCAGTTGGCACAGAGGCTTTCTGTGTTCATTAGGCTTCACGAGACTTTAAAGCAGAATGCAGTTTGGGATCTTTGAGCTGCTTTCCTTTTGAGCCCGTGACAGTTTGGAAGAGAACAGTACCCATATGTTTTAATATTTGGTACCCAATTGGTGGGACTATTTGGAAAGGACTAGGAGGTGTGGCCTTGGTGGAGGAGTGGTGTCACTGGGGACTTTGATGTTTCAAACCCACACAATTTTCAACTAGTTTTCTCTACCTAGTGTTTGAGGATCAAGATACAAGCTCTCAGCTCCTGTTCTAGAGCCATGCTTGTCAGCTTGCTGCCATGCTCCTACCATGACGGTCATGAATTCTAATCTTCAAGAATGATGAGTCCCAAATTAAGTGCTTTATTTTATTATTTTATTTTTATTTATTTTATTATTGCCTTGGTCATGGTGTCTTATAGCAATGGAAAAGTAACTAATACAGAGCCCCCATTCCCTTTGTAGTGAATCTTAATCATTTAACAAGTGTTTTACCTATTTTGTCTTTATACATAAGTAAAAACAGATGAATAACCATCCCAAATATACTATGATGTAACATAGCAAGATGATAGCCTTGAAGCTGGTATTTTAAATAGCCATTTATTAAAGATGTTCAGAGTTGACTCTTGCATAGGTATGGGTTAAGATTTGGACCTTGAAAAGCCTGTTTAGTTTTTCTAAAGAGACAGTAG
Organism: Chionomys nivalis; assembly: GCF_950005125.1. Taxonomy (NCBI): domain Eukaryota; kingdom Metazoa; phylum Chordata; class Mammalia; order Rodentia; family Cricetidae; genus Chionomys; species Chionomys nivalis. Next base: position 30,046,862 of record NC_080104.1, read on the forward strand.
TAGTGAAAATTTTTCTTAAAAAGTTATATTTATATATGTGCTCATAAATATACAAAACATGTAAAATCACATGCATAAAACTTCTTAATCCTTATAATGAAGAATTTAGTATCTCAATGGAGGCCAATTATCCAATAGAAAAAATTGTACCATGAAGCGGGAGCAATCATCTCTCTAAATCATACCCTCAAGCAATAGGAATCATGTCGTAGGACCAGAATTGAGACAAGGATCAAGGCAATAATGTCTTGGCCACAACTGTTAAAATCATGTATATTCTTGTCTTTAATTTTTTAATTTAAAATTGAAAACTCGCATTAATTATCCCAAAGAAAGAATTAGAACCATTAGCCATCCTCCCTCATTCCACTTAAGTGGTTAGATTGATTTAATATACTTACTTTGGGCTTTGTCATTTTTCGCTTCCTTCCCTTCAATTGTCAGACTGGACATGGGGCCAAACTTGGAAACCATTTATTAAAGATTAATCATTAGAATAATTTAAATGAGGAATGTAGGTGGCTATAAAGGGTGAGAGAAAGGTGATCACATAGGTGGGAGTAGGAGTGGGGAAGCCTCCAGTGCATCTCAAGCTGGGGCAGGGAGCACCTGCCAAGGGCTCAATAATTCCTCAAGATAGCCACCTTGATGCAACTCGCTACAGTAAGAGGGATGACATCCATGCAGCTTTAACCCACAGCAGAGGCACCCTCTGGTAGCTGGTTAATCTGGTCTAGGACTTGTGGCAATCTTCTTTGGTAATCTGCACCATGGGGCTGTCTACTTGTTGCTGATTCTCCATCATAGATATGAGGGTGTCCAGATACTGCCATGCAGCTAAGTGCGGATACATTATGGGGATTCATGACACTCAAGACCTTGTCTAGAACTTGGGTCACCTATGCCATATTCTAGGTTACCCTAGAATTCATCATCAGAGCTGTATGCACCTTGAAGGATACTTCAGTCTCAGGAGATGCCATGTGGAAGCCAGTTCATACCTTCATTCCTCTTGTGGATGGCATTTACAGCATGCCCAGGGCACACTCCAAATTTTTCTGCTGAAGGGTCTTTTCCTTTGCCTTGCTTAGCCTTGGAGTCCTTCTGTGCCTTCTCAGGCATAGAACCGGGTATCTTGATCCTTACTGTTAAATTCAACTCAGACAGGGTATAGTCATCCATGGCCAGCTAGTCAGTGCATCCCTTGGGTGGTGCAGAGTAGGAGGTGGCATGGATCAACTGTGCCCATCTTAATGGTTATTTGACCAAATTCACTTGCCATAATTCATAATGCAAAACAAGAAACCCTCTTGGCAAAGCATTCTAGTTCCCATAATCCTCTGGCTTGCCCTTCCAGCTTTGATTCTTCCTCTCTCTTTGAATTCTACAATTTTTCTGTAAAAGGCTCCTGCCCTACTTTGCCATTTACATGGGTCTAGTGAAGACAAAGGGGCAGAGCTCTTTAACCAGTTCAGGTGATATCACTGGTAAAGAGTGAGTGTCTGAATCTGTGTGTCATCCCATTGAGAGAGTGGGGAGAGGGGCCGCTGAAAGTAAGTACTTAGCAGTCTGTCTTCAACTTTGCCAATAAGTAACCATAAGTGTTTGTTTTTTTGAGACTAGAGAAACACAAAATAACTAATGGATAATATTGATCATCAGAGGAGCTTAACAAGAGCAAGTTTTGAAAAGGGGACTTGGGAAGACACGGGTCTTAGACTGCACACACAGAACCCCAGCCTCAACCCCAAGTTCCAAGGCATACTTTGCAGGAGAGGACTCTGATGTGTCAGAAGCAGTTTTCCTGAGCTATTGCAGGCCATGATGCAATTGCAGCTTATAGCAATTGATAATTCAGATGTCAACCCACCAGAGAAAATATTCACTGATGGGTACCCCCTCAGCAAGGCTTGCGGACCACTGACTCTGAAAACTGTTGCTTTCAGCTGTAATTTTATTTGTGCCGTAACAGCTATGATGGCTCCCCATTATCATGTATTTTCATGTAATGTGTATATGTAATCTCAGTCTTATGGATACATACATCTGTGTGTGTTCGGGAGGTTGACTTTTAATTTAGCTTTATAATTTTGATATATAGAACACATGCTTTATAACCAGATCTATTTGTCCCACAAGGACTGTAGACGCTTAAAAGCCTGATTTGTTCTTTTGCTTAGACTAACTGCACACAATTAGCTCACTTTTACCTCAGAGTAAGTTGAAACTAGACTAAAGGCTTTTTGTAAATAGATCATAAGTTTATAGCTTAAAGACCAAAACCTTACAGCTATGCACAAGGCCAGAGTCTGAGATATCCAACCAAGGTTGCTACATAAAGCATCTGAAGAACAACATGCCAATTCTTCGCTTGCCAGTCTGCTAACAATAGACCTATGTCTCAAAGTTTGTCATTGGGCACTGTGCCCACCCTGTCTGGTCACAGTCTTACTCCTGTAACCTTGGAACATTGTCTTGCCATGACAATGGCTCAACTCCTTATCACTTAACCTAGGAATGTGCTTTTGTATTTTTTGTTATCACTTCAAGCCTCCTGTAAGAAAATGAGATTTTAGGCTAGAGGAGAAGAGGAGAGGAAGCTAGGAGGAATTAGAGGTAGGAGAACTAGAATAAAGAAACTGACATGGAAAAGCATATGTGAGAGAGTTTGTTCGCTCATCCTCAGATAACTAGGGAAAGAAGTTCTTTTCACTTACTGTATCTTAGAATCTGAACCCTGAAGCAAATCTTGGGGCTGGACCCTAAAGGCTCTTGTTTGTAGATGGAAGTTTCTGTTCCATCTGGTCCCACAGCTGTTTAGTCCCAAAGAAACACACAGAGGGTTATATTAATTATAAACCGTTTGACCTATTAGCTCAGGTTTATTATTAACTAGCACTTATAATTAAATTAACTCTTCCCAGAATTCTCCTAGTTTTGTGGCCCTGCCTAAACTTCTTGCCTGGCTACTGACCAATCAGTGTTTTTATTAAACTAATATGAGTTACAAATCTTTACAGTGTACAAGAACATTATCCTATAGCATTTTCCTTTTTTTCTTTTCAAAAAAGAACCCTGAATCTAATCTCCTTTGTTTAGCTTTTTTCCTGACTATTATCCACAACAACTTGTAACCAATACTCTAAACAAAGAAAAACATCCATAATTCAATTTTTGGGAATGTGGGCATAATTTTCTAAGCTACTTTCTGCTGTTTGGGGGCACTGATAAACTTATGGGGGCCCAAAGAAAATTTAGGATTATGGTCAAATCCTGACTGGAGCATTCTGTGAGGCTATATCATCTCAGCCAGCAGTCTTGAGGTAGTTCTAGATGCAGAACTGCAACAGAGGTGTTCTGAAACATTGGATCATCTAGGCCATCCATTTCCACTAGAGAATTTTAAGGGATCTTTCTTGATCAAACCTTATTTTTCTTAACCTGTAATGAATCCACAGTGTCTCATTTCCTGTGGGAACAAAAACAAAGTCTCTTTTCCAAAGTAACATATCTTTTTACTTAAATTTTGAAGTCAAGGCATTTTTAAAATATATAGATTGGATTAATCCAGGAGCATTTATAATCAAATGTCTTTTAGCAGCTGTTGCACCTTTCTCAGCAGCCAAACAATTAAAAGACCACAAAATAACACAATATCCAGATTCTTTATGTATTTTCCATCTTTATGTGGGATTTTTTTTTTATTCTACTTCTTTTATTTTTATTTTCTGGTTTTTGAGACAGCGTTTCTCTGTGTATCTTTGACTGTCCTGGAACTCACTCTGTAGACCAGGCTGGTGACTGAGTCTCTGCCTTTTCTCTTCCCAGAATTCTCCTGTTCTGGTTGTCCCACCTATACTTCCTGCCTGACAACTGGCCAATCAGTGTTTTATTGAACCAATATGAGTGCTTTTTTGTTGTTGTCATTTTTTTAAATTTTTAATTTATGTTTTGGTTTGGTTTTTCGAGACAGGGTTTCTCTGTAGCTTTGGAGCCTGTCCTGGAACTAGCTCTTGTTAACCAGGCTGGCCTCGAATTCACAGAGGTCAGCCTGCCTCTGTTTCTTGAGTATTTCTGGGATTAAAGGCATGTACCACCCCCACCTAGCATGAGTGAAAAATCTTTACAGTGTACAAGAACAGTATCCCACAGCACTTGTTACTAATGAACTGGGTTTACTAGTTCATGGAGATTTAACAATGGGGTGTTAAAGGAACACCGTACAGACATAGGTTCTTAAGCGTGCTTGTCCATCTTCCAGTTAAGCAACTGCTTGGTGTGGTAAAGGAGTATGGGGATGAGTGGAAACATACAGACTAGTAATAAAATTCTCAGCTTCCTTTGCTGCTATTTGTAATTTTCCAGGAAAGGTTTGCAGGAAGCGGGATCTAGCTACTAACTGAGAGGGAATCAATGAGAAACAAGAGGCCAGGCTGCTCAACTTGAGAGCTTTGGGATGGGGTGGAGCCTGCTCTATAATCTCCCACTCCATAAAATCCTTTGCAGTTAGGTGTCTATGAGCCTACACCATCCTTCTCTCTTGGTCAACTCATCTATTTCAGGCATCTTATTGCATGAATGGAAAATTCATGAACATGTATAACGAGCAGGCCCACGAAGTGCTCAAGTGAAGCCCTTGAGCTTGCTGTTGCCCGATTCATTCTGTCCTCATGGTCACCCCACAGTCATTTGCTCCTAGTTGTTGTCCTTATTACTGTGACAAAAATATTTTAATCAAAAGTTTATTTGAAGCTGTAGTCCATTGGGGCAGGAAGTCATGACAGGAGCATGAGATGGCTAGTCACACTGTATCAATTAACCCAATGTAGAAACTCCTTAGTGGTATTCCTGGGTGCTTGTCTTCCAGGTGACACTTGATCCCATTGACTTGACAACTGACATTAGCCTTCAGACTTGTCCATGAAATAAATTACAGATTTTATCATACAATGAACCCACTATCCCTAGGCCAAGCTATCACTTGATAAAATTGCCCTGTGAGGAACTAATTTCAGGACCTCTTTTCCTATTCACCTTCTACTGTGAGGTGGAGGTACCCCAATGATCCAAACTTACCAAGTGAGGATGTCTAGACCCCAACTAATCATGGGCTTCCCACCCTCTAACCAGTCTATTTTCCATTATCTTTTTTTTTCTTCAACTTCTCACCAAAGATTTGACTTCATAGCCTGACTGCAAGAGAAGAGCTAAGATCATGAATCAAACAAATCAGCCCTGGGTGAATTATTTTCCGAAGAACATTAGCGCCAAGAAAATGTTAATGATTCTAGGAAATGTTAATAACACCCACAAAATATTTAGGAAATGTCATAATAAATGCAACCAAATAAATCTCTTTATTCCAGACACATTTGGGTTCCTGGAGTTTTAGTAGAGTGTCTTCCTCAGGGATTTTTTTAAATGTATGTGCTATGGAGGTGTGTGTGTGTGTGTGCGCGCGCACGCCAGTGTGCGTGCATTCATTCAAGAATGTGTGCACGTGTGCATGTGGAGGCCAGAGGACAATCTCAGATGTCATTTCTCAGGATACCTTGTTTTTAAAAATAAAAGCTTGGAGCTGGAGAGATGGCTCAGCAGTTAAGAGCACTGGCTGCTTTTCCAGAGGTCCTGAGTTCAGTTCCCAACAATCACATGGTGGCTCACAACCATGTATAATAGGATTTAATACTCTCTCCTGGCATGCAGCTGTACAAGCAGAACACTCACATATAAGATATAAATAAATAAAATGTAAATAATAAAACACGATCTCTCATTGGCTTGTAGTTAATTAGTCTGACTACCATTAGGTCTGTCTGCCCTGGCTTGTCTGTGAGTCCCTGACTCCATCTGTCTCCACCCCCCCAGCACTGGGGTCATGAGCATATACCACCATGCTGGGACTTTTCATGTGAGCAGTGGCCACACTCAGGCTCTCACGCTTGCACAGCAAGTACTTTACTGACTAAGACATCTTCCCATCACTTCTCCATTTTCTTCCTTTAAAGCTTTAGCTTGACCACATAAAATGAAGGGCTAACAATAAATAACTTGTTTTTAAACTTAAAATTTGGAGCAAGACTAGCTGGTATTTCTTGAATCCTTGCTTTCAGCAGAGCCCATGGATACTTCTATTTACACTCGATGATAATACAGGAAGAAACCTCTACTGTTATCTCTTTGATCAGATGACGGAACTACACTTCTTTAAATATGGAGACAATTTACATTTCTCATTTGAAATTAACATGTCAGTTAAGGAAGTAGAATTTTTCTGTATGAGATCTTTCTCCAGTGGGCCCTGAATTACTATGAATTACTATCACTTTTAAGGATTTGATTTTATGGCAGTGTGAAAGCCACATCACTCAGTAGGAACTAGACTTTGAGTTCTCATCTTTAGAGTTGGTGATACACTGTGCCACTCTCTGGGATGCCGGGCATTGGTAGAGAGCTTGGGTACAGCCCCATGATCACAGTCATGAGGTGAACACTGACATCTCATTGTGTGCTGCAGACTGAGTTGGGCTATATAGTAGGCCAAAGGTAGGTGTGCTTTTTGAATTATTTCAACATACAGCATGTTGGGAGGGAGCCCTGTCATGATTCAGGGAACCTGGTTGGGAAACAGTGATGTGGAAAAGCTCCAGCTCCTGAGCTAATGGTGAGTCTGGATTTCACTAGGAAGCAAGGACCCTTCAGAGGCTGTAGTGAAGAAAGTCCATGAGGGTCCATTTCCAGACTGTTGGACAGGCAATTGGACCAATACAGGGCAAGTCCCATAACTCCAAAAGCCACGATGATCCTTTGACCTTGAGCCAAGGGATGGAAATGTACAGAACTCTGCTGATGGCAGAGGGACACTCTGTGGGATCTAGGAAAAGAACCACACCCTTCCTTTCTCTAACTTACGTGTCTGTCCTGTTCATGGCTATGTTCCTGGCCTCCAAAATGGTGTCCCACACAATGATCTAAATGTAGCAATGATCCATCTATCTAGACATGCTCCTTCACCAGCTATGCCTTGGAATTGTCTTGATAAAAGGCAAGAACGCTCCAGTGTAATCGAGAGGGCATGATCTTTGTTTGTAAATGGTGGACAGGTTAGGAAATGGCTCTTGAAACTTCCTGGGGTACAGGGGAACTCAGGGTAAGGAGCTGTGAGCCTTGACTCCAGCATCCCCTGAAGCTATGAATTAGTTATTTAACCTTTCTATCCTCTCTTGATGATGGATGATGATAATGGTAATGACAGCAATATGAACATCACAGAGTTAATGGGAAACTAAGTGACATAAAGTAAGATAAATAAATCTAAAGCAGGAAGAAAGTGCTAGGGCAGCCTCAGAAAGAATTCCCCAGACAGTCTTCCTTTTATGAGACTCATCTAACTTACATTGGGATCACCAGGTAGACTAGGTTAGCCATCAAGACAGCCCCAAGGATCCACCTGTTCCCATCTCCCTCTGCTTCCCCAGTGCTAGGATTACAAGCATGTAGTAGCCTAGCTTTCATCTGTGGGTTCTGGGGGTTGAGCTCAGGTCCTCATGTGTGTAAGATAAGTACATGACCAGATGAGCATCTTCAGAGCTCCTGGTTTTGAACTCCACTGACGTTGGGCCCAGAGTGAGTCAGAACATCACTGTGGCAGGAGAAGTGTGGGAGCCCACGTGTGACTCGGTTTCCATCTGGAGTCATTATTGACTTAAAGAAGCCGTTTGAGTTCAAGATTGCCTGTCTTGCTCGCTTCAAATATCCTTGAAGGCTGTGAGAAAGTTCTGATTAAGCCCTTGAGAAAGAACATTTTTTTTTTCTCAGATGAAAGAATACATTATCTATTAAGATTTAGGTTGGTATATACCAGCCGGAGGCACTCCTCGTTAGAGATTAGAAGCTGCTTAGCTGAATGAGGTAATGCACCTGTTTGAGCTTCCTCCCAAGGACAGGCAGGGAAGTGGCTAGTTGACTGTACAGCCTTTTGTTCTATCTTTTGCCTGTAATTAGTATATATGCTGGCTGAGACATAAACTTGGGACTGTTTGGTATTTACCTTCAGTCCTCCCTGTCTACCTTATGTTTCTGTCTTCATTTCTCTTAATCTGCCATTTCCTATACCCTCGCGCCCCCTCCCAGGTACCACTTGCTGATTGCTGCTGGAGTGGACTTCAACAGAGAAGGAGGCTACTCATCTCATAGTAGATGTAAGGCAGAGGGCAAAGATGGACCCCCTAATGATCTACTTCCTCCTTCAAGCTATGCCCCATTCCCTAACATACCCACAATCTCTGTCACCTAAGAACCAAATATTCAACAGCCCTGAATGTAGGGGACACTTCATATGCACACTATAGCATTTACATAGTGTCTTCATTTACTGCTTGTTTTAAGCCTTCAGATCATTCGAAAGAACTGGTAGCCAGTGTGAAGGAAGAGTTGCCTCTGGAATGGCCCCTCTGGGATCCCATTGTGCGTGATAGTGAAACACAGCAGGGTATCTTCCTGACTGAGCCAGGATCCCAAGAAGATAGACTACTTGACTCCATATCTATATCTATTTATTTTGAGGCAGGGTATCTCACTGAACTTGGAACTCACCAGTTTGGCTTGGCTCTCAGGCTAGTGAGTTCCAGGGATGCTTCTGTCTATCTCTCCAGTGATAGAATTATAGATGTACACCACCACATCTGGCTTTTCACGTGGGTGCTGGGGATGATTATACTCACACAGCAAACACTTTACTAACTGAGCCATCACCCACACATAGGGCCCACAGGTCTACTCCTTCTCCCAGAGTTCATATTGAGGATAGCTTGTAGTTTCTGGCAAAGCATCTTGTTTGTTCCTGGGCTCACTCTGCCCACCCTGGTGGTTAGTTAGCTACAGGGGAGTTGTTTGCTCCGTCTTGAGCTTGGTAATTTCCCACCTGCCTCTGGAATTTCCACTGTGCAGCAGTTAAGGCTTTCTCTAAGCTTGAATAAACAACATTCTGCATTCTCTCTTCACGAATGATCCGCAACTTTTGTGTTATTTAATCTCCAGCCCCTTGCCCATCTCGCAAACTGTCCCATAGCGCAGGTGCTACAACCCTCTTCATTTTTTTATTCAGCAAAGAGTGACAGATATTATTGGTACGCAGGTTCAACACATAAACTATTTTAATTGTAACTGCCTCTCTAGATTTTTAGTTTCTTCTTCTCTATGGTTTATTTGCTTCTACAATTCTGGAAAAAGACTCTCATCACTGAATTGAGCAAGGGGAAGGACAGGTGGTCACATGTACTTGGGACAAGGATGGGTGAACACAGGCGAGTACATTGATAATTTCATCTCCTGGTGAAACATCTGGGTAAAGTGTGCCAGTTTCCCAGCTAGTTCATTCTGGTTGAGGTCCAGAGACACCAGACTCAAGAAAGCAAATGTCATCTGGGGCTTCAAGGAATGTCAACACACCAAAGCTGAGACGCTGCGGTCGAGAAGCAAGCATGCTGCTGTCACAGGATTCTTTCATCTTTGCGAGGAATGTGTAAGAATGGAAGCCCTAAGTGGACTGTTTCCATCATCACAATGATTGATCAATACATATTGATTGTCAACTTGACAGTTGCTAGATCCCTAAGAAAAATACCCCCGGGTCTGTCTATGATGGAGTTTCTAGATTAGGTTAATTGAGGTGGGAAGACCCACCCTAGCTGTGGGCGACCCCATCCCATAGGCTGGGGGCCTACATTGAGTAAAAAGGAGCAAGTGGTCTGAGCATCCCCCTCTCCTTCCTCCTTGCTCTCTGTGGAGGCAATGTGACCAGCTGCCTCCCCTCACATTCCTGCTGCCATGACTTCTGCACCCTGATGCACTGACTATAACCTCAAAGCGGGAGCCAGAATAACCCCCCCTCTTCCTCTTTAAGTTGATCCTTGCAAGTATTTCTCCACAATAACAATAATCAAAAGTTAAGTAACAAGTCATGAACATCATAATCAGTGTTGGCTTTTTTCAAGTCATTGAGTGATGAGAAATGCATGGGATGAGCCGTGCAGAGCAGCTTGGAGACAATCGTCACGGAGAAGGAAGGCCGCGTGCATTGCAGTATAAAGCCCAGCTGGACTGGCAGCTTCCGTCTTCATCACATTGCTATAATAAATGTAGAAAGAGAAAATAAAGGTGTGTATTCCCATCGTCCCAAGAGCGTGCTCACTAAGGAACCAGAGGATAAAAAGGACCTGACAGATTACCCAAGCATTTTAAACCAGCACACACAAAATGACTACAGAGAAAGGGACAAACTAAAGATCCATTCGCTTAAGTATGTCTATCAATCAGAAGCAGGCTACTATTTCTCAAACTTAAGGAGGCCTGAGTAATCATTAAAAAGACAAACAGCCCAATAGAGAAACTGTGAAAAGAATATGCATGGGTAACTTAGAGAAAAACAAACGCAACGAGGGAGTGAGCGGATCAAATGCATCCCTACAAAGATTCAAATGTAAATGAGATGCCATTATTTTGCCTATAAAATCTCCACAGATTTTTAAATAACAAGAGATAAAGGAAAATGCATCTTCATGAGCCTGTAGAATAATGAGCAAGAAACCCGAGGCAAAACACAAGGGTGGAGAAGCTCTGTGCCTCTGCCTGATATCTTCGTCTAGGAATTCTCCTCAAAAAGAGTTAAAATGTTTTATGATAAAATTATAGTATCCAGGCTGGGTGGTCTATGTGGACTATGTCCTTAATCCCCGCACTCAGGAGGCAGAGGCAGGAGGATCTCTGTGAGTTCAAGGCCAGCCTGGTCCATATAGTGAGTTCCAGATCAGTGAGGGTAGCACTGTTTGACCCTGTCTCAAAACTCCAACAAAGAAACCAACCACAGAAAGAAAAACAGAAAACAAAACAAAACAAAACGTAATAGAATCATTCAAGAGTGATTTGTACAACAAAGTTCACAGTGAGGTGGATACTTCATAAGGACACTGAAAGATATTGCTGGAGACCAGGGAGTTTGTTAGAAGAGTTACTAATATCATAGACAGACAGACAGAGAATTAACAGCATGGTAGGTGCTCAGAGGAGAGCCCTTGCTACAGCACCAGAGACAGACAGCATGGTGGCTCTCTGAACAAAATCCAGTGCTGTAGAAGAGGAAGCCTCTTATACCATTGAGGAGGGGTGGGAGCCAGGAGTCAACAGCCAGGCTCTGAGAGTCCCAGGTAGGAGGAAGATAAGGGGTGGGAAGTAGGATGCAGCACTTGCAAATGAAATGTCACGCTTCAGCCAGTCTGCTAGCTTAGTGCTCAATGTGATTTAAAGAGACAGAAACTATGAAGCTGGATGGGTAGGGAGGGGGAGGAGAAACTGGGAGTGGCAGAGAAGAAACTTGAAGTAATAGAATTGAAATTATGAAGGATTCACTAATAGATGTGCTTAGGAGACATTAAATCACACAAAGTATAATTTAAGTAAGAAACCCTCCCTCCAAAATACCCCGAAGACAAGTAATATGCAAATGAGGTGTGCTGGCTAGTTTTATTTCAACTTGACACAAGCTAGAGTCATCTGAGAGGAAGGAACGCCCATTGAGAAAAACACTTCCATAAGATCCAGTTGTAAGGTGTTTTCTTAATTAGTGATCTATGGCAGAGGGCCCGGTGCTGGGAAACAATCTCTTTGTACACTATGGATATGTAATACTCTCATTTGCTAATAAAAAGATGATTGGCTGATAGCTGGGCAGGAAGAGACTGAGTGAGAGAACAGACTAAGGTAATTCTGGGAAGAGGAAGGGCAGAGTAAGAGAGTCGTTGGCAAGCTCAGAGAAGCAAGGTGAGAATGCTGTACTCAGAAAAGGTACCAAGCCATGTGACCAAGTATAGAGAGAAATATGGGTTAATTTCAGCATAAGTGTTAGCTAGTAACAAACCTGCACTATTGGCCAAACATGTATAAGTAATATTCAGGCTCTGAGTTGGTTATTTGAGACCGGGAGGTTGGAAGAAAAACATCCATTGATAGCACAGACCATTATGTGGTGCTCTACCTGTAAAGGTCCTGGGTTCTATAAGAAATCAGACCGGGGCAGGCATGGATGAGCAAGCCAGTAAGCAGCACCCTTCCATGGTCTCTGCATCAGCTTCTGCCTCCAGGATCCTGCCCTGTTTGAGTTCCTGTCCTGGCTTCAGTCAATGATGAAGGATAATTTGGAAGCATAAGCCAAACAAACCCTTTCCTCCCCAACTTGCCTTTTGGTCATGGTGCTTCATCACATCAGTAGAAACCCCAGCTAAGACACCAGACCTGTTAGACATAAGCAGAATTCACCATGCTAGGATGTAAATGCTTGCTCACCAGGATTGACCAGTTATTAGACTCTATTCCCTTAACAAAGGAGACAACCCTAAGGTACCAACAGCCATTAGCCCCACCCTCAGATCAAAGAACATGCCTCTAACAGGCAACTCAAGGGGGCTTCAGATCAGGGTTATAACTAATGATAATTCCTGGCCTTTTGTAAAGCCCCCACTTCTCTTATTGAGAAAAGTGTAAGTCTAGCATGTGGACAAGATGACCCCACCCTCAGATCAAAGAACATGCCTCTAACAGGCAACTCAAGGGGGCTTCAGATCAGGGTTATAACTAATGATAATTCCTGGCCTTCTGTAAAGCCCCCACTTCTCTTATTGAGAAAAGTGTAAGTCTAGCATGTGGACAAGATGACCCTAGGTAATAACTTTGAGAGAAAAATAAAACAACAACACTGGTGTACTTACAGCAACTCTGGCAAAATCTTTGCTGTGTAGATCTCCCTTTTGCCCAAGTGACTAGACTTGTCTCTGTTTAAGTTGTTCCAAGTGTCACCTGGGGCCGGAACAAAAAGGTTTAAGAGTGGCGGTATATGTGGAGTGCGAAAGCCTAAGATGTATTTAAGTTACTCAAATCTTCCGTTCAGGGCTGGCTCTTCTTTGGGCACTAGCCAGAGCTAGACCTGAGCTGTAGAGAAGAGACTTCTCCTTTATTAATCTCTAAATGTGTGGAAGGATTTCTCAATGAGAAGACATTATTGCTATAACAGGAGAAGTTGGGGGCAGGAAAGAGTGTGAGGAAAATACGCTGTGTGAAATTCCCAAAGAACAAATAAAATCATTAAAAAACAAATGAAGGAATATTTTTTATAGGAAAAAGGAGGTACAGGAAGAGACCCAGGGGCCAGTGGACACTGGGCCTCTAACTTCGTTCAAGCAGAAACCTGAAGCCACGGTATGAGGGTGGGGCTTCTTCTCATCCGTAGAAAGTAGTCAGAAGTAGGTCTCTGAGGCAGAGACTGGCATCTGCATTTGCACAGTAGGAAGAAGCTGAGGCCAGTGTTCTGAATGAACTGGAGCAGCATGCTGATTCAGGAGGGCCCACCTGCTGTGAACAAAATCCCCTGAAAAGAAGCTGTATCTGCAGAGGCCTGCTGTTTAGAATTTCAGTGCGGTGGGGAGGTTGGAATGTTGCTGGTCTAGAGGCTAATTGCCCTATCATGGACTAGTTCTAAGCCTTCCAAACATCCATTCTTTGCCCACACCTGTGTCTGAACTAACATCTGTGACTAATAGCAACCTTACGAAATCTATTAACTTAGTGGACCTCTAGTTTCCACCAACCCCAAAGACAAGACAGCCACCAACATCTGGAGCCTATAGAAAATCTTCCCCTTTCTTGCTATTCCTGTCTCTCTGAGTCGTAAACTTTCCTTGACTTATGTTTTTCTTTGTTCCGTAAAATTCTAAAACTCTATGAAATGACTTCCTCATTGGGACATGGAATCTTACATAACCTAAATCTGTATTCCCAGGCCATAGCCGCCAAAGTGGTTCCAGAATAAACTCTTATTCTTTGTAAGATGAGAGCTCATCCATGGTATGGATATAAGTTAAAACAGTTACAACTGGAGGTATAGGTCAGAAGAGCCACAGCGAGTTTTGAAAACCGTGTTGTGTTGGAATGATTGAGAGAAACGGTGGAGGCAAACAGAACAGTAAATAACGGGGCAGGTGCTGGCGAGGAAGCACACGCCATTCTTCCCTTCTTGAGGTTAGGGACTAGGGGAAAGGCAGAGAGTAAAGATGATTCTTAAAGTTAATCCCATTAAATAGTTTTTGAGTACTAGTCACCATGAAGTTATGCCATGCACAGAGGAAAGTAACTGATTTGGTTATTTAAAAGGCTAAAATAGCCCAATATAATTTTGGCTGTGGACCTGTGACATTCCAACTCCCCACACAGACATGCCCGTCGTTGAGTGGAACAACTCAGGTGCAGGTATGAACTTCCACTGGATGCATCTTCTTGCTCATAGTATTTGACAACTCCTGCCTAATGGAGCCAGAAGCATATCCTAGAATCATATGGGGCTGGTGTTATTATTTTTTAAATAGGGGGGTGTTGTTCGGGAGGGGGAGACACGAGACGCGCGGGGTTGGGGAAGGAGAGACAAGACACGCGGGGTCCCTCGTGGGTAAACTTTAATGGGGGAGGGTAACATACAAGGAGCGGGAGTGAAGAGACGAAAGGGGAAGAGGAGGGGGGAGCGCGAGAGAAGAGAGAGAGGGCGGGTTGGAACGCCCATTTTTAAAGGGCTCTGGGCATTTTGGGGTTTGTAGTCCACTTGGAGACTGTATTTTCTGCGCATGTGTGGCCTTGTCTCCAAAGGAACAGCATTCCACCCTTTTGGTTTTATTAAAAAAAAATTGAGGGGGGGGGTTTAGGGTCTTAACGGGTAGGGAATAGGGGCGTAGCCCGGTCTCTCATGACTGCTTCCTGCTGACTTTGGGCGTCGAGGGGTCCGGGGAGCGTCCGGTTGTCCTGATGTCATATCGATGTTTTGTCCGCTGGCATCAAGTGGCTGATTGAAGAAATCGCATCTGTCTGGAGATTGTATCTGTCTGGCTCTTGAGTAGCTGGGTCACCGTTAGGATGCTGGAAAACAAAAGTTGCATTAGTAGAGAGAAAAAAGTTAGAAGGGAGATTTGGGGTGGAGGGGGTTGGGGTGGAGGGGGGGGGGCTTTTAGGAGGCCAGGGGTTAAGAATAAGAATAAAAAAGGTAAATGATACTTATTCCGTTAATTGAATGATACTTATTCCGTTTTGCTTGTGTCTGTTTTGTCCAGGTGGGTCCGGCTGGTGTCTTGGAGCTTAAAGAAAATGTCTTAAAAGAAATAGATTTTAATCATATATTCTTTAACATTTTAGGGGTCACTGCTGCAGTCAGTGACAAACCTGTTATGTCAGGAACTTGGTTAAGCATTTGCTTATCACCTGAACCTCTTGGCTCTGTGTTTGATGATGATTCCTGTAGAGACAACTGGATGGTTATTTAGGAATTTAGAAAAGGGAGGGTGTATTAGCACAGGAGGAAAAAATGAAAAATGAGACCATTGTTTTCCTTAGGGTGGAGTAGAGGGGGTTGGACCTGTTGTCCTTTGGAACTTGAGGGAACATGGTCCCGTCTGAGTTACCGTGTAAGGAGGATTGTTCTGAGCTGTAGGGATGAACGGTTTCAGATGTGACAGGTGAATCCAGTGAGGAATTCCCTCGAGCTTGGCAGCTGTGGGAGTTAGAAGAATTACCCTGAGAGGACCCTGCCATTTAGGGGAAAGGGGTAAGGGACGTTGACCTGGAGGTGAGAATAAAACCTTATCTCCTATTTTAACCGGCGGTGGGCATGCGTTGGCACATGGTTGAGGTAGTGAGTGATCCGTGAAGTCCCACAGCAGTGAACGTAGGTGGAAAAGGAGGGGAGTGAGCAGGTGATCAGGAAGGGGAGAGGTTCCCGATGGGAGGCCAGGGGTTAAAACTGGCCGCCCATACATGAGTTCAAAGGGTGAAATGAAAAGAGGGCCCTTTGGGAGAGCCCGGAGCCTGAGAAGGGCCAGAGGCAAAAGTCTTACCCAGTCGAGGTGTAGTTCTTGTGACATCTTAACGAGGGCATCCTTTAAAGAGCGGTTAGTCCGTTCTACCTTACCTGAAGACTGGGGGTGGTATGGTATATGAAAATTCCAGGGGATTTCAAGTGCCCTAGACAGATTCTGAGAAATCTGGGAAGTAAACTCTGGGCCGTTATCTGACTGAAGAGAAGTTGGGAGCCCGAACCGCGGAACAATTTCTCGGAGGAGGATATCAGAAACTGTCTGGGCTCTCTTGTTAGAGGTGGGGAAGGCTTCAACCCACCCAGACATTGTATCCACCAACACCAGGAGATATTTAATTTTTTTAACTGTGGGCATATGAGTAAAATCCAGCTGCCAGTCAGTTCCCGGAAGGGAGCCCCTGGCTTGGTGAGTAGGGAAAGGAAAGCTACGATATTTGGTCCTGGGATCTGACTTTTGGCAGATCTCACAGGAGGCAGTCAGTGGTAGCCTTTAGGAACCTGATGTCCTCAGGGAGTGAGCGAGGCGGCGGGCGGGAGTGGAGCCGCCTCGGAGGAACTGGGCGAAATCCCTGTAGATCCAGAACGGGAGCTTATTGGGGAACTAGACGGAGAACGGTTAGGTGACCTGGAGGAGGATTTTCTGTGCCTAAAAGAAACTTTGGAGGAAAGGGGAATGGAAGAACCATCGTTAGATCTGGCAGAACGGGAAGGAGTAGCCCCGCGAGGCCGGGGAGGTGGAGGTTCGTCCGCGGGGTCCATAGCAGGAGCAGGAGGTTCCGGGTGGGGCGGCATTGCTAAGAACATGTGAGCCGGTGAGCACTGAGAGACAGTAGAAGGATTTGTTTTTAAAGCCATGTAAAAGAATGCCATAATATACATCATTTCTTTCCATTTAGCAGAACGGTGGCAAAAGTTAGCTAGTTCCCGTAGAATATCGGGGTCAAAAGACCCGCAAGATGGCCATTTAAAGTTCCCCTGTAGGCCGTAGGACGGCCACCTCTTAGAGCAAAGGCGGATGAGTGTAGATAATTTAACAGAAGGAATTAAGGCGTGGGGCTGTAGGGCTTCCAACAGCTGTCCCAGAGGAGAGGAAGGGGGAATTGGTTTTGAAGACTTAGCGCCCATGGCTAGAACCGTGAAAATATCCGCAGAAGGCACCCGAAGATGCCCCGAACACAGTTGCTCTGGACACAGGCGTCAGAGTACCCAGGGGACCGTGCTATGGGCTAGCTGACCCAGTCCTAGTTTTCGACGGGAGGCGGGGGTCTAGGCTAGGAGGGGACAGTTACGCCCGAAGGCTGCCCGTTGCAGCCGAAGAACACCCAGGCCCTGTGAAAAGGCGTCCGATTTCACAGGGGGGGTGGTAGGACCTTGGCTGAGTCGAATTCAGCCAAGGTCGGGCCGCACCGTAGCGGCGGGCCGCACCGTAGCGGCGGTCACGATGAAGAAGAAGAAAGAAAAGGAATGAAACAGAGGACAGAGAACCAAAAGCCCCGGGCTTTTGGGCGCGGATAAAAACAGGTCTAGCCTAGGGCAGAAGGTCGGGGGAAGAGGGGGGGTTAGCAACCACACCCAGGACACGCCAGAGGAAGCCGGGAGCTCGGCCGGCCTCCTCCAGGTGAGAGGGGATGGTTAGCCAGCCCAGGTAAACTCACGAATTAGCCGCTGACGGTTGGAGAGGGAGGGCCGTGTCGAGATGGCTGGAACACGTGGAGTGGTCGCAGGTCGTCCGGTTCTGACCTTGTCCCGGGGGAGGCCCCGAGCTCCAGGAGGCGCCAAAACCCAGAGCCGAGGCCTCAGGTGAGGGCCCCGGGGCGCGAAGGTCCCCGAGCAGACGGCACCAAAATGTTATTATTTTTTAAATGCGCGGGGTGTTGTTGTTCGGGAGGGGGAGACACGAGACGCGCGGGGTTGGGGAAGGAGAGACGAGACACGCGGGGTCCCACGTGGGTAAACTTTAATGGGGGAGGGTAACATACAAGGAACGGGAGTGAAGAGACGAAAGGAGAAGAGGAGGGGGGAGCGCGAGAGAAGAGAGAGAGGGCGGGTTGGAACGCCCATTTTTAAAGGGCTCTGGGCATTTTGGGGTTTGTAGTCCACTTGGAGACTGTATTTTCTGCGCATGTGTGGCCTTGTCTCCAAAGGAACAGCAGCTGGGGCTGGGGTACCAGGAAGGCCACCTTCAGGAGAGAGAAATGGCTACCCAAAGTCACTAAGAAGAAATTTTCTGAATCATACTACCTAGTATCCGTGTTATAATCTGTATTTGATCATTTTTGTCTTCTGTGTTTGACAGAAGTGTGATATAACAGAAACAGGACAGTTGATATTAAAATAATTGAAAGTGTATCGCCAAGCAGCAAGTGTTGATGGAGGCAGGCACTTTAGAAAAGTCAATTACTTCTACTGTGATTTCATTTTCTACTTAATCTCTACAGCGAGAGAAGTAGCAATCTAATTCATAGGATCCAGTTAATACAGGAAAATAGGGAAAAGTTAGGTTTTGACTATAAAAGTCCAGGTTTAACATGTTTCTGAAATGGAGTTTGTTTTTGTTAATTTATAATTTTTCTAAGTTATACTGGGGACTTGCTTTGAGCGAGTGTCCCAAAGACCTAGACTACTTTTCAATGGAACAGAGGCCTGCACTGGATGCAGAAAGGGAAGGGTGGGTAGAAGGGTAATAGTGTCAGGAGGAACTGGGGGTGGGGAGTGTGGGGCTTGGGGGTGGGAGGGGTGGAGTTGGGTGGGTGGGTAGGTCCTAAAGCAGGACTCAGATGGTGGGCCTCTGATAAAAGCAAGAGCCTGCATATAGGCTCTCTCTTCCCAGGCAGGGGGCAGGGAAGGGAAAGGGGGTAGGGAGCAGGATGAGGCTTTCGTGGGTGAGATACGGTGGCACCAGCCAGTCTGCTACCTCAAGGTTCACAGGTGATGTTGGGAGAAGCCCAACGGTAGAAATCCATTAGACAGAGACTGCCTTGGTTTATGGGGTTCTGAGTCCTTCCCCCGTTGTCTTGTCTAGATACCCATCCACGTGCTTTCCTACTGTTTCTCCTTGCAGGGTCTTCAGAGAAGAAGGCACCATCTTAGGGAGTTGGCCCAGCTTTCTTTCCCTGCCTACCCAATGTTCCCCTAACTCAACTTCAGCCCCACTGTCTTCTGCTGGAGCTGGAGCCTGCACGCTCATCGGAGCCCTTCTCCCTCTGTCTATCTGTCCATGGAATGAATGACTCTTATAATAAACTACTTAGACCCCAGTTAAACCATCTCATTGTTCTGTTGAACCACCAGCCCCATCCAGAACTTCACTGGGCATGCTTTTCCTGACACTATGAGCTTTTCAGTTCTGTTCTGATACTCTTTTCTTCCGTTCCCACCATGAAGATGCTCGCCCACCATTCAGCTGCTTGCTGCCTTCCATTGCCAGACATGCCTGCTTAACTCAAATGACATGGCTCTCTCCTCCTCTTCTTCATCTCGCCTGGCAGCTCCAGAGATGTACCTGCTTTGTAGAGGACTGAGTTCAGTTTGCAGCACCACCCAGTGGCTTACAACCTTCTGTAACTCCGATTCCTGTAGGGCTGATTGCTTTCTTCTAACCTCTCTGGGCACAAGGTTTGTAAGTGGTATATACAGGCAATCCCTCTCTTCTTTCTCCCCTCCCCTACACCAGGTAACAAGCAGACTTACCTTTTCATCTAATTGATCAAAAGTTAACCACTTGCTGGCTTTCTGCCTGCAAGGTAGGTCACCAGATGAGTGTATGACACATTTAAAATCTATCATGGACATGCAAGCTCAGTTGAGATGATTGGCTAAGAGAAAGCTGGGAAGATTCGACCACCAGTGTATTCCAGGTGGAGGGAAGAGAGAATACAAGGTTTAATATAGTTAATAGCAAGTTTACTAGCTTTCTATGATGGATTAGAGAATAACCTAGCCAACCAAAGACTATATAATTAAATTATGAACTTCAAACAAGATAGTGAAATATTATTTGCTACATGCCTGACTCTTATTGCACCTTGATATACCATGTTTGATTGATATTCCTGGGAGGACTGCCCTTTCCTGAATAAAAAATGAGAAGGATTTGATCTTGGGGTGTGGATAGGTGGGAATGAGGGACTGGGAGGAGAGGAGGGAGGGGATACTGCTGTGGTTGAGATGTAATACACGAGAGAAGGATAAAAATACCAAAAGATTTTTATTGGCATGCAAACATGTTCTTGAGATATTAATCTCAGTACACTATAGCATTTACCCACTGTTCTAACCCACACAGACAGGCATCTTTTAAATTAATATTTATATACACGTAAAAGGACAGTTCTGAGAGGTGCTATATTTTTGTTAAAAGGGTCAAAGAATGGAGTGGAAAGAGAGAGAAGGGAATCCAGTTAGTTAATGGGATAAATAAAAACCATACACATCTCTCTCTCTCTGTCTCTGTCTCTGTCTCTGTCTCTCTCTCTTTCTGTGTGTGTGTGTGTGTGTGTGAGAGAGAGAGAGAGAGAGAGAGAGAGAGAGAGAGAGAGAGAGAGGAGAGAGAGAGAGAGAGGGGAGAGAGAGAGAGAGAGAGAGAAGAAAAGACACGTGTGATTTTACAGGTACACGTGAGGTAGAAGCTCAGGTGTTTCCTCAGGAGCAATATACTTTTCATCTGAGACAAGGTCTCTCAAGTGTTTTGGCCTACTGGCCATCAAGGCCCAGAGAGACTCACCCATCTACCTACCCAGATTGCAAGTATGTGTCGTTGCACTCAGCGTTTTTTGTTTTTCTTTCTTTCTTTCTTTCTTTCTTTCTTTCTTTCTTTCTTTCTTTCTTTCTTTCTTTCTTTCTTTCTTTTTCTCTTTCTTTTCTTGTTGTTTTTTAAATATATGAATTCTGGGGATGAAATTTGGGTCTTCCAGTATAGGGCAAGCACTTTTCTAGCCGAGCTCATGCCTCAGATGCCAACCCACATCTCTAAAGCAGTAATTCTGACACCAGACAGACCACCAGGATGGCATGGAACCTTGCTCAAGATCAACTTCCCAGACTATGAACCCCAACCTGTTCAGAGGCGCAGAACTCCTCATGGATTGTCCTATCCCAGAGCTTTCCCTGCTCTGTATCCTGCCTGTGCTCGCAGACCCAATAGAGCTGACCTATGGCCAGTTGCTGGCGTAAGCCGTCGGGAGGATTTGAAGCGTCCCCCCAGGGCTCTTGGAACTGTGATATGCCTTCTCTACTCACGATAGTACATTTGAGCAACTGTTAACTTCTCAGGAAGTCTAGACTGCTCTTGTCACGATGATAGCTCGAAATGAGCGGTGTTTATCAGAACATCTCTGCCTGGATCCCTGCTATTGGGAAAATGTGTCTCAGACATCACTGAGGCCCTGACTACCAGCAGATGGAGAGTGGCCCAGTGGATCCCTGCCTTCCAGCTGTCCCTCCCAAGGGTTAAGAGTTTTGAGGCATACCAGATCTGCTCAAATGCCTCTTGAGTATCGTCATATCAACCAACACCAGCCACATAGAACAGAAGAAATGACCAACTGAACTCTAACCAATTCCTGATGCACAGAATAATGGAATGTAATAAAATGGTTCTTTTATTCTTTAGATTTTAAGTATGTTTAAGTATATTTTTAAGCCTAATAGAAGTACATTTGCAAATAGCAACCTTTTCCAAAACACTTCATTAGACTTTATTTTATTCTGCTAGAGCACTAGGGAAAGGTTAATGAACTCACCCCAGGAGATACAGCGTGCTGCCCCAGGCATGGGCATTCCCAAAACAGCATCTGCGTGTTGCCCAACAAACCTCGAACTATGTGTGTGGTGGACATAGTGTTGTTAAGACCACAGAGTGGGTGCGTGGCTGTGGAGAGCTGTCTCCCCCTAGAACCTGCCAAGCCTGGAGCTGACAGCTTGGCCACAGTAGCAAATGGCTCAGCACTTTTGGATAATAATTCTCTTATTTGGAAAATAATAAGAGAATTTGGAAAATATGTGAAATAAAAGAAAATACCTGTTTTTTTTTTTTTTTTAAGATTACCATGAGGCTAACCGAGAATAATGCGTATGCAATTTCCTGGGCTAGAGATAGCTGTGTGTTATTGAGACACACAAATAAAACACAAATTTGTGCTGTGCTTTTTGTATTCAAGGCACATCACAGAACATTTTACATGTTTTATTCACACCATATTAAGAAGCTTATTTCTACTATTTTATGGATACAATATGGAAAGTTTCCTTAAGGAACTTTTAAATTGACAGGAGACCCCCAGATTATAACTTGCACAATGGATCCCCAGTTTAATACATGGGGACCACCAAGGATAGAGGGCTGAGGAACCATGCTGGTTCCTTTTAAAATCCTTGGGGATAAGGATCCGGGTTTCCTTTTGGTCTGTCTTCTAAGCTGTGTGCGTCGGCCCTAATTCCTAGAAGACCTTCTGCAATTCTTCCTTATTTCATTTCACGGTGGACAGTTGGCCACTTAATTCTATTTGTACAAAGTTATTTATTCAGTGGAAGGCATGAGGGCCATTTGGAAAGGTCCTGGGGAAAGCCTACACGTGGACTGTGAAGAACTCCACACCTGCTGGGTGACCCTCATGCCCGCACACCGCATGGCTTTTCATTGCTGGTGATGTATGGGTTACGACCATCTGCTCAGCCTCTATCTGTGCAGCAGTTCACAGCTCAGTGCGGCCTGAAGCCAGTGAGTGCCGAGAGGAGGCCTGTGCTCTTCAGCTCTTCAAGGTCGGGCAAGGGAAGCCAAGATGACAGATGTTGACAGAGCTCTCCGAGAGAAGCAAACTAGGCTCTCCACAGCTGTGGAAGCCCTTCACTCCCAGCCATGGGTGGCGCTTGCTAGGCAAGGCTGATTTTTAATTAAAAATTTCAATTATAATTCTGTAATTGAAAACAGAAAGGAACATATTGGGCCGTCTTTAATTCAAAACAGCCAAACTACAGCGAGTATGGCTTACTCTCATTTCTCGGGGGGAGACCATGCATTGGACCCAATCCAGTAGAAAAACAGTCAACATCTTGATACACAAAGGTACTGTGGGGGCAGGGATGGGAAGAACAATAGTATGCATATGCTTCATTTAATTATAAGAGCAATGCACACTCATATAAAAACACCCACAAACAAAGCAAGAACGAGTGTGAGGAGAAAGATAACCAGCATCACCATAGACATGGCCAAGCTTTCTTATCTGGGTCTCCTTCTGAAAGGAGGAGTTGGTGTTCTTCTCTCTGTTGACCCTACTATGTGAAATAAAAATCTCGACATTTTTAAAATTTATTTTTATTTTATGTGCAGTGGTATTTTGGAGTTATAGACAGTTGTGAGCTGCCATGTGGGTGCTGGGAAATGAACCTGGGTCCTCTGGGAGAACAACCAGTGCTCTTAACTGCTGAGCCATTCCTCCAGCCCCAAATCTCGACATTTTAAATACAAAAGGAGCACATGGAGATTGGACAGTGAAGAAGGTGATCTGTTGGTTGGGACACGTGGTGCCCATGGAGGACACAGAACGAGTGCCCTAGGTTTTCTCCTTGCCACTCACATGTAATATTGGAGAGCAGAGAATCCTGTACCTACAAGGACCGCTTAACAACATAGAGGGAGAAGCTGTTGTAATAAAACCTTATCTGACCGGGCAGCGGTGGCACATGCCTTTAATCCCAGCACTCGGGAGGCAGAGGCAGGCGGATCTCTGTGAGTTTGAGGTCAACCTGGTCTACAGAGCTAGTTCCAGGACAGGCACCAAAGATACAGAGAAACCCAGTCTCAAAAAACAAAAAAACAGGATGAATGTTCTGGTTTGTGTTGACATAGCTAGCTAGCTACCATAGGAGGAGATGGGAAGGAGGGAGACACCTCTCTCCGCGGACACTGAAAATGGACAGTATCACTGTTCAGACGGTGCCATCCCGGCCTCTTACACCCTTTACCGAGCAAGTGAACACACAGGTCTCCATAGGATTTTTGTTGTAAGAGAGGCAAGCTGCAACCACAGGTTTCTCTGCGGTTTCCGGTTCAGTGGACAGGTTGATTTAGAAGTTGTGTCTTGTTAGGCTACCATTTCCCTGATCCTGTGGCTGGACAGAGAAAGTTTTAAATTTTTTTGTTTGTTTGTTTGTTTTTGTTTTTGGGTTTTTTGTTGTTATTTTTATTTTGTTAACTTTACACAAACTAGAGTCATCTGGGAAGAGGGACTCTCAGCTGAGAGAATGCTTCTGACATATTGGCCTGCAGGCAAGTCTGTGGGACATTTTCTTTATTAATGTTTGATCTGGGAGGCCCAGTCTACTTGGGGGTGGGTCCATATCTGAGCAAGTAGTCCTAGGGTATGTGAAAGCAAACTGGGCAAAAGTAGGAGAATAAGACATTTATAGGTCCCTCCATAGCCTCTGCTTCAGTTCCTGCCTCCAGGTTCCTGCCTGGAGTTTCTGCCCTGACTTCCCTCTGTAATGGAGGACGATTGGGAACTGAATGAAAAACGAGGACATGGTTGCTCCTAGGTATGGTTGAGGAGAAGCTTTATTGCAGAGATGAGGGAGAAAACAGTCAGAGGATCTGGAAGGGTCCAGACCAGTGGTTTTCAACCGTCCCAATGCCGCGACCCTTTAATACAATTCCTCATGCTGTGGTGACGCCTAGCCATTATATTATTTTGTTGCTACTTCATAACTGTAATTTTTCAACTGTTATGAATTGTATTGCAAATGTCTAATATGAAGGATATCTGTCTGATATGCGGTCCCCCCATAGGTTATGAGCCACTGTCGCAGACTGAAGCGAACCAGCAGATTGAACTGGGCCGTGAGAGGAGAGAAGAGGAATAGGGAGAGTGAGAGAGGAAGAAAGGAGAGAGGAGAGAGGAAACCAAGAGAGCGTGTAACCCAAGGGGCTGAGGTTATATAGGAGAGAAAAGCTGGGGGAGGGGAAGCAAAGCCTACCCCTTCAAATTACTTTTTGTCATGCTATTTCATCACAGTAACAGAAGTCCTTCCTAAGATAGGAGGGATAGTGTGGCTGCCACACCCAACAGCCCAGTTCAACTCCGACCCACCATCGCCTTGCAAAGAAATCGGTTTTATTCTTGGCTAAAATCCAGAAATGGCCTTTGGCCTTTGGCAGCCTCGTCCTTGCCAGAGACCAAAGATATCAAGTGTTTTGGAGGTTCTGATCCTCAATCTAGTTCCCCAAGCATTCTGGGACAACATCTTTAGAGGGTGCTAGTTAAAGAAGCCATGAAAGACTGTCAAGAGAAAACTCCCAAATGGTCAAGAAAATAGATTCTCTTGTCTGAGTGAGCCCTAACATTCCAGCCAGACAGGGTCAATCTCCTGGCCAAGGGACATCCCAGGACCACACCTAGAAAGGCAGATTCACCTGAAGGCATGCTAAAGAGAAGATGGAATAATTAATTCCTGTTACAGGAATCTATAAAATCATTGAGACCAAATAATCTCCAATCACTTATCATATTGATACTTTAGTATTACTAGAGACTTCAGAAAGTCAGCACACATTGGATGAGTTTGAAGGGGGAGAAATGAAAATGTAAAAAGGCTGCAGAATTGTGAGCTTTTCTTTTTTCTATCAAAGGTATTCAGCCTGTATAGGGTCAATATCCCATAAATCTCCCCCATTTCTTAAAACTTTCATGCAAAGGCATTAAAATCTTCTAAAGTACCTCCCCCTTGTAAGGCACTTGCTTACAAAGGCCTCAGCACCTTCTAGGAACATGATGGCACGTGAGTGGCCAACTCCTTTCCCCCTTCCTTTAGTTACTTTGCCCAGATTCTTTTAAGATTAGCTAATCTCAAAAGATTTGGAGGTCAGATCCTAGCCAATGAGGAAAAGACATAGTAATCACCTGCGTTATAATAAAATCAAAGTGAGCTTCCTGCTCAGTGTGCTTCCTTTCCTGACTTAAGACTCACCGTTTTCTTAAAAAAACTTGCCTTCTCCAGTTATTTTCACTTTATTTGTGTGTTTGTACAAAACCCAGAATATTTGTTTCCAACAATAAGATCAAAGTACATGCACAAAAATGTTATAGAAAAAGTAAATGCCGTATATAATAATATATGCTAATAAAATCTTTTAAAAGTCCTCATGCAGGTCAGTTTGGTCAGCTCACAGAAGCATGAGCGATCATGATTAATTGGTTTTATGGAAATGAGGGCAGCCTGACTGATTTGCATTATGGGTTGCAGTTCATGTCAGATCCAGGCAGGGAATAACTTTCTGGAGGCTGCTCCACTTGGTACAGGAATACGTGTGTGTTTGGTGCAGTGGTTTGGCTGAAAACGGGGAGGCGCCGTTGGGAGCTGTGGCCTCGTGGAGTAGCTATAGCCTTGTTGGAGGAAGTCTCTCACCGGGGTGGGCTGTGAGGGTTCAGATGCTCAAGCCAGGCCCAGTGTCTCTCTCTCTTCCTCTATCTGCCGATTCGGATGTAGAACTCTTAGATACCTCTCCAGTACCGTGTCTGCCGGCCTGCCACCATGCTTCCCAACATGCTGACAACAGACCAAATTCTGAACTGAAAGTCAGCCCCAACTGAATGCTTTTGTTTTTAAGAGTTGCCGTGGTCATGGCGTCTTCGCAGCAATCAATCCCTAATGAAGACACTGGACAATGTCTGGTCTGCTGCGTGTGCTTCTCCCGGGAACTTGGAGCGATGCTCCAATCACATGTGGTCAGGATGCTTTAGATTTTAGGTCTAGTTGGCCACTTGAGACACTTCGTGGAAATCCAGTTTGGTCAGTGAGAATATCCTCCAGCAATAAAGTGAAAAACCAAGACAATCTCAAGGAGGAAGAACCAAGACATGCCATCTCCCTCCTCCACTAGGCTCGTGGAGGCTCTCTAGAAAGAAAACCATAAAAGGTGGAACCACGATCCAGGAACACCAGGAAGGCAGAACACGTGCAAGAAAACAACTAACAAAAATTCCACAACTAAACATAACTGGGAATAGTGATAAATATTAGAAATAAACTCTATACCTTCTCTTGATAAATATTAGAAATAAACTCTATACCTTCTCTTGATAAATATTAGAAATAAACTCTATACCTTCTCTTGAGTTTTCTACCTTTAAAATGTTTTTATTAATATATATCAACTATACATAGTAACATGTTTCATTATAAAATTTTCATACTTGTATATAAACTGTTTTGGTAAGACTCATGCTCCCCACACCCACCCTGTTACCTTTTCTGGCCCTTCCTCTTCTCAGCCAGCCTGGTTTCTTTCTTTTTATTTCCCTGTGAGTTTCATTAGGGATCTTTATAGGAGTGTGGGTGAGAGTCTGTTTTCTGACACTTGCTCACACTCATATTGCCAAGGACTATGTCTCTACCCAATAAACCATTAAACTGTGTATAAATGTGAGTTCCTCCTCCTTCCCAGGGTGTTGACAGATCAAACGCAGGCAGATCTTATGTAGTGACTCAATCCCAACTGCTTTGGGTTCAGAAGTGCGGCAGCATACCAGGCCTGGATGCCAGCATTCCACGGTGCTCCTCCACGCTGCTCCTCCACCCTGCTCCCCAACGGTGCTCCTCCACGCTGCTCCTCCACGCTGCTCCTCCACGCTGCTCCTCCACGCTGCTCCCCAACGGTGTTCCTCCACGCTTCTCCTCCACGCTGCTCCTCCACGCTGCTCCTCCACGCTGCTCCCCAATGGTGCTCCTCCACGCTTCTCCTCCACGCTGCTCCTCCACCCCATCCCTTCCTCGGCCTCTCGCAGTTTTTTTTTTTTTTTTGTCTCAGCTTCCACAGTGCTCTCAGAGCTCAGTACAAGATAATACAGATGTCTCATTTCTCGCTTTGAATTCCATGTCTCTGAACTTTGATTAATTATGAGTCTCCAAGGTCACTGCTGACCACTGGGAAAACACTTTCTTTGACAGGAGCTGAGAGCAGTTGAAGGAAAACATGTAGCCATGTCTGACATTTTCAAATATATATTGAGATGCCGAGGACAGGCAATACTGGAAGTTTCATTTGTTGAGAAGAAATGTCCAGTTGGGTCTCTGTCTCCCTCGTTATTTGGCAATTTTATTTAGATCACTTTCATATATGTATATATTTTAGGAAGCTTTCCTGTATTAAGGGTCCATGCTACCCCTCAAATGACCCTTAATTTCAGCTGTCTCTTCCTATATTCCCCCCTCATACCCCGTCTCTACCTCTTCTGTTCCAGCACCCCCATCCATACCTAACCATACATTCTATTTCCTCTTCCTAAGGAGATCTATATGTCCCCCCATACCCCTTACTCTATAATTAACCTCTGTGGTTCTATGGATTAGAGCTTGGTTATCACTGATTTCACAGCTAATATCCACATATAAGCAAACATTTTGTCTGTTTTCTGGGTCTGGGTTATCTCACTCAGGATAGGTTTTTTTTTGTTGTTGTTTTTTTTTTTGTAGTTCTATCCATTTATCTTCTAATTTTATTTTTTAAATATTTTTAATATTCCAGTGTGTAAATGTACCACCAGCTCAGCATTTCCACTCTGCACCCTGCTTACCCACTGTATTGACAGAACTGGAGAATTGGAGACTTTCTGAGGAAACCTAGAGCTTTCTATGGATTTTAGGGAAGGATGTAATATTTAGTACCAGAGTTGGAACAATCCTAAAACCCTTTAGCCTTAAGGAAAACCCTGTAAGTTCTAATTCTGTTGGCTTATTTATACTCATCATCAGGAAATAAAAAGATGAACCGCAGTGCACACAAGTTCCTGGGGTAAGAGGGACAAGACAGGGAAAGAACCTTTCTCTGCGCTGCTTCAATCTCAGTTGGTGGGAGACACTTCCAGGCACAATCAGAGCATAGCTGACAGATTTACCTGGTTACTGAGTGGTTCTGGAATCCAATACCCTGAACCCCGATCCTGATTACAATATCCCCTAGAACTGGTTCTCTGCAATGGGTTTATTTTATTTTATTTTTGAGACAGGGTTTCTCCGTCGCTTTTTGGTTCCTGTCCTGGAACTAGCTCTTGTAGACCAGGCTGGCCTTGAACTCCCAGAGATCCACCTGCCTCTGCCTCCCGAGTGCTGGGATTAAAGGTGTGCGCCACCACTGCCTGGCTCTGCAATGGATTTTATAGGCTACAGGTGTGTGACAGACTTTTCTCAGGGAGATGAATCTCTCTCTCTCTCTCTCTCTCTCTCTCTCTCTCTCTCTCTCTCTCTCTCTCTCTCTCTCTCTCTCTCTCACACACACACACACACACACACACACCAGAAAGAAGAGAATCCATGAAAGACCAAAGTACTGATTGCACCAAAGTCCAGTTGTGTCACTGAGAAGCCCACTTGCTCACAGGTGGTGGTGACTCATGAAACCTGTAACCCTGGAGTTCTCTGCACAGCTTGCAGGCAGCCCCACCTTCTGAGCATCTCTTCTTAGTCGGACAGTCTCTCCCTAGCTGTTATTCACTGCTTTCATTCCTCTTAGGAAATTAAGGGGGCTTAGAAAACCTTCCAAGTTTCCAGTTTGACAGACACGAGTGTTTTTGTTGTTGCTGTTTGTTTTGTTGTTAACATCCTTAGTCTCATGAGCATCTTCCACCTTCCCGGAGGAAATGCTTCAATTCCAAGCAAGTTGCTATGCACAAGTCTATTTTATCCAGATATTGTCTGTCCACTCTGCAAGGCTATTCCATGTCCCCAGTGGTCGAGGTGAGCTGGGATTCAGAGGAGGTGGGATTGCAGAGGAGACTGTTTTCATTCTGCATTGACTTTGGACTTGATCCTCTACACATACTTTGCCTGAGGAGAAGCCCTAGGAGCTACCACATGGGTTATCCCTGTCTCTTCCTGGGTAATCTGTACAGGAGACCAGTGTGGGCCTCATAGGCACTTGTCAGCCTCAATCCTAGGTAACAACAACAACAAAAAGCCATAGACAAGCTTCTGCTTACTTAGTGCTCACCTACAATGGGCATTTCATGTCAGCAAGGAATAAAGTGTTTAGTAGGCTAACCACTAAGCTTATGGTTATACTTATAACCATTCTTATACTATGGAGTATTTTAAATAATCCACCAACAGGAGGGAAAAATGGAATCACGTGCATGGCTCAACTGCAACGAAAGGGGATTATAAAAATAATAATCATAAAAAGACAGGAGTAAGATGCTGAAAAAGACAATAAGTATTAACTGAAATGTATTAATAACTACTTTTGATGTGAATGGGCTACAAGCATCATTAAAAGACAAAGATTTTTAGAAGGGGTAGCTCTTTGAAAATATGCCGCTTAAAAGAACATACTTAAGAGACTTGAGAGCTGGACATGGATTATGAACTTCTCATACAAGCTTAAAGACCAGTTTGGATCCCCAGAACACACATGAAAGTTGGGCAAGTGTAGTAGTTTACCTGCAATTCCAATGTAAGGAGACAGACATGGGATCCTTGGTCAATTTAGCTAGCTTAACCAGCCAAATCATTAAGCTTCAGGTCTAGCAAGAGACCTTGTCGCAGGAAAGAAAAATAGGGAGAAATCAAGGAAGACACCTGACTTTAACCTCTGGTCATCACATGTATACACAGAGAGAGAGAGAGAGAGAGAGAGAGAGAGAGAGAGAGAGAGAGAGAGAGAGAGAGAGAGAGAGAGAGAGAGAAAGAAAGAAAGAAAGAAAGAGAGATACATACATACAGTATACATACGGTCACATGAACCTGGACACACATGTAAAAATACATATACATACCCCCAAATGATACAAAAGCACAAGAAACCGGACAAAGAAGAAAAAAAAAACTCACTTAAAATATAATGATTCCACTGTATGGGAAGTAAAAAGACGGAGAAGGACAACATGCCACCAGTAATCAGAAGAGAATGGAGATGTTAGTGAAGGACAGGTGAGTGGGACTGCCACCCGGAAGAAAGAGGGGCAAGGCACAATTATAGAGAGGTCAGTTCTCAAAGACAATGAAACAATCCTTAATGACATTCAAGACAGACAAGGTAAAATGGATGGATGTGCAAAAGAAGTAGAGAAACCCACCACCATAGTGGGAGACCGACTCTCTTCGCTCAGGGATTGATGAGAAAGTGGGCAGAAAATCAGTAGGGATATAAATGGTCCACACTGCACCATCTGTCAACACGATCTAATTGGCATTTACAGAGGACATCGTGCAGCGGAAGGGGAATTCACAGGCCCTCCAGCTCACACAGAGCCAAGGCAGATCCCATTCTGGGCCATAAACATATCCAAACAAATCTCAAAGAGCAGCACTCACACAAGGCATGCTCTCACACCATAAGCAAACCAGAAAGAAAGTCACAGCTAGCAAATCTCCAAATATTTGAAAATCAAGTAATGCAGTTCCAAACAATCTATAGGTCAAAGATATTTCAAGACAAATTTCAGAGATATTTTGAACTAAATAAAATTGTAAATAGTGTATAAAACACATGGATGTACAGGAGTCAGTGATTGGAGGGAAATGTGTAAAATTGAGCATCATCACAGAAGAAAGATAACTAAGACAGTAAGCTTCCAACACAAACAACAGAGAGAGAGAGAGAGAGAGAGAGAGAGAGAGAGAGAGAGAGAGAGAACTCTCCCTAAGCTGAAAGAAAATAGGAGAGGAAATAATAAGAAATGAGAACAGAAATCAAGGACATAGTAAATAAGGGAACTAGAGAAGTTCAATGAAAAACAGATCTGCACTCTGAAATGATCAAAAGGATCTAAATCTCCACTTGGCTTATGGGGAAAAAATGAAAACGGGTACAAAGTACTACTACCCTAATGAGACAGATCTTTATTATTGATTGTGCTGACATTATAGGAATAACGAGGAATAAATATTATGAACAGTGGGAAGGGAGGGAAAATGAATGGGTAGAAGGCAAGGGTTCCTGTGGCCTCAGAGCTTGGCAGCAGCTTGACTCTAGTGGAGTTCGATAGCATTGTGGAGATTTTTATGCACACACACACACACACACACACACACGAGTACAAGTAAAGGAAACAAACTAAAGCACAAGTAAAATCTGTGGCTCCTGCACTGTTGCAACATCTGCATGCTATGTGTTACATTACACCATACTGAATATACTATGCAGCTTTAAAACGGCTCCAGCGGAAGAACTTGACAAGAGAACAGGGAGGCGGGGGTGGTGGTGTCTTGCTCCATTCTATCTTTTGGAACAGGTGATTCTTTATTTTTTCTCAATTAGAAAAGAAAAAAAGCTCATATAAACTTTTTATGTCGGCGAATCAGTTTGGTTTGAGCATTATGGTATTGATGATGCTTAAAATATTCTTTTAGACTCTTGTATAAGACGTCAATTAAAATAAATATCATTGGTATTAAAAAGTGCTACCTGACGTGACTATTTATAGATGCCACTCATCATAACAGATTCAAAGTGGAATCAACTCAATATCCTTGCACAAATGAGTGAATAAGAAAGATAGGATAGGGTAACACAGCAGATAATATTTATGTACAAAAATAGAGCTAAACACCAACAAGAGCTATAACATAGGAACTTTGGAAGCACTACTTACAGTGAGAGAGAGCAGAGTCACTACACTGCACAGTTTAGTCCTGTTTACATATTGTGTAAAGCAAGCAACTTCATGAGACGGGAGAGAATTCAGTGTGCAGTGCGATGGAGGGGGGGGGGGAGTAGCTATTAGTGGAATGGGGTTCTTTTGTAAGGCAATGAAGTCTTTTAAGTTCCTTTTCACAAACACATATTTTGACTTTTAAAAAGTATTCTTAAAGTATCTAGGCTGGTTTATTTCCACAGTCCCTCTTTCAGTTTCAGGTCTCTTAGCAGCTGTCCTTTGTTTTTCATCAATCAAAGAATTCAAAATCAACACAGTACTATACAGGATCCAGACCCACTATGTGTTTTCCATATTTATGTGACTTTTTTCTTTTACATTACTTTTACTGTCTCTTTAAAAGACTTTACTTTTAATTTTAATTATTTTAAAACTATTTCTTTCTATGACTGCCTATACCCATTTTCTTACTTTCTTAAACCTATGTACATTGTAAAACTCACTGGAACTGGTTTAGAGATTTTTTTTCCCATCTGGACCTCTTTTACTGCATATATTTTAGCCTTTTTTGACTGCATAAGCAAACTTTAGACTGTGAAGCTACACCCGGATCCTCCATATGTTCTAACAGCTGCTCTGCCCACTTTTGGGTCAGGTCATAAAGGCCAAGTCCAAAGCTTGTGCCCTGATCAGAAGTTCATGACTGAGAGCTGCACTAAACCTCTCTAGCTATGGAAGCCTGTACTTGCATTGTCACGGTGGTTTTCACTTAGCTTGCTGTCTCTAGTTTCTATTTAATGCTGATGGATGAACATCAGTACCTCTTAAAGGAGCTGTATACTTCTTTTTCCAGCTCTCTCAGGCTCTAGATTGTTATTCAAGCCCCAGGTTGGTATGCCAAATGTTGTATGGTATTTAACTCTTTTTATTCTTTTGGGGGCCCACCACCCAGCTCCCAAATAAATCATGCACAGAGGCTTACTATTAATTATAAATGCCTGGCCTTAGTTTGGCTTGTTTCTTGATAGCTTCTCTTAACCTAAATTAACTCAACTACCTCTTGCCTCTGGGATTTTATCTTTGTTTATTTTCTATACACCTTTCTTTATTTCTTACTAGGTGACTTGTTGTGTAGTTGGGTGGCTGGCCTCTGGCATCCTCCGCTCCTTGTTCTCTTGTTTCCTCCTTGCTCTCCTCTTTCTCAGTTCTCCTATTTATGCTCTCTGCCTGCTAGCCCTGTCCATCCTTTATCCTGTCTCATTAATGGCCGTTCATCTCTTTATTAGGACCATCAGGTGTTTCACCACTGTTTCCCACTGGTTCACCACAGTAGTCTTGTGTCACATCACAGTGGTCATCTGTAAAATCTGCTATTGTCTCTGTCCAGTTATCCCAATTATCCCACTACAATTTCCCAGGGGCCCCTCATAGTACTTGAACTTTTCTTAATAGTGGCCTCCTGTGCCACCCCGGTGTTTCACAGTTCCACTACAAGGCTGCATTGTTCCGTCACAATGCTCCACTGTGTCACAATAGTGCCCCCTAATTCTGAACTGTCATACAACAATTGTCTCACAATTCCATCACGATTCTGAAGTGTCACATGACAATGCTTCACTTAACTATCAAACTGCCCCTCTTTCACATCACCTCAGTCCCCTGTTTAACCACAGTTATCCTTTGTTCTATTACAATTCCCCTTGTATCAACACAATGCCCCAATCTGCCATCATAAGACCTCACTGTCCCATCATAATTCTTCATTCTTTGTTCACAATTGTTCATTATCTAATCACTATGATCCATTGCCAATCATAATGCCCCTGTGTCACATTCTATTGCCCTAATGTTCCATTACAGACTATTACTTTCTTATTATAATGACACACTGTCCTATAAAAATGTTTCAATAGGCCGGGTGTGGTGGCACATGCCTTTAATTCCCAAACTCAGAAGGCAAAGGCAGGTGGTTCTCTGTGAGTTTGAGGTCAGCCTGGTCTACAAAGTAAGTTCCAGGACAACCAGGGCTATTACATAGAGAAACCCTGTCTCAAAAAACAAAGAGTTCCAATTTCCCATTCCAGCAGTCCTGTGTCTCACCACGGTGCCCCACTCTCCTAATTCAGTTCTCCAGTATTCCACCACAGTCATCATTAAAAACCATTATCCACTGTCCAATCATACTGCCCAACTACACTATCACAATGCCAACTATAATAGAACAATGCTTGCTGTCGTATCACACTGCTGTCTGTACTCTCCCGCACAATGCCACACCATCCCTTTACAGTGTCCCCCAGTTGTATAACAATGAACCACTGTGTCATTGCAATGTCAGTTCCCTGCTGCTTCTCATCCAAGCAGAGGAGCCACCCTCCTGGATTCTTCCCTTCCAATAAATCGCTTGTGTGAGGTTTGTTGAGTCATGTGACTTTGTGGTATTCCTTGGCTTCCGACTGCAAGGATAGCTTTCCTGTCAGAGCTGTAACACTTGCAGTGGGGAAGCCCCTCCCCTGATCCAGGACAGACTTCTAACACCTCCATTGTGGAAGCCTTTCTCCTCAGAACTATAACACAGATACCACCATTTTATCATGGTGGTTTTGTTTCATCACATTGGATTCCTGTCCCACTATAGAGGTCCTTTGTCCTATGACAATGCTCCACTCTCCTGTCACCATGCACCACTGTCCCAACACAATGCCTCATGACACAGTGGTTCCCCATCCCATCCCAATATTCTTTTATAACAATGCCTACTCTCCCATCCTGATAATCACTTGTATAATCCCTATGGCCACCTTTTCCACCACACTAGTCCTTTATTCAGCCCAATATTCCATTTCCAATCAACATGATCCATTATCCAATCACAATGACCCTCTATTTATCCACAATGCGCAATTATCCTATTATAATGGTCCTCTGTTCAATCACAGTGTTAAACTGCATCATCTCAAATATCCATTTACCTTTTCTAGGCACTACGTTCTTATCACAATACACCTCTATTCTGTCACAGTCGTCCACCTGTTCCGTCATGATGTCCCATTTTCCACAATCATGTCACCATGCTTCATTGTCGGCTTACAATGGCACTGTCTTATCAGAGCACTCCACTCTCCCATCACATGTCCCAATGTCCTACCACAATGCTACATGTTCCATCACAATGCTTTGCTCTCTCATCATGGTTGTTTCAGGTTGCATTACAGTGGTTCCCCAGCCAACTACAGTGGTTCATAGTCCCATTGCAATGTTCCACTCTCCTATCATGATGTTTCATTATCCCATTACAATACTCTATTCTCCCACCACAGTATCTTCTGTCCCATTGTGGTGCATCCTCTTTCATCACATTTTACTGTCCCATCAAAGCACTTTCCCACCACAGTGGTCCCTTTCCCCACCATGGTCCGGGTTCATATTATCTTCAAAATTAACCCAAGTCTCTTACAGTTTTCCTCATCTCATCATGACACCCCTCCATCTCATCACTACACTCTATGATGTCATCACAATAACCCAGTGTCTTAGCCTCTCGTTACAAGGTTCCCTTGTTTTACCACAGTGCCTCACTCTCCCTTTACAATGCTGTCCTATCCCACTATAGTGGTCCCTTTTTCATCACGATGCTACAGTTTTCCATCACACTTCCCCACTGTCTCATCACATTGGTCATATCTCACCCTAATATCGCACTTTGTTCTCACAATGCCCCACTATTTTGTCATTGGGATCCACATCCCACCATATTTCTTCTCACTTCTCCACTGAAGCATCACCCTCTCTTCTCTTCATCATAGTGGAACCACATTTAACAAGGTGTACTCTGCCCCATCACTGTGCTCTACTGACATTTCTGTGTTCTATTCTTCCATCACAAACCCACAATTCCATCACGATGTTCACTATCCTGTCACAATGCCCCAGAGTCCCTCTACAATGCTCCACTTCCTATCACAATTGCTCTTCTGATTACAATGTACCACTGCTCTATCACAATGTTTTATTGTGCCATCACGATGCCCCCATTGGACCATCTCAATGCCCATCTCTTTCCTTTGAATGTCACACTGTTCCCTTAAGATGCCCACAGTCCAACCACAATGGTCCACTGTCCCCTCACAGTGGTCACTTGAACCATTACTTTGTCCCTTGTTTCATCACAATACTCCAATGTCCAATCACAGTGCTCTAATGCCCCTTCTCAATGTCTCTTTTTACTACTGCATGTAGCACTTTCACATCACAAGGAACCTCTGTCCCATCACAGTGGTGCACTGCCTCATCATGATATCTTAGTGTCCCATCAGACATATCTCCACTGTGCTATCACCATGCTCTATTGTCCCATCACAGTGCCTCACTATTCCAAAATAATTTCCACTGTCTTATTTATAGGCACAATGCTCCACTGCCCCATTAAAGTGGTCTTCTGTCTCATCAATGCACTATTGTTCTACCCCAACACCCCACAGTACCACCATGGTAATCACTTATGATCTCTTGTTCCACCAAAATCTTCCTTTGCTACATTAAAAGACTTCATTGTCCCTCCACAATGCCCCATTTTCCCATTTTAATTCCCACTGCCCCATATAAATACCCTATCATTTTGCATCACTAATATAATGCATGTGTGTGCCATTATAATAGTTGCTTACCCTATTATGATGTTCCATCGTCCCACCATGATCTTCAATATACCGTCAGCATGCTGTTATGATCCATCATAATACTCCAATGTCTCATCACAGTGGTTCTATGACTCAACACAGTGGTCCCCAGTACAACTACAGTGATCCTCAGGTAGTCCCATTACAATGTTCCAGTCTCCTATCACTATATTCCATTGTCCTGTCCCAAAGCCCCACTGGCCCATAACAGTGCACCACTTTCCATCACAATGCTCTTTTGTCAGATTCAATGGTCCCTTGCTCATCAAAGTGTTCCAGTCTCCCATCATAGTATCTAATGTCCCATTATTGTGGTCGTGTTTCACCGTAATATTCTACTTTCCCATCACAATGCCCCATTGCCCCATCAAAATGATCTACTGTCCTATTGCAACATTCTTCTGTACTGTCACAATCCTAAACTATTATATTACAGTAGGCCCCACCTACCACAGTGGTCCCATGTCCCTTCACAGTTCTTCAGTGATCATTACAATGTCTCACTGTTTTATCACAATGATTCTATGTCCCATGATAGTGGGACATTGTCACACAAAGTGGTAACATATTCCATTATAATGTCGCACTGTCCTTTTATAATGTCCTGCTTTTCAATCATAATAGCCAGTGTCTCATCAGAATGTCCCACTGTCCCTTTATGATGCTGCAATGTCCTTTCATAATGCACCAGTTACTCATCACAATGCCTTGCTGCTCTATTACAGTGTGGCATTGTACCATCACAATACTCTGATATACCCATCACAGTATTCCATTTTTCCATGACAACATTCAATTATTTTATCATAATACTCCATTGTCCCATCACAATATTCCATTGTCTTATCACAATACTCCATTGTCCCATCACAACACTCTATTGTTCATCACAATACTCTACTGTCGCATCACAATACTCCATTGTTCAATCACATTCAATTGTTTTATCATAAACTCCATTGTCCCATCACAATACTCCATTGTCCCATCACAAACTCCATTGTTCCAAAGCAAACTCCATTGTGCCATCACAATACACCATTGTATTATCTCAATATTCCATTGTGTCATCACAATACTTCATTGTCTTATCACAATACTCCACAGTCCCATCACAATACTCTATTGCCCCATCACAATATTCCATTGTTAAATCACAACATTCAATTGTTTTATCATAATACTCCATTGTCCCATCATAATACTCCATTATCCCATCACAATACTCAATTGTCTTATCACAATACTCCATTGTTCCATCATAAACTCCATTGTCCCATCATAATACTCCATTTTTCCCTCACAATACTCCATTTTGCCATTGCAATGCTATCCAAGAAGATAAGGTCAGTTGCCTATGACATCATCAAAGATGATCTGAATGAGTTGCTCACTCGGGAGCTGAATGATGATGGTTACAGTGGCATTGAAGTCAAAGTTACTCTGATCAGGGCAGAAATCATTATGTTAGCCACTAGAACACAGAATGTTCTTGGTAAAGGTCAGTGTATCAGAGCTCTGACTGCTGTAGTCCTGGAGGAGTTTGACTTCCCTCAGGGCAGTGTTAAACTTTATGAAGAATAGGTGGCTACCAGAGGTTCAGATCCCTGATGCAGCTGCCCAGATGTAGTCTTTAAATTACAAATGCCATTGTCATGTGAAGGCACTGCTAACATTGGCCCTAAGAAGCCATGGAACCCAAAGATGAGCTCCTGCCTACCACCCCATCTCAGAAGAATGGAAAGCTAGAAGGGTCTTCCATGACCCAGCCAGTGCTTAACAGCACAACAGAGTCTTGTCACTGTGTCTGGAGGCTGGATTTGCTCTGCAAAGACATTTAATAACATCTTTCACAAAAATATAAAATGGAACAAACAAACAGAAAAAAAAATCCTAAAGGACAGCAGGATACTGTTTAGAGAGGCTGGCTTCCAAGCTGCTCTGAGCGGCAGTTCTGGGAAACAGAATAGGTAACTTGAGCTGACCAAGCCCTCCCACTTGAGGACACAAAGAGGCCATAGTCCGAGAGAACAATTAACAGCAATGCACAAAGCCTGAGACCTGTACAGGAATCCCCAGAAAGCTTCCATCACATCCATCTTTCCTAGAATCAACCCCGTGGTGTGTTTCTTGGAAAGCACTGAGAATAGTGTCATCCAATGTGGAGAAGGTCCTCCTGTCTCAACTGATTTTAACTAGTAACTCCTTTACAGCTATCACCAGAGGTTTCTCTCTTAGGTGATTCTGGATAATCAGGTAGATAATCACCATTAACCATCAGAGCATCTCAGACCTCAGATACACCAAACACAGCTGTGTGTTCCTCGCACTTCCCACCTGAGTCTTTCATTACAAACCCATGGAGATCAATAGCACCTCCCTTCTTTATCACTAACCACAGAGTCTTATCGGGAGTACTACTTTTGCATCCAGCGCCTTAGCAAATTCCAGCAGCTCTAACTTCACAACCCACACCAGGTACAACCATGTAACCCGCACAGCTGCCAGCCTGTCACAAATCCTCCTCATTTTTTTAATCTGTATTAATTTGGTCTCTCATCTTTTCTACTTACATTTAGTTATCTTCAAAGTGGGTATAGCAAGTCCTTCAGAGAGAGAGGACAGATACTGCTGCTCATTTCCCATGGACAGAATGGGAAGCTATATCTTTGCAGTGGCCACTGGAACTCTTTCCATGTGACTGCAGCTATCATCCTGTCTCACATTCCCCCACTATTTTCAGGCACACCAGTCCCTGGCTTTTGGTCAGATGAATACAATCTACTTCCATATATTTGCATTTTCCACTCTGTCTAAAAACATCTCCCCAAGGGCCAAGTGGCTTAGACTCTCACTTATATCCATCCATTTCTCAAATACTACATTAGCAATCCAAGCCTCCTGGACCAGTCTACCTAAGAAAATGTTGGTTCACTTTTCCCAGAAGTTCTTTACTTCTTTTTAACACTGTGATGCTTGTAAGTTTCAGGAGTTTCCTGAGCCTTATAAGTTTTATTACCCAAGTCTTATGGTCTTCTTCCCTGAGTCCAGGAAGGAATGTTCCCATCTGGTGGTAATAGCTACACAACACAATAATCCACAGATGTTATGCTCCTTCATTTTCCCTTCTAGAACTTAGGTCTACACACACACACACACACACACACACACACACACACACTTCTTGTCATGCAAGACTCTTAACTCCATGAGAACATGACAAACTGTCATTCAATTGTGCGGAGCAGTACTTGACATGTCCTAGGGAGACCATCAAGATTCCATCGAGCAATAAATGAGTACAGGAGTTATTGAAGAGTTGTTTTTATCACAGTGTTATAAAGACTGATAAAAAGGCTTTAGTGATGTCTGTGATGAGACAATGATCCACACCACATCTTCTTTCTCCC
Organism: Chionomys nivalis; assembly: GCF_950005125.1. Taxonomy (NCBI): domain Eukaryota; kingdom Metazoa; phylum Chordata; class Mammalia; order Rodentia; family Cricetidae; genus Chionomys; species Chionomys nivalis. Next base: position 30,087,441 of record NC_080104.1, read on the forward strand.
CAAAGAAAAATTCTGTGTGATTGGTTTAACTTTCAAGGTGAAGAACTCCTGCGCAGGAGCGACGTGGGATGGAATTTCAAGTACACATCGTCCTCGAGTAGCTGCCTGAGTTAATCCACAGCAAACATGAGCTGGAATATTCACCAATGCAGCGTATCACTTCCAGCCCCTTAGGTGCCAAAGGAAGTCCTCGGAAAGTGTGTGAGGAAGTGCGGTGGCCAGCGTTGCTAGACGCAGAGCAACAGTTGCCCACTGCCTGGAAGCTATGCAGAAAGTTACAGGTCATAGCTTGATTTTCTACCTCTTCACCCATTGAAAAAAGTGCCAGGATGTGAATGATAATCATGTCTCAGGATCCCTCAATATTTTCTACTTTATGAAAATTTTGCGCATGATCGTTACAGCTCTGCTTTCCCACAGAGGGCCACAGGCCTGGATGCTGCAGATGGGTCCACACACCTGAACCACATCACTCTCTCTCCACACTTTCCTCATCGTTTCTGAGCATGCCAGGCATTTCCGGTCCCTAGGATTTCTGTTTTCCCTTTCCTCTGCCAAACATTCTTCTCTTCTGTCTGCCTGGCATTCGTTGCCTTCTCTGGCTGCCAGCTTCTGATTGAAGTGCTACCTGTCTCCTCAGGAAGGTCCCACAGCTCTGTTGCCTGTCCCCACACCTGTAACAGGATCTCCTTATAGCTCATCTCTTCTTGGTCTTCAGCCTTTTGTCCGTCAATCTAATGGTGTTCAAGAGCTGACTGTTGCTATTTCTCTTTATCATTCTGGTATGAGTTGAGTTATTACTATGCTCACGTGTTAATTATTTAATTTTACATTCGTTTTCCTTTTCATAGATATCCTTCCCACATTATTAAAGTATAATTGATAAATAAAATTTTATTTACTTATGTCATAAGACCTTAAGTCTTGATGTATGTATACACTGATAAATGATTAAATAGTGCTAATAAACGTATTTATCATCTCCATACTTATATTATCGTGGTGAGAACATGAAAATCTGCTCTCTTGGAATCTTTCAAGAGTACAGAAGAGTGCTATTGGCTATTGCCATTATACATTACCTTAAACCTCCAGAATTTACTTGCATTGTCTAAAATTTGTCCAAATGTGGTTCCATTTGACACACCTCGCTATGGCCTACCCTCTTCTCAGCTCCTGATGAGCATCCCTGTGCAGTCCACTGTGCAGTTTGGCCCATTAGATTCTACATAGAAGTAAGATCCTGTGGTCCTTCCCTGTGTCTGGTTTGCTTCACGCTGCATGAAACTTTCTAATTTCACCCATGGTGCTTGAGATGCAGGCAAAAGTGAAGAGGAGCCCCTTCTTTGTCCAGGCTAAGTAGCATTTCTCGACCACATTTTCTTCTTCTCATCATCTGACATACAGGTTTTATTTCCTGTGGACAGACACCCAGTAGCGGGATTGTCACTAGCATCGCAACATTAGCTATCACTTCTTTTGTGTGTACTTCACCGTGTGTGTGTGTGTGTGTTGTACACACGCGTGTGTATATGCTGTAGGAACTCCTACAGCCAGTAGTTACCCGCCCACTGGGGCGTGGCCTCTTATACTGTCTATTAATACCAATATAGAGCATTCTGGCTGCAGGATTCGGTTTCTGATCTCCGTTCCAACAGAGGATTCTGATTTGTGAGTCTACCCCTAATTAAATAACTATCTATTTCTCAGTTCTGAGCGTCCTTCCGCATCTGGCCCTGTATGTGGATATTAGCACCTCTGCTCATAAACAGAAGCCAAAGGCGGATATTCAGTGTCCTGTGTTATCACTCTCTGTCGTATTCATTTAATACAGGGTCTCCCACTGCACCTGGAGCTAGGGTGGCAGCCAGATGGCACCAGTGATCCATCTGTCTCTGCTCCACAACACTGCAGTTACAGGTGCGCTATCCCTGGCTTTTTACATGGGTGCTGGGGATTTGAACTCAGGTACTTATGCTTACACAGCAAGTGTTTTTACCTCTCTGGGCCATCTCCCCTGAACTTCTCTGGTCTTTTTGCCTCTTGTATTGCCACATAGATTCTGAGCTCAAATAAGTTCCACATCTCCTGTTGAAGCACAGACAGAGGTAGATTTAGAATGTTCTGTCCTAGCTCCAGCCTGCATGTTGGAGGATTTGAAAGCAGCCATTTAATCCCTTGGCCTCAAACTTCTTCCTCTATACATAGTAAGGAGCAAAGTACAAATTAATCTGAACTACAAGGGGCAATGGTCATGGTATGGAGACCATTAATAACTATTTGATTATTTCTTTCCTGAATGTTCCCAGCCTGGCTTCTGGCCAAGCAAAGACAGAAACAAAATTACATCGCTGACAGCTCTGACCTCTGTCCAGTTTGTTCCCATTGCAAGTTCTTTCTTTATTATCCATTTTTCAGACACCAGCATAACCAGTGTATCAACTTTAAAATCAGACAGGAGGAAGGACCTCTTGCTTAATCATTAGGTAAAGGGAGTGGCTTTAATTTGTGGTCACTGTGCTTAGACGGCAGGTAACTGTGTGAAAACACACACATACACATGACAGATAGGAACGGCTGCTCCAACAGTGTAGTTATAGGAACCTCCAAGGGCTACTGGACATTTGCAGCCCTTTCTGCTTCCTCTATCTTTGGTGTTTATATATACATTGCATAGCTTCTGGAACTGCAGAGAGAGTCGCTCACTATGGATTCCTTGGGACTCATTTTTAGGGAGATTCTATTAAATTCACCTACTATTCATTTGCATGAAAAGTACTATTCTGTGGGAATGCTAATATAATTTGGGGGTAATTTCGCAAATGATGGCTTTAATGCTGCTAATGTCAGCATGTCTCCGCAAAACAAAGAAGAAGGGTGGTAACGCAAGTACATTTGAGATACTGAACGACGGGAAATAGCTTCCTATTTCGAATATCCTAGTGATGGATTGTTGTGCTGGGACTGGAAGCAGGGCATTGTGGGAAGACAAGATCTCAGGCTGAGGGTAGATCTGGAGAAGTGTGTCCCTGACTGGTTGCTATTTGGTTGCTTGGGATCACAGCACCGCCGACTGTGCCGCAGGGACTGTGACAACAGGCTAACATACCTGATGATGTTCCAGTCACCACCCACTGCTCTGGTGTACGGGAAGTTAGGGTGTTACACAGCTGGGGTAGGAGGTTCTTCTGTTCATGTGTTGCTTTCATTGGTTAATCAATGAAGAAACTGCTTTGGGCCTAATAGGGCAGAACTTAGGTAGGCGGAGAAGACAGAACTGATTGCTGGAAAGAAGGGCAGAGTGGGAGAAGCCATGGATCCTCTGCCTGAGATGGATGACGGTTAGAATCTCCGGTAAGCCACAGCCACTTGGTGATACACAGATTAATGGAGATGGTTTAAACTAATATATAAGAGCCAATGAGAAGTTAGAGCGAATGGCCAAGCGGTGTTTTAATTAATACAGTTTCTGTGTGGTTATTTTGGGTGTAAGCTAGCTGGGCAGCCCAGACAAACAAGGGGCCTTCTCCTCGTAATACACAGTGAGTACTCATGTGTGTTGTTATCTTCAGCATGTTCCAATTATAAAAAGGAGGAAACTCGTTTATAGAAGCACAAATCTACTCAACATCCCAACTCCCAGGCTGCTGTGTTCTATATCTTCAGGGAAGCCCTGAGGCTCCCCTAACCCAGTCACCCTCTCCTTACCCACTGTACCACAGAAATGGGCTTCCTTCTGTTCTGGCTAGCTCCTAGCAGGAAGGGAAAAGGCAGCTTCCCGTCCCCCATGTCTAGAATACACATTCTACCTGTGAACTCAACTGAACTTCGTGGGAGCGTTTATCTTCTTGCATTTTATTTCCAACTGGAATTCCAGAGTTTGGCAGCATTCTACCCTCAAATGTCTCCCAGGGCCACATGCCTCTCCGACTGAACTGTTTGTTCCCATTGTTCAGAGAATGCTGGGGTAGAGAAATAACAGCATACTTATGGAAAACAAGCATGTAACACCGTCTGATTGACGTAACTGTGGCTAGTATATCAGCACAGACTCGGTGAGGCCCCGTTTGCAAAACCCACAAAATAAATAAAGGGCTGTGCAGATAAAACACTGAAGAGCCCATCAGCCCCATCCCCAGGACTGGCTGCCTGTAGGACTGTGGAGATGTGAGCTGAGATCAGCGTTTGCCTTTGAGGGCTACAGGAACAGCAAAGGGCTCGCCTTTCCTCGTTATTCTCAAGAGTCTTGGCATTTTACGCAGCGCTCACCCAGCAACAAGTCAGTACTCACAGGGTACCTGTAGAATGCCCATATCTGGTCCATCAGTGAGCAGTTTTAGCATTTGTCCCTTGTCACCTGTGCTGAAGGACCCATCTGAGCAACTGTTATCTTTCAAACCTGGGGAAGTTGAGACGTGACAAGCGGCACTGTGACCCACAGGCTACCAGTTGACTAATGGTTGTTTTACTTTCAGCCAGTGTCCTGGTGTTTTTGCTACACAGGGCAGGAATTGGGGAAACTAGTCTCAAATCCATTACTCAAGAACGGGAGGGAACTTTTGGACTGGATGATGAAGAAGGAGGAGAACATTGCTGGCCCACCTGAAGCTGCTCTTAAGTCCCTATGCTGCTTGGCCCTTTTCAGCACCATGAAACCCATTATTGTCAGCCAAGTGCACTACACTTAAACGCACAACAGGAAGACCCCAGTCAGTCTGGTGCTTTGGGATTGCAAGTTTCTGCTGGTAGCTTCCTTTCCAGCCTCTATATGGGCATCACAAGCATTCTGACTGCATCTAGGTACCTGCAGTTCTTTGCAACTGTTTCCTCCTAATCTGCATTCTTCTGCTAGCTGGATGCTGAAACTTGCCATGTCCACCAAGAGAGGGAGAAAACACATTAGAAAAAAGAGAAAGAACACTTGATGTTGGCACTTTAATATTTTAAGGTACACAGTTGTTGGTCACCACAATTAGAGGGTCTAAGGACCTGAAGCCCTCATCACTAAGGTAGGCATGGAGTATTCCCCAGGCCCTTGATTCTGTGACCCAGTGTGGTTTGTGGTCACAGTTTTCATCCCGAGGATGAGGTGGAGTAGAGCCTTGGATACTTCAAGATGGTTTGTGACGGAGGAGGCTGACCATGTCTCTTCTCTTCTCATTTGCTCCTTTGGTCTTCTTCACTTGCAGAAATGTCCCTCTCAAGTTACAGAGTGTGTGCTAAAATGACATTATTTTTAATGCAAAGCCTTTTCTGTCTCTACTCATGTTTGCCCTTCTGAGCAATGCTGTATGTCTCCTGGAGGCAAATAGTCTGCATTCTTGTCTAGTAGCGATATGGTCATCCTCACTGTTCTGCAGGGCACATTGTAAACAATCAGACACAAAGCCATGCGTGTGTGTGTGTGCGCGTGCGTGTGTGTGCGCGTGCGTGTGTGTGTGTGTGTGTGTGTGTGTGTGCATGTTTATGGGTATGAATGCAGGTACAAGTGTTCCATTGTTGCAGGAGCTCTTTCCGCTCCTTCAGCCAATAGCGGCTGAGGTACCAGCCCATTGGGGTGTGGTGTCTCTCTCTCTCTCTCTCTCTCTCTCTCTCTCTCTCTCTCTCTCTCTCTTTAAAAAAGCAGCCACTGCCCTCCGCTTGCTCTCTTGCTTCCAGCTCTTCCGGCTACTAAGCTCCTGTCCTAATCACGCAGAGGGCTGTTGTCTGGGACGGTGATCTGTAAGTTTTCCCTTTTAAATAAATAACCATTCTATTAGTCATAATTCCAAACTGGTGTGGGATTGTTTGTGATTTACACCTTCATCCCATGAAGTTTGTGGAGGTCAGAGGTCAATCTTGGGTGTCAATTCTTGCCTCCCACCTTGTTTGAGGACAAGCTTCTTACTAGCCAGCTGATCTGTGACCTTACAGAGACTCCTGCCTCTGTCTCCTCTATTCCCATAGAAGTGCTGGGATTGCAGATGCAACATCCTACATCTGGCCTGATGTGTGTTCTGGGTATCCGAGCTTACACAGCAAGCCTTTTACCAGTGGGGCCATCTCCTAAACCTCAGCCTCCCTTTTCAAGAGTATTTACAATGAATCCCATCAGCCCTCAAGCATTCTTTACCAAGTACAAACACAGCAAGTGAGAGCGTTATAGACATAGCACGCTGTTCCTCGTATTTAGAGATTACTAAAGGAAAGGCTCTTTAATAGCATGTGCACAGCTCAATGCTCAAAGAGAAGTCAGCCCTGAATACAGGGTTTTGCTAACTTATATACACCTTAGGCATATGTATTTTACATATTTTGTCATCCTTGAATCTCTTTTAGGTACTGGCCCCAGGTTACACTTTGAAAAATTTAAACAGAGACAAGAAAGTGCAAGTCCAGTCACGTAGGAAGATCAGAGATTTACACAACAAAGACATTGCCTGAATTATTTTAAGAACACCAGTGTTGTTGCTTGGATTTCTTCCCAATAGCTGCTACCCAGGGTCATCTTGTCCACCTAACAGAAATATGCTTTTCCAAGAAGAGAACTGGGGGTTTTACGGCAGGCTGGGCCGTAACATTGGTTATGATCTTGCACTGTCCCCTTGAGCTGCCTGTCAGAGGCTTCATTGATATGGGGACAGCTCTAACAGCCATCCAGTGCTGGTGAACAGATATTTACCTCCTAGCAGCCTGATTTCCCTTATCTCTAACAGGCCTGGTTAGCAGACCGCTTAACCTAGGGTTATTTTGGAGGCAGTATTCCCATACCTAAATTCCACCTGTGTGACTTAATGTCTCCTAAGCAAGTCGATTTATTAATAAAGCCTTGATAACATCAGTTTTATTGCTTTGAGTTTCTTCTATATAAAGAGCAGTTCCCAGAGTCTTATGTTGCAAGGGAGAGGGCTGCTTGTTCTTCCCCGCCGCCCAGCTAGCTTAGCCCCGAAATAACCACACAGAAACTGTGTTTATTAAATCACTGATTGGCCTATTAGCTCTAACGTCTTATTGGCTAACTCTTACACCTTGATTTAGCCCATTTCTATTAATCTATGTATCGCCACATGACAGTGGCTTACCAGGAAAGATTGGCATGTTTGATTCTGGCTCTCCCTTACTCTGCCTTTCTTCCTCCCAGCATTCAGTTCTGTCTCCCCCGCCTACCTAAGTTCTGCCCTATCAACTAGGCCAAGGCAGTTTCTTTATTAACCAATGAAAGTGACACATAGACAGAAGGAACTCCTAAACCAGTTTTACATCAAAGAAAGCATGGGATAGTGGTCCTTCCACCCTGGCAATGTTCTTTTCCACTTTACTTGACATGGGGACACTTGGATACAGCTTCCCTGTGCCATTTTAGATTCTCCATGCTTTCCTTTTATTGTGATAAAATATGGGACACGTAAAATTGACCATTTTAACAATTTTGAAACTTACAATTAATTGGCATGGAGCCAATTGATATTGTGTGTGGATAATGTCTCACTATCATCATCCCCACCCAAAGAACCCAGGAAACATGAATTCCTCACACACTGGATACCAGCATTTGACTTTCTATCATTGAGTTTGGCTTCTGTATGTTCATTGGGCCATTTCTAGAAGAAAGAGACAGAATGTTTTCCTACCTTGGAAAAAGGAGGAGGAGGAGCAGTGGGAAAAACGAATATTGGGGTGGAAGCCGTGAGCAGATAGCAGATGGCAGAGAGAAAAGACATCTCTAGATCCATGATGCAGACTCCAGGTGGGTGGTAGGACAGTGCATGGTGACGAGATGTCTCAGCTTGCTTGTGGCTTTGTTACACACCATGTCTCCCATACAGAAACACAATGGTCTCAGGGCTGTCTTGTGGCTTGAATGTGAAATGTCTTCCACAGGCTCATGTATTTGAGCACTTGGTTCCTGGATGGTGGCTCTGCTTTGTAATGCTGTGATAACTTTGTAGGGGAAGGCTCACAGAGGAACCAGTCAGTGGGGGCTGGGCCTTACTTCCTATTTATTTTCTACTCCCTGTTTGTGGAAGTAGTATGATCTTCTGTTCTTCTGCTCTTGCAACCATGCTTTTTATACCTGATGTAGTGTTTTCCCTGTCGTGATGAAATGATCCCCTCAAACTACAGGCCAGAATGAACTTATTCTTCCTAGAATATTTTCTCTCAAGAAAAAAGAAGTGGCTAAAGCATGTTGTCTGGGGCTGGAGAGATGGCTCAGAGGTTAAGAGCATTGCCTTCTCTTCTAAAGGTCCTGAGTTCAATTCCCAGCAACCACATGGTGGTTCACAACCATCTGTAATGAGGTCTGATGCCCTCTTTTGGCCTGCAGGCATAATGCAGAAAGAATATTGTATACATAATAAATAAAAAAACCATGCTGTCTGCCCATTAGGGTGTGTCAGAACCCTCAACCCCTTCACGTTTCTCCACTGGAAATACATGCTTTGTCATTGTCACCTGTGCATACTGGCTGAGTGATGTCATCAGACTTCCCTTTAGGCTGGTTGCTTCCCTCCCCTGGTGTGTTGAACATGTGTCTATCTGACACATTCTTGACAGCACACTCTAGACATGGGCTAGCTCCCTGTGCAGCACTGATCAAACCAGGAGCGTCTGCACGATTGAAAGTGCCTGATACCTCTCTTTCTACCTACCTGACACCTCTCTTTCTACCTACCTGTCTCTCCTTTCTTTCTACCTACCTGACACCTCTCTTTCTACCTACCTGACACCTCTCTTTCTACCTACCTGTCTCTCTTTCTACCTCTTCTTTTCCCACTGCACACGCATGAAGCACCCGCAGCTTTTCAAGGGACTCTGGGACTAGAGAGGCAGGTAGAGAGAAGATGCAGCTTATGCTGCTACCCAGTGGTGAGTGTAGAGATTCACAACTGGTCCAGGTGTGGAGACAACATGACCAGGAGTGTCCAGCCTTAGATATGACAACTATATCAAGTTCCCCATGTCTGAGGCTGAGGGAACACTGAGGAAGAAGGGGCAGAAAGAATGTAAGAGCCAGAGGATGTGAAGGAGAGCTTTGAAATGTTGTCCTCTGGGTATGACACAGCTGCTGTCCACACACACCCGCGGGAGCTTTAGACACCTGCATAAGAGCAAACCAGCCAACACCCAGCACAGGTTAGAGACTGGCTCACAAGGCCCACCAATTAGCTGAGAGGCTATTGGAGTTGATGGCTGAGGATGGAGAGACGGTCACTTTTCACTGGGAGTGCATGCCCAGGTGAATACCTCCATATCTATGTACACACTGACAGCGCTAATTGGACTCAGAGGGTAATTGATTTTACAAAGGGGGGATATGACATTGGGAGAAAGAAATATGGGGGCTCCATGTTGAGCTGGAAGGAGGAAGTAGGGACTGGATATGTCAAAAATATATCATATACATGTCTGAAAGTTTCATTAAAATTCATATTAGTCTAAAAGACTACTAAGTTTTAAAATAATCTTATTATTCAAAGTTACCTCTGTAAAATAACTAAATTTCTGAACCTAAAACATCTGGTTTTACAGTGGTACCAGGGTTCTTATTTGCAAGACTCCAAACCAGATGATTGGAGGCAAGCCTATCTTATCTCAGTGTGATTCACAGATATTGGACCTAGAATACATGTCTGTAGTGCTTTTTTTTTTTAACTCTTTGGGGGGGGGCCTGCCACCCAACTCCCATTTAAATACACAGAAACTTATTCTTACTTATGAATGCCCAGTCTTAGCTTGGCTTGTTTCTAGCTCAAATTATCCCATTTCCCTTTAAGTATAATTTGCCTCTAGACGTTTACCTTTTTTTATTCTATGATCTTCCTTTCCTTCTTATTCCATCCGTGACTGGATGTATGACTATGTGGATGACCCCTGGCATCCTCCTCTCCTTCTTCTTTTCTTGCTCCTCCCTCTCAAGCCTAGATTTCTCCTCCTGTTTATTCTTTCTGCCTGGCAGCCCCACCTATCCTTTCTCCTGCCTAGCTATGACCCGTTCAACTCTTTATTAGACCAAACAGGTGTTTCAGACAGGCAGAGTAACACAGCTTTACAGAGTTAGACAAATGCAAGATAAAAGAATGCAACACATCTTTGCATCATTAAACAAATATTCCACAGCCTAAACGAATGTAACATACCTTAAACTAATATTGCACACCAGTCTCCTCTGGGAACTTCATTGGCCCACTCCAAATCAACACTACACCAGATTTGTGGATCCCAAAACATCTAATTACCATTCATAGCATTTCACATTCATTGCTCACTCTGCTGATTGGTTTTAAGTGTCAACATAAGCTAGAATTACCTGGGATGAAAGTTTTAATAAAGAATGATCTAGAACAGGTTGGCCTGTGGACATATTTGTAGAAGACTCACTGTGGTAGTTTGAATTTAGCTCTATTCCACTTAACTCCATTCCTGGTGCTCTTTTTTTCCCTAAAAATTTACATTTCCTTGCTTCTTTTCATAATAAATCTGTATAATATAAGAGTGATCAGTAATAACCATACAATAGAGTCAATACTAAGTTGTTCTGAGATTTCCTCTGCCAATGGAATTAATCCAAATCTCTTCACTTTGGCCTCATACAGACTCTTTGGGAAAGGGCAAAAAGCAGCCACATTCTTCACCAAAATATCACAAGAAAGACCTCTAGGCAACATACTAAAATTCTTCTCTCCTGAAATCTGTTAAGCCAGTGCCTGTCCCCCACCTCCTAACCCCTCCTGCCCTGCCACACACAGTTCAAACCATTCTCAGGACCACTGTCTTCCATGCTGTTTTTAGTCTGGCCAATTAAGTAGTGTTTAAAGCATTCTATTGCTTTCCTAGTTCCAAGTACCAAAGTCCAAATTCCCCCAAACAAAAGCATGGTGAGGCCCGCCACAGCAGTACCCAGTCCCTGGTACCAATTTCTGTCTTAGTTAGGGTTTCTATTGCTGTAAAGAGGCACCACGACCCTGGCAACTCTTATAAAGGAGAACATTTAATTGGGTAACTTATAGTTCAGAGGTTCAGTCCATTATTATTATGGTGGGACAAGACCATACCTTTTAATAGTGTTACTGATATAAGGGAGCATTTTCTTTCAAACTACCACAGTGTGCTTTAGTTTTGGGTTAATTTGGTGATGTTAGCCAGGCTTGAGCCCACTTACTTGTAGCATGTCTCTGCTTCCCTAATCATTTTCAAGGGGCTTCAAAAGAATGGCCTGTGCTCTCCCTGGGATGGCTGAAGCTGTCACTTTAGAGTCTACCACTCTGACTGACTCTAATAAACCCTACTTTAGACTCTACCACTCTGAATGACTCTAATAAACCCTGCGCATTTTTTTTTTTTGAGACAGAGTCGTATGTGGCCTTGAACTCACTATTTAGTAGAGGATGACCCGAAACCTCTGATTATCTTGCCTCTATCTCCAGTGCAGTACAATATACACCATCATGCCTGGTTTATGCAGTACTGAGGACCGAACCCAAGGACTCATGCATGCTAAGCAAGACCCTATGGATGGAGCCATATCCCAAGTCCCACTTGTCTCCCCAGTGCTGTACGGAACACTGAGTTCTGCAAGGATCCATGGTAGCCTACTTCATGTTTAACCTGAGTCAGCTCCCATAGGATGAGGGAACCCATGCTTCCCGGACTAGTAGGCATAACAAAGGCCGGTCAGACTTGTGCTTTTAACCAGTGAAGTTTAAATTGAATACAACCACAGAAAGGAAATTTAGGATTGAAGGCTGGGTGTTCCAAATCATGTGTTCATTAAGCAATGGGGCTCAGGCATTCCTGGCTGGACTGGGCAACTGGTTAGCACCTGTACTCTTCAGCTGCTGACTTCATGAAGAAAGTCATAGCCATCAGCGGTCACCGGGCAATGTGAGCTCATCTCCACCCTGTGTGTAAGCGCTGTTTACCTGCGCATCTATGGTTCATGCTCTTTATGGACACAGGTAGGGTTTAAAGTGGAATGGGCAGCATTCTGGGAGCCATTTAACTGTGATGTGGCCCAAATTCTCATCGTCAAACTGTGAAAATAAAGCAAACAGCCACTCAGTGCCACAGGGCTGAGTATTTTCACCCTTTAAACAGTTTCTGGGTCCAAACTGTTGGAGATTTCATGCTGAAGCAATGCTCAGTGGATTCCCTTCTCCTCAAGATGCCTAGAGATATGTGGCAAGGGAGGGTAGATGTCAGATCTGCTCTCTGGGATGCTGCTGCTCACTGGGGTGGGGAGTCTATAATCTTCCCACAAAGTCACTTTGCCATCAGCCATAAAGTCTCTCTGATGTGATTTTTCTTTATGCTGTGACTGCAACATGAGGCCCTCATCACTTACTAAGACCCTTGAACAAGGATGAGGATGTCTTGCTCTTACTGAAGCCTGAGTAGTGTTGGTGCTTGAGCAAATTGCTTCTCAACGACCTCATTTTGTGCATCGTCCTACCTTTGTGGCTACCCACTTCCTTCCTGGCCATCTGGTTTCAGTAAGTGTTGCTGGCCTACTGATGCAGGGCTGTCCTGACTCTGTTCCATGCCAATGATTTGTGTGTGACAGTAGACCAGAAGACCCAGGGGGATACAGTGCATGTGCGTGTTAGGATTGTACAAGAAAAAATGTCTCTTCACTCCCATGAAGAGAACTGAGAAATATGTGCTACTGGGCATTGGAGGAACATATGCAAAGGCTGAAACAAAAACAAATGCCTTGCAACTATGAGGAATTTTCTCATGAGAACAGCCCAACCTGTGACATAAGAGCAACAGAATCTGGGGCTTTGAGTGATATTTTTGAACTGCCAAGTTAACTAACCATTAATTCTAGATTTATTCCTATTGAGGAGAAAAATATTTTCTTTACAATTAAGCAAATCCAATCAGTTTTCTCTGTTGCTCACAGCTGAGGCATCTAAAGTGTTTACATTTGCTAAAACCAAAGCTGATTATTGTGACATATTGCGTGTACCACCGGAGTGTCGTTAAACACATTTACGATTCTTGAGAAACTGTGGCCACAGTCTGCAGAACTCTCTTCATCCTCCCAAAACTAGAACTGTGCCTGGGAATGCCCGATTCTTCTGTCCATCTTCTACTTCCCATCTCTCTGAACTTGACTGCTAGAGCACCTCACACAAGTGGACTCACCCAGTAATCTATCAAGGCTGGCCTGGGCAGTTAGCATGCTTCAAGGTTCATCTCAGTTGTAGCACGTGCTGATGCTTCTTCCCTGTATGGGTGAGCAGTTTCTACTGTATATGCATACCACACTATTCGCTCAGCGACCAGTGGCATCTTGAATGCTCGCTCCCCTGTTGGGAAACTGTGAGTAATGCTGCTATGGCCATGGCTGTGTGAACATGCTGCAGAGATCTGGCTTCAGATCCCTTAGGGTAACCTGGAAGTAGCATTAGTGGCTGTTCTATTTTTAATATTTAAAGGCACTGCCTGCTGCTTCCCACAGTGGTCCATTCATTCACTTTAATCCCTGATCTGTGTCTATGGAGTTCTACAGCTGGCACGGCAGAGTCACCTAGTTGATGCCATAGTCCCTCCCTGACACAACCCAGGGATGGGCGCAGATTGTATTGAATGAGCAGCTGAGGGAGAGAAGACACTGGTGCTTTTATCTCTGACCAGGCCAGTCTGAAAGGGGAAGATGTCTCCTACTCCAGGACTTCAAGACCCTAATGCTCCTGGTCACCGTCCCCTACAGAACCCAGCCCTTACTCAGGGCTTCTGAAAGCCCTGCTAATGTGCTTTTCAGCCTTATGTGCTTTTGTCTCAGGCTGTGAACATTACTGCAATTTAATGGTTGGTAATAGTCTCTGAACCAGTTGCCATAGCTCGTTCTCCAAGGCTTTGACTTGGAAATTTGCCTGAATAGAGATACCAGTTGAGATGTTGTCTTAATTAGGGTTACTATTGCTGGGATGAAACACCATGAGCGTAAAGCAAGTTGGGAAGGAAAGGGTTTATTTGGCTTACGCTTCTACATCATTGTTCATCATCAAAGGAAGTCAGGACAGGACCTCACACAGGGCAGGGACCTGGCAGCAGGAATTGCTGTAGAAGTCTTGGAGGGGTGCTACTTACTGGCTTGCTCCCCATGGCTTGCTCAGTCGCTTCCTTATAGAACCCAAGACCACCAGCCCAGGGATGGCTCCACCTTCAATGGGCTGAACCCTTCCCACATTAGTTATTAATTAAGCATATGCCCTACAGACTTGCATACAGCCTGTTCTTACTGAGGCCTTTTCTCAGTTGAGGCTCCTTCCTCTCCAGTGACTGTAGCTTGTATCAAGTTGACATAAGACCAACATACAGATTAAAGAAAGAATATTAAGAGCTGCAAAGACCAGCAAGCCCAAGGCTTGGACTGTAGACAAAATTCTCTGATTTGCAGGTAGCCTGTGCATACAAAGATGCCAGCCTAGCTAGAGGACAGATAAATTTCTAGAAACTGACACTGTGCGTCTGGGTTTTTTCATATGACTGGTGTGTGCACCTGCGTGTGCGTATGCGGCTTCTTGTGTGCAGGGATGTTGTTCGCGTGATCCTGTACTGCAATGAAAGAAAAATGGAGATGTTATCATGGACAAAGATTGAGGTAATCTGTTGACTTTCTGTAAGGCAATAGGAATTTTAAAGAGAGTTCTTTGTAAAGAAGGAAAGCATCTCCTGATGGGAGTTGGGTAAGGCAGAAAGGCAGGAGGAGCATAGGAAAAGGACTCTAAATGGGGACTGAGTGTTTGAGATGCCACGTGGCTGCCTCATGGCATTAGAGTACGTGGGAGAATGTATCGTCTCATTAACACAAGCCATGATAGAGAAGTCAGGGACTTGACATTTTAAATACTTTTAAATTGTCCTGGAGGTGTTTAATGCACGCTATAATACATCACGTGAGTTTGTTGTGTGACACTATTCCTGGGGAGACATGAATAAATCCCTCCTCACACCAGAGGGGGAATTAACACTAGCCCAAAGTAAGGATATCACCCAAGTCCAACTTGGTGACTGATGGGTTTATTGGGGTTACTTACAAGAATATGGGGGAGGGATTTACTTACAGGAGAAATGATTCCAAGACAGATACATGGCCAAAAGACTACCCCAGCATGGGTGACAGTCACAAAAGCTAGAAACCTGGAGCTCACTGCACAGCCGATAGGCAGCTCAGCAGATTGGAGTCCTTTCCAGATAGTTCAGTTGGTCTGAGTCTCTTCCCGGTAGTTCTGCTGGCCTCTCCTCCTTTTGGGAAGCTCAGCTTGTGTAAGAGCATCTCTCAATAGTTCTTACAGCTTCTGTATGTGCAGAGAGTATGGTGGTTTGAATGAGAATGTCCCGATAGGCTCATATGTTTTTCATGTTTGGTCCCTAGTTAATGGAACTATTTGGGAGGGATTAAGATGGTGATGGGGGAGGTGTGTCACTGGGAATGGACTGCAAGGTTTCAAAAGCCCTCATCATTCCCAGTTAGCATTCTCTGCCTCATGACTGCAGACCAAGATGTGTGTTCTCAGCTAATGCTCTAGTGCCATGTCTGTCTGCTTTGCACCATGATGGTCACAAACTAACCCTCTGAAACTGTAAGCCAGTCCTCAGTTAAATGCTTTGTCTCATAAGTAGCCTTGGTCATGGCATCTTCTCACAGGACTAGAATAGTAAAAAGGGAAGGAAGAGGATCTTCCTGAAGCCCTTGAGTCGTTTACTTCCCAAGTTTAACAATCTTCCCTGCTGGATGGAATCCTGTTGTTTTACCCCTCTTAACACATTCATGGTCTTAATGAGCTTTCATATCAGACTGTCCTTCTTTCATATCAGACTGTCCTGTTGTGTCACCTCCCCTCCGACATCCTGCATTTTAACAAGCTTTGCTCCGAGATGAAGGCTGCAACCTCAGTGTAACTGCTACACAACAATATTGTTATTTCACACAGAAAGCATTAACACATAAGTATAATGAGAAAATATAATGGAGCGGGAAAATAATAGCATATGATTGGCATAGATAAGAAAAAAACTAGGGGAAGTTACAAAGAATGCGACAGAAGAAAGAAAATAATTAAAAGTAGGACAATAAGTTTAAATGTAAATACATAGATGAAAATACATATTTTACACTTTTCAGTCATCTATTTCAAACTCAAAAGTCCCACAGACACCAATGACGGAGTTCTAATGATTATTGTAGCGTGGCCCAGTAAGGAAGGATAACACTAAAACACAGCTCCTGAAGACTGAGGTAAGATAAATATCTTTTTTATGACTTAAATGAATTCTTTTTATTGTGAACAAACACATAAATTTCTTCACCCCCCCCATTTTTTAGAAAACAAAGGAAATTAGCAGGCTTAGGAGTTATCCAGTCTAGAACTGACAACATTAAGAACTAAGATATACATTTATCGACTCGCAATGACGGTAGTGTTGGCTACTTGAGAACACGAGTTACACAGTATTCTGTGGAAGAAGAACATGAAGACAGAGCCAGCTTCATAGAGATCCCACTAGACAGGTGGATTTGCAAGCTTCAAGTAGAAGCGGGATAAGGCAGTTTTCATTTCAGAATCAAAATGCAGAACAAATGAAAACAATATAGAGTTTAACCTTCACACATTTGAGCTCTTACAAACAATGCAATCAAGCTTTACGTTTTCGACAGCCCTTTTTTATACACTCCATTTTCTCACTATTGGTTCCAAGTTTTATCTTCATTCCCAATTATGCTAGTTACATTATACAGAAAACAAACAAGCAAATGAACAAAATAGCCTTCCTAAGGGCCTGGAGAGATTGCTCTGCAGCCGCAGTTAAGAACCCTTGCTGCTCTTGTACAGTGTGAGGGCTTGGTTCCTAGCATCCATGTAAGGTATCCCATTACCACCTGCAACTCTAGGTCCCAGGGATCCAGCTCCTTCTTCTGATTCTGTGTCACCTGCACACACATGACAGACATATATCACACATATATAAAAATAAAATACGTGAAAAAGAAGTGCTCAAAAAGAAAAGAAAAAAAATCAACCCACAAAGCTTCTAAAGATGGAAACCTCAGCACCTCTGCTTGTAGAATTTTAAAAAGCTATTCTAATAAAGAAAAACAAACCAATTTCTTGTTAGTGTTTTGGAAAAATGTGCTTATATTTGGATATTTCATAATATCCCTGGGGATAATGTTGGCTCCATGGCTTCTGATACCAAAACTGAATCTGTTGCCACTAACTGTAGCCCTGAAGGTGATTTTGGAGCCTCATCCGGTGAGGTTCCAGCTACTGTTTCCATTGGCGAAGACCTCACCTCTGTTATAATTCTTTTTGTTGAAATAGTCATTCACTTTGATCAAGAAAACCAGAGTCACAAGGGGGTAGATAGCTGATCTCACCACCGTTTGTGGCAGTTGCCTCTCCTGTTATACCCACCACAGCTCCCAGGAGCTACTCCTTAGGGGTTGCCAGCACGCATGCCTGTGGAATGCTCCAGACGCTCCAGGACCACCACCTCCGCTCACCTGCTTCTTGCCGTTCTTAGTATAATCTCACTTCTTTGAGCCCGTGTTTAGTTTCCTTTTTGGTGGCAATGCTTTTTGCTTTATTACTTTCTGTTGACCCCAAAAGCTCTGGTTTCCTTCCTCCTAAAGTTCAATACAGATTATTTCACCAAAGCTTCAGGCCCTCTGGAGAAGTGAAGGTTCTTTCATTCTAAACACTGCATGTTCTGGTAGGTCTTTCTTCTCTGTTCTGGCTCTCTTTTGTGTTCTCTGATTAGAGAGAACACGTTTTGGGCAAACTCCAGCAACTTTTCACTAGAAGTCTATAAACAGATACGCTTTTAGCCTCTTGGGAACACAGACACATTGTCCGACCCAGGCTGAGCTTCACTTTACCCTGCAGTGACCTCAAGGATATTGGAAGGTTTTCTGAAGCAGCATGCTCGTTTTCCTGTTATCTGCCTTGTCTCTTTGGGCCTGTGCTACCGTTTTATCTATGGTGATGTTTGTCCCATGAATATTATATTTCTCAGGTTTTGAGCTTCATGTTTAGTAACCTAAAGCATTTTTCAGGTCCTGGCAAACCAATCTTCAATACCAGTCACAGTCACCTTTCTCTTTAGGTCCCTTTGGTCCTCTAACTCTATCATCTAAGGAGACATTTTTGAGTAACTGTACAGTCTTTGTGTGTTGGAAAATAGGACTTCCTTCTGACCAAAATGAAATTAAATTACACAGATATAGCAGGAACATGTGGGGGTCAGTGGCCATTAGGTAAGACTGTCATTACTGACCCTGAAGACAACACTAAGGTCATGTGCATTCCTATTTCAAAGTTAGCAAACAGAATTGTTGTTGGTTGGTTTACTTTTTTGGTTTTTTGGGGGTGGGTGCCACCCAGCTCCCAAATAAATCACACTCAGAGTTTTATTCTTTCTTATAAATCCCCAGCCTTAGCTTAGCTTAGCTTGTTTCTAGTCAACTTTTCTTAACTGAAATTATCCCATTGGGATCTTTCTGTAAGTTTCATCTCAAAACTATGCCTTCCACACCCTTCAAATATGTCCTTTCTTCTGCCTCCCCAAAGCCAACCTTTCCACATAAGGCAGAATCACTGAAGTGACCTGCTTCTGAAGGTGGAGCCGATGAGAAGGACTGGGACTTGCTGCTGTGACAGTCATGAGCTCATCGTCAGCAGGTGGCCGAGGAAGCTGGCCTCACGATGCGTCTTTTCTTAAATGTACCTCAAACATCTGTGGTGTTGATCTCCCGGGTCTTTTCAGACCCTCTTTCTATCTCCCCACTTCTGTCCTGTGTGTTTTCCTCCTGCCTGCTGTTAGCACTTCCTCCACCAGGGCACCATGGTCAGATGTCACAAGGAGGGACTACTGCTCATCCTCTGTGACATCTGGTCCATGCTATCTCAGTTGGCAGCGCTCGGAGCTGGCTTCCATCTCCCAGCTCTGCCTGGTTGCCACCCAGCAAAACTATGCCTTCCTCCTATCACCAGCCATGTCTGCTGCTTGAGGCCTGCTCCATGCTCAGGCTGGAGGTGGCCAGTCCAGGACAGGTGGGCTTAGCTATGCAGGGTCCCTTTAAACTCTACATTAATTTTAGGATCTGTGAAAATTTCTGTGAAGGACACAGCAGACATTCGTATGTGAATTTTTAATCTTGTGGATGAATGTTGGAAGTTTTGCCACCGTAACAACACTAGCCTTCCACCTTAACAATGCTAGTCTTCCACCTTAACAATGTTAGCCTTCTACCTTAACAACGCTAGCCTTCCACCTTAACAGCACTAGCCTTCCACCTTAACATTGTTAGCTTTCCACCTTAACACTAGCCTTCCACCTTAACAATGTTAGCCTTCCACCTTAACAATGCTAGATTTCCACCTTAACAATGCTAGTCTTCCACTCTAACAATGTTTGTATTCCACCATTAGAATTCTATCTTCTATAGGAAGGCAACTGATTTTTTGGAGTTGATCTTGTATCCTGCCACATTACTAAAGGTGTTTATCAGCTGTAGGAGTTCTTTGGTAGAGTTTTTGGGGTCGCTTATGTATACTATCATATCATCTGTAAATAACGAAAGCTTAACTTCTTCCTTTCCAATATGAATCCCCTTGATCCCCTTATGTTGTCTTATTGCTATTGCTAGAACTTCAAGCACTATATTGAAGAGGTATGGAGAGAATGGACATCCTTGTCGTATTCCTGATTTTAGTGGGATGGCTTTGAGTTTTTCTCCGTTTAATTTAATGTTAACTGTCGGCTTGCTGTAAATAGCTTTTATTATATTTAGGTATGACCCTTGTATCCCTAATCTCTCCAAGACCTTTATCATAAAGGGGTGTTGAATTTTGTCGAATGCTTTTTCAGCATCTAATGAAATGATCATCAGGCGATGAAAGGAGACAGAGATAGAGATCCACATTGGAGCACTGGACTGAAATCTCAAGGTCCAAATCAGGAGCAGAAGGAGAGAGAGCACGAGCAAGGAACTTAGGACCGCGAGGGGTGCACCCACACACTGAGACAATGGGGATGTTCTATCGGGAACTCACCAAGGCCAGCTGGCCTGGGTCTGAAAAAGCATGGTATAAAACCGGACTCGCTGAACATAGCGGACAATGAGGACTACTGAGAACTCAAGAACAATGGCAATGGCTTTTTGAACCAACTGCATGTACTGGCTTTGTGGAAGCCTAGGCAGTTTGGATGCTCACCTTACTAGACCTGGATGGAGGTGGGCGGTCCTTAGACTTCCCACAAGGCAGGGAACCCTGATTGCTCTAAGGGCTGATGAGGGAGGGGGAGTTGATTGGGGGAGGGGGAGGGAAATGGGAGGCGGTGACGGGGAGGAGGCAGAAATCTTTAATAAATAAATAAATAAATAAATAAATAAATTTAAATTAAAAAAAAGAATTCTACCTTCTAATCCAGGAACACAGAATATATTTAAATTGTCTTAATTTCATGCATGGATATTTTGCTTTGGCATTTCTCTGCTTCCTGCTGCAGGAACGAAGGAGTGTTGCCTCAGACTGGCTGCTTGTTGTCTTGAAGTGAAAGAAGCTCAGTCTGTGGAGAGATAAGACAAAGATATCTTCCAGCCCTGGCAGTGACAAGGGACAAGCAAGCAGCCCTGGCTGCTCATGGGAAGTTCTCATCTTTTCTTTTCCTTTCCTTTTCTTTTCTTTGCTTCCTTCCTTTCTTCTTTCCTTCTTGTTTCTTTTCTATCTATCTATCTATCTATCTATCATCTATCTATCTATCTATCTATCTATCTATCTATCTATCTATCTATCTATCTATCATCTCCTTGTCTATCTATCTATTTTAAGCAGGGACTTAAATATCCCAGACTGGCCTCAGGCTCACTATGAAGCTAAGAATGACATAGAACTTCTGATCCTCCTGCCCCCACCTCTCAAGTGCTGGAATTACAGGAGTATGCCACCATGCCTGACTTTCTTTCAAAATTATTAATTTTGTCCAGGTCACAGATCTCCCACAATACAGATTTTTACTATGTGTCAATACATGTCTTCATTACACAAATATATATGTGAATTCTATACAGCTTTAGTGTTACCATAGTGTTGTTAAAAATGTATCTACCAACATCAGGGTCAACTTTTCTAACCCCAAGATTGTGGTAAGTGCCTGCAGGTAAAACTCCTCTCAGTGGGCCATAAGAAAGTAGCCTGCTTTACACAAAAAGAGAAGAAAGACAGACTGACTGTCCATAAATAGGTAGCCAGGCAGTAGATGAAGTATCTAAAAGTTATAAAGTCACAATATCTGAACAAAAGTGGAAGATGACTTCCCAGCACTTGGCTGACCATATTGCTAGCTTTCCGTCCAGACCCATGACCTATACACATGCGCCTTGCATGTTCTGAAACCACCAGTTTTTAACAGAATTGAATAGTACTGCCTGAAACAGGGCGCAAAGGAGCAGCACTCTCCCAACTAACTATGGTAAGAGGGTCTCTTCTCTGATGTTATCTTGCCAGCATCCCATTTCCTGAAATGAAGTCAAGCTACAAACTGCTGTATTGCCATGGATGTAGGAAGACTCTATTACCCCATGGTTGGCAAGGATAATGTCCAAATATCTCTTCACCACGACATCTTCTTTCCTGTGTTTAACAGTGTGTGTGTTTGTGTATGTGTGTGTGTATATGTGTGTGTGTGTGTGTTTGTGTATGTGTGTGTGTATGTACATCATGGGAATAAGGGATACAGGAGCAAATGACTCATTTTTAGATTCAATATGCACTGAGTGTTAATCTCTACTGCCTTTCTGCTTGAGTATATATCCATATTTATTGCTAATTCAATGTCAAAATTTGACCTCACTTTTTTTTAGTCAATATATGCTTCTTGGAGCAATAAATCTTTGTAATCGCCTTGGTTTAAATCAATGCCTGTTTATGGTCTATTCATCATTTCTCAATCAAACTTCCCATGCTTCAGATACAATGAGCTTCAGATTACTAAGAAACTGCTGGTCAAAGATGTTTATAGTATAAGAAGCCTAAGGCTAACCAAACAGTGCCCCTATAGTACTAGACTGGAATCCTATCTTTCCAAGGAGATCAAGTGATCCAGAAACATATTCACCAGCATGTGACAAAAAATTGACTTTTCCTTTCATAGTGATCTTGGGTAGTGGAAAAAGTTGTTTTAAAGAGGAAGTCATGAATCTGATCAAGTTCCAGTGGACAAAGCCTTCTGATGAGAGCCTCAAAATGGCTCTGCTTGCTGACAGCACAGAGCCCAGTGTCTGACTGTGATAAGCATGAGGACAGTAAAGGGTGACAGCTAGTCGTGTTGGTTGCTGCATTCCTACTAAGTCCCTCGGTCTCCTCTCTAGAGTAATCTAGGAAAGAATCTATGATGGCTGGATCAGCAACACAAACTAAAGCCCGGATCGTGGCACTCCATCTTCTGACCTGCAAGGACCAGATGACCAGAAGACCCTTTGAATGCAAAATCCTATATTTTGTGGATCTCTGTGGCATCTCTAAGGGTAATAACCAACCCATCTCATCAAGCACAGGTCTTACTGGTGCTCTCTATGTTGACACAGCAGAAAAGGTCCCTAGGTGGCCTTAGATCAACCTATTTCTTGCCCCTTCTCATATATTGTTTTCTAGAATAACTGGGGATGTGATGGGAATGCAATACCCAAAGCAAAGGGAGGACAAGCCTAACAGTCTCTCCTCAGCTTGTGTCCACAGAATAAGATTTCCTGAAGTGCTTTAGTCCAGCCAGGCATAGGACCTTGAGGTGAGACACCTCATGCAGGTAGGCAGGTAGGCAGGTAGGCAGGTAGGCAGGTAGGCAGGTAGGCAGGTAGGCAGCTTTTCTAGTTTCCCAACTGCTGGCCTATAGGAATCCACAGGTGCAAATCCTCCACATGAAGTGGAATTCCTGAGCCTCAGTGTGGCAGCTTATAGGGACTCCCAGACCAACTGTCTATAAGTTCTACACCTGCGTGGTAACTTTCTGTTGGATGATCTGTCTACTCGGACTCAGACAAGTTGATGGCAAGTGTAGTCAACTCTGATTCTTAGACAGCAAATTTCACAGTGTCCTGGAGTGAAGCACTCTAGGTAGGAATGGTCCTGAATATTCAGGAGGTGTTTCCAGGACTGTGGAATGCCTAACTTACCTGTGTTTTCTCCAGTGTACAGTCCACCTGTACAGTACTGCCTGTCTACCACTACCATGGGACAGTTCGCAAGTCGGGCAAGGGGCTGGAGATTTAAACACACACACAGACATACACACACGCACACACACACACACACACACAGAGAGAGAGAGAGAGAGAGAGAGAGAGAGAGAGAGAGAGAGAGAGAGAGAGAGAGAGAGGTCACCTTTGAAACAAGAATGCCCCTTTTATTGTGTTCCGGGGCAGCTTATATAGGACTCTCCTTGACTAATGGCCATGCCCTAGCTCTTGGAATTTTTCAGCTGCAAGCCCACCAGAAACCACTCCCCTGCCATCAGGAACTCATGAGAGTCTCATGCTCAGAGCATCTGTAAGCATAGGAAAACAAGTTGTTTATTCTGGCAGGCAAGGGGTCACAGAACATTCAGGGTCTGAGGGTCTGCAATCCCCAACACTCCAACAACTGAAAGAATCAGTCAGGGCCCTCTGGTTGTGTGAGTTTAGTGGAATCTGACCTGGTTCATGTAGCTTATTGGTAAGAGGATTCCCAAAGGACCATACTGACATCACTTCTTAAGCACCTGTAAGCCAACCTGCGCTCTTGCCTAACTGAGTGATTCTCATTCTTATTAGTTTATGACTTATCAATTGGCAGCAAAGCATTGTGGGCATTTATCATGAATAGTGTGGTGCAGAGATGATGAAAAAAGACTTTTGAGCTAGGAAGCCCCAGATCAACCTACTGAGATAACTTTTGACAGTTCAGAGGGCAGTGACCTGTTGTAATAAGAGCGGCGGTGCTGCGTCCCCGGCACCCAGCCGCCCACATGGCTAGCTTATGCCCCGAAATAATTATATGGAAACTGTATTCTTTTGAACATTGCCTGGCCCATTAGTTCCAGCCTCTTATTGGCTAGCTCTTACATATTGATCTAACTTATTTCTAATATTCTGTGTAGCACCATGAGCTGGCTTACCAGGAAAGATTTTAACCTGCGTCTGTCTGGAGTGGGAGAATCATGGCGACTCCTCATTCGGCTTCCTTGGGCGCCAAAATGTGGCGGCGTGAATGAATGCAGACAGATTATATAGATATATACAGCTTTAATAAAGAAATAGACTTACAGGACCATAGGTTCCCGCAGCGGAGCAAAAGAAAAAAGGGGCTGCTGGGATCACGCCCGGCAGATTTATCTGTAAACATTAGCCCGAGGCGAACACGCCCCCAATGGGTGGGGCTATATCCCTACAGTGACCCAATGTGTGCTATTAGGATGGCAGGTTTTCAGTTTTGATATATCCATGGATTTTAAATCACTGTCCAAAGTTTAGTGTGGATGGGGATTGTCAACAATAAATATTAACCATCCCCTTCTTTCTCCTCCTCCTTCTCCTCCTTCCCATCATCCCTGCCCCCAGCCCCTACTGGTATTACTGTATAACCTCATACTAAGTGCTTAGAGAACATAGGGGAAAATAAAATATAGCCTTTGTCTCTTTGTATTTTAGTTGAGAAGGCAAGTTCAGTGGTGGTGAAATTGTGATTGTGGTATTTAAGATGGATCATGATAGAAGCAGCCTGTTCATCTAGACCTGTAGTGGGTTCCAAGATGTGAAAAGAATATCTATAGCCCTCAGCCCCGAAATGGCGTATTTCCTTTCTCTTACTGAGGAGGAAGTTGAGCCCTAGTGAGACAGATTATTCGGATTGTGCTAGTACCAGAAGTAAGATAAGTACTTCTGAGGGAGGTGGGTGTGGATCTTGTCTGACTTCCAAGTCACTGCTCTTTCCAGCTTTCTGTATGCCTTAGAGGATGCTCAGAGAAGGCATAGGATGATGGGTGCACACTGACAGGAAACCACGAGCGAACTTCTAATAATCTATAAGCTAATGCCATAACCACCCCATGCTATGATTGAGGGGAAGGTTTTTATTTAAATAGGAGAGAGAGAGAGAGAGAGAGAGAGAGAGAGAGAGAGAGAGAGAGAGAGAGAGAGCAGCCAGAAGCATCTGGAAGTGTCCAGAGCAAAGAGATAATGAATCAGGACTAAACATGTCCAGTAGACTAGGCATGGCCAGGGCTCTGCAAGAGAGAGGAGAAAAGCAGGGGATAGAGAATAAAGAGAGCGCAGTGAAGGAAAGTAGAGCAAAGAGGGTGTGGGGGAGAAACACAGCATAGCAGGGTTACAAGGAGACTGAGTAGCTGTGGGAGGAAGCCTGTGAGTTTAGGAAGTTTAGGGTAAGGGAGATGGTGAGAGGGCTAAGCTAGCATAGACTTTGAAATACATAAAAGGTACCAGAGCTACTGAGGGAGTTCTATAGCCAGAATAAGCTTTGATATGCTGATAGGCACTACAGGTAGCCATAGGTTCCTTCTGTTAGAGGCAAGGACTATGACTCCTTTTGGTAGATGGGAACCAGTTTCACAAGTTCCTGAGGAATGCTGGATTCTTTTCTAAGTGCCAAAAATCCTCCGGTAGTCCAGGTTGAACTTAGTTCTGGATATTTGGACTGCCTTTCGGACTTTAGAGAACTGAAATTTCCTTTGTGTTGATTCAATAGCCTGCAGGAACCAAATGAAAGACTTCAGTATTTTACTCAGAAGTGTGCTAGTGAAAAAGGGTTTTTAACTGCATTAAATGTCTGTAGTCAACTCAGGAATATTTGAAAATTTGAAATTTCTTAGGTATTCTCAGTTTTTTTTTTTTTAGAAATTTTTTGATTTGAATAAAATTTGAAAATTTTGTTGGAAAGAAATTTGTATTAGTTTTAGTTTATGTAACTGGTGCTGGAAAACATGTTTGTCTTCAAGCTGATAAATTCACACACCTAATCATCAGGTCTCTTGAGGGTTTGGCAGCTTTGTGAAGCTAAAACCAAGCCACTGTTGAATTTGCTCATTCTTCTCTGTTATACATTTTTTTATCACTCATTGTTATGATTTTTTTCTTCTGATTTCTTTCCACTTGGAATTTCCCCCAACATTTTAGATAAATCATCATATAGTTAAATTTTAGCTTGTTTTCCTTACTCATAGGTGCGCTCAAGGCTGCATATTTCCTTCTTGGCCCTGCTTTAATTTTATCTCTCAAGATTTAATGTCATGCATTTATTTTTCAAAAATAACTTCCTATTTGACTTTATCTTTTACCCATGGGTTTTAAAGCATAGTTTGTAACCATTGGGGAATTTTCCAATTATTGATTTTTTTTCTGTGATCCAGTTTAAATGTTAACCCACGGTGCGTAATATTCTGTATAATTTCAGTTGTTAAAGATTCAGTAAGCTATGCTTTGTAGTGAAAGACATGTGGTCTTTGATAAACACGATGACGAAATACCTTAACTACAAGGAACACTCTAATATTGTCTAGAATTTGCTAACCCTGATGTTTGAGTATTGAACATCTTTGCTGTTTTTTTTTTATGCATTGATTCAGTACAAAGATTTTAAATTCCATGATAATTAATTGTGAGGCCCTTAGAAAGCCTTGGGTAAATTTGTAAAGAGCAGATGAAGTCTTGAGTAAATGGGTATTGTTGGCATGGGCATGGCCATGCCAAGGAGCAATGTATCAATCTCAGGAGAAACTGGCAAAGTCTTCCTCTCCTTGGGTGAGAATCAGAGGGAGGGAAAAGCCTTCCTCTGGATAAGTGTGAATGGTGCATGCAAGTGTGAGTATTTACAAATGATTGATAAGTATATGCAAAACCTAGCAACTGCAGCTTCTTCCTCCTGAATGTTTACAGTCTCAGAATGTTTACCTATAGAGCCCCACATTGACCAGCTAACCCTTCCTCTGAGCTGTACAGAGTAAACATGCTTAAGGTCTGGGTTGTTGCATAACAGTAGGTACCTTCTACCAGAGAAAAAACCTACCTGAATCCAGATTTTCTATACACATGTCTGTGTGCTCTGTCCTTTCATCATTCCCCCACCACCTCAGTCAGGTTCCTAAGACCAAGCCATGTGAGCAGGGCATGTTGTAATATGAGCGGTGGGGCTGTGTCCCATCGCTCAGCTCCCAGCCACCCAGCTAGCTTTACCCGAAATAATTACACGGAAACTGTATTCTTTTGATTACTGTCTGGCCCATTAGTTCCAGTCTCTTATTGGCTAGCTCTTACATATTGATCTAACCCATTTTTAATATTCTGTGTAGTACCACGAGCTGGCTTACCAGAAAAGATCTTAACCTGCTTCTGTCTGGAGTGGGAGAATCATGGTGACTCACTCACTCGGCTTCTTTCTCCCAGCATTTCGTTCTGTTTACTCCACCCACCTAAAGGCTGGCCAATCAAATGGGCCAAGACAGTTTCTTTATTAGCCAATGACCTTCCTCCATCAAGGGCAATTCATGATTTTCTTAGTTTTTGATTCCTTTTAAATTTTGCTGTTGGGTGGTTTGAATAAGAATGACTCCCATAGGCTCATAGATGTGAATACTTGGTCACCAGGGAGTGGCACTATTTGAAAGGATGAATATGCCCTTGTTGAAGGAAGTGTGTCACGGGGGGTGGGCTTTGAGGTTTCAGAAGCCCAAGCCAGGCCCAGAGACTCTTTCTGCTGTCTGAGGATTCAGACATAGAACACTCAGTTACTTCTCCAGAACCACGTCTGCCTGCGTGCTGCCATGTTCCCTTACCATGATGACAATGGACTTAATCTCTGAAATTGTAAGCAAGCCCCCATTAAGTGCTTTCCTTTATAAGAGTTGCTGTGGTCATGGTGTCTCTTCACAGCAATAGAGCTCTGACTGAGACACTTCATATTAGTCAGGTTGTGCTCATTGTATATATAAAATGTTTACATATACTACTTATAATAATGCATTTATCATCTTTGATATCTCTGTCTCCATTCTTATTTTTTCTAAGTTTCCTGGATCTGATATTAATACATGGATGATGGCGATTTTTTGGGTAGTCTCTCTCTCTCTCTCTCTCTCTCTCTCTCTCTATATATATATATATATATATATATATATATATATATATATATATAGTGAAAGTGTAGCTTTTTTAGTCCATGTATATTTTTTTGCATGTCTAATATTGAAATAATATAATTTGGATGTTTTTTGTGTAGATTGTGAGATTCAGTCACATTATCGCATATGGCCATAATTGTTTTGCTTTTTGATTCTCTTAGTCATTTTTTCTCATTGCTGTGACAAAACATTTTACAAAAAAAACAAAAACAAAAAACAAAACAAAACAAAACAAAAACACCTCAAAGAAGGAAGGGTATGTGGAAAAGCATGGTGGCAGAAGCTTGAGGCAGCAGCTCTCCTTGCCTTCTCAGCCAGGAAACAGGGAAGAATGACTGGTCTTCAGGTTTCTTTCTCCTTTTGGTTTTGTACAGGATCCCAGGCTGCAGGTGGAGCTACCATATTCAGAATGACTCCTCCCTCCCCATACAAATAATCCCAGAGGTTTATATCCTAGGTGATTCTAAATTCAGTCAGTATCGACTATCAACCATCCTGCATCCCTTCACCATGATGTTTTAGGAACACAATAGTTTGGTGCTTATTTATTGGATAAAAGATCTGATTTTCTTTTAGCAAGACTAGAAAAAATTAGCAACATATTCACCAGAACAGTTTTTCTTTCTTTCTTTTTCTGTTTTTAAGAACATAATTTCTTGGCTTTTTAAATATTTATTTATTATGTATATAATATTCTGTCTGTGTGTATGCCCGCAGGCCAGAAGAGGGCACCAGACCCTATTACAGATGGTTGTGAGCCACCATGTGGTTGCTAGAAATTGAACTCAGGACCTTTGGAAGAGCAGGCAATGCTCTTAACCTCTGAGCCATCTCTCCAGCCCCTTAAGAACATAATTTCTTAAACTGTGGTTCATAACACACATTAGGTTTCACACCTTAATGTAGGAATATATATTGGGTGATAGTAAAAGGTTTCTGAATAGTCCATGATGAAAAGTAATTCAAAATCAAGTGCATACAGATTCCAAGACATTTCCTGCAGTACTTGCCTGTGCTGCATCATGTGACTTCCCTATAACCTGTGACACATGAACGCATGGCATAGGCACTCGGCAGTGCACCCGAAATCACTCCTCACAACACCAATAAACACTGAATGAAGCAGGATCAAATTTCAAAACTCTAATAGACTGTAGTGTTCTTACTCTGCATATGAAGTTTTCTGCTCTCATAGAAATAATGATTTAATTACAGAAGACAAACTTTTAATATGTTCTTGTTGTCTTTTCACAGCATGTTTAAGTATCAGATTAGTAAATCTTTGGCTTATTGTGTTAGAATGTTTATTTCCAAATTGGTTGTTTTACCTTAGAAATATCTGCTCATCCATATCCATCTCTGCCCTATTCACAATATCCAGGGAACACAAATAGGATAGATGTACATTAACTGATAAATGGATAATGTGAATGTGGCATATTTACACAATAGAATATTATTTAGCTATTAATAAAAATGAAACTAATGAGCAAATGAATGGACCTGAAAGAGTGAACCCAAAGAAAATCATATAGTCATCCGCATGGAGAGGGGGAAGTAGACAAGATTCCAGGGCAAAAACTGGGAACTTGCGGGTGAGGTGGCATGGGGCAAAGGGGAAATGGGATGAGAAATATGAGAAGGGGAGGATGGGAGGAGCTCGGAGGATTGGGATGGTTGGGATATAGGAAGGATGGATACGGGAGCAGCGAAGTATATATCCTATCTAAGGGAGCCATCTTAGGGTTGGCAAGAGACTTGACTCTTGAGGGGTTCGCAGGTGTCCAGGAATATGTCCCCAGCTGGTACCCTGGGCAACTAAGGAGAGGGAACCTGAAATGACCCTATCCTATACTGATGAATATCTTGCATATCACCTTAGAACCTTCATCTGGCGATGGATCGAGGTAGAGACAGAGTCTCAATTTGGAGCAACGGTCTGAGCTCTTAAGGTCCAAATGAGGAGCAGAAGGAGGGAGAACATGAGCAAAAAATCAGGACCACGAGGGATGCACCCACCCACTGTGACAGTGGAACTGATTTATTGGGAGCCCACCAAGGCCAGCTGGTCTGGGACTGAATAAGCATGGGTTGATTCCGGACTCTCTGAGCATGGCGGTCAATGAAGACTGATGAGAAGCCAAGGACAATGGCACTAGGTTTCGATCCTAATACATGAACTGGCTTTGTGGGAGCTTAGCCTGTTTGGACGCTCACCTTTCTGGACGTAGATAGAAGGACCTTGGTCTTCCCGCAGGGCAGGGAATTTGGACTGCTCTTCAGTATCGAGAGGGAGGGGGAATGGAGTGGGGGGAGGAGAAGAGGAGTGCGGATAGGGGGAGGGAAGTGGGGGGAGGGCAATATTTGGGAGGAGGGGAGGGAAATGGGAAATGGGGAGCAGGTGGAAATTTTAATTAAAAAAGAATAAAAATAAATAAATAAGTAAAAAACAAAACAAAAAAAATAAAAAAAATAAAAAAAAAAAAAAAGAATCATTCTGAGTGAGGTAACCCAGCCCCTGAAAAACAAATGCTGGGTATTTTTTCTTGTTTGTGAATATTAGCATTGGCTTTTCAAGTCTGTGGTTTAGAAGCATTTGTAGAAAATGTTATACAGAATTTACCGCTTGAAGGGTTCAGATGGAATGATGGGACACAAAAGGTTACACTAGAGTTTGTCCTGAATAGCTTTTTTGTCAAGTTGACGCAAGCTAAGGGTCATTTTGGAAGGGGATATCTCAGTAGAGAAAACGTTGCTACCAGAATGGCCTATGGGAAAAACTGTAGGTCATTTTCTTGATTAATGATTGATATGGGAGGACCCACCTGACTGGGTGGTGGTGCCAACTCTGGGAAGGTGGTCCTGAGTTGTAGCAGAAGGTAGACTGAGCAAGTTATGAGGAGCAAGCTACAAGGAACAAGCTAAAAAATACCATTCCTCCTTGGCTTCTGCCTCAGCTTCTGCCTACAGGTTCTTGCCTTGCCTTCCTGCTCTGGCTTCTTTTGGACTGTGGTATGGAAATATAAACTGGAAGAAATACTCTCCTTTCCAAGTTGCTTTTGGCTGTAGAGTTTTATCACAATATAAACACTAACTAAGTCAGGGTTGGGGAGGGGAGAGCAGAATAGAGAAGGAAGGGTTAAAAAACACTAAATGCATTTTGAAAAGTTGCGTGGAAATTCATACTGTAGAAACATGCTGTAAATAAAATGATGACCTCATGAAATTTGCAGGCAAATGGATGAAATTAAGAAAAATTCATTCCTAGACCCAGAAAGATAAAAATGTACTCACCCATAGGTAGTTATTAGGAGTAAATTATAGGCTATCCAACCTACAGTCCACAGCCCCAAAGAGTCTAGATAACAAGTATGGCCCAAAGCGGAGTGCATGGATTTCCCTGGGAAGGGGAAGTAGAAAAGATCTCATGGGTATACTGGGCAGGGGTTAGGGGTTTGGAGGGATAGGAACTAGAGGGAGCCTGTTAGACTGGTTGAGTGTGGGAGGTGGGTTGGAAGGAAGCAAGATGGAGGGAGAAAGTAACAAAAGAGACATCTTGATGGGAGGGCATTTTGGGGTTAGGGAGAAACCTAGTGCCAGGTAACCTCCCAGGAACCCACAAGGATGTCCCCAACTAAGACTTAGCAATAATAGAGAGGGTACCTGAACTGGCCATCTACTGTAAGCAGATTGGTGACTTCCCTAACTGCCATCAGAGATACTCTATGCAGTAACTGATGGAAACAGAGGCAGAGATCCATAGACAAGCACTGTGTTGAGCTCCAAGAATCTTGCTGAAGAAAGGGAGGAGGGATTATATAAAGCAGGGGGGTCCTGATGGGGGAGCTCACAGATACAGCAGACCTTAGTTGCAAATGAGCATGGATGCTGAACCAACAGTCTGCATGAGACCTACCTAGCCCCTCTGCATGTGTGTGACAATTGTGTAGCTTGGCCTCTTAGTAAGGCTTCTAACAGTGGGAGCAGGGCCTCTCCTTGGAACTTAGCTGATTTGGGCAACCTGTTCCCCATGCTGGATTACCTGGCCAGCCTTGACATAAGGGGAGGAGCTTGCTCCTGCCTCAACTTGATGCCATACTTTGTGCAAGCCCATGGGAGGCCTTAGCCCTTTCTGAATGGAGATGGAGGAGGAGTGGATAGGGAGGTGGGTAGATGGGAAAGGGGAGGGGATGGGAGGAGAGGAAAGAGGGGAGACTGGTTGGTAGGTAAAATAAATTAAAAAGTTATTTAAATTAAAAAAATCTTGTGCAAGTTCAAGTCAGACTAAAGGAAGGGGTGTGTATGAAATACTGCACTGAGTTGAGGAGCTATTGACAATGGTCAATTGCTAGCAGAGGGAGAGAGTTTTCTCTAAGAGCATAACCCCTGGTAAGTCGACCATGCTCCAGGGGAAGGCCACACACCCAACAATATTTGTGCAGCACCAACTGGTCTTTATGGGATATTAAAAATAATAAGGACAGGGCATTATGTGGCTAGGGAAGGGGGCACTGGATCTGGAAAGAGTTGGAGGAAGGGGGATATCTGATCAACATATACACAAAATGCACAAAGAACAAAAATAAAATGTGCTGCTCGAGTTGCTGACTTGAGTGTCTTTACAAAGTAATTAAATGAATTTTGGCTTGGGATGAGAGGAGAATTTCCAGCAATTTCTGAAGTGGCCTTAAACATACTTCTGCCTTTTTGCGCTAAACATTTATGTAAAGTGGCATTCTCAGAGTTGCTGGCTATAAAATGAAAGTATCAATCTACTCTGAAAAACATTAAAGATGTTCTATATCCCACAGTATCAAATTTTCTGCCAAGATTTAATTCCTTATGTAAAACCAAGTACATCCACCTTATTAGCATGCAAATTTGCCTTTGTCTTTAGTGGCAAATTACATGCATACCAAAATGATAAAATTATATGCATACCAAAGGATCATTTTAAAATAAATTTCTCTATGATTTATTATTAGCAAATGTTTATATGTATACCTAATTTGCAAACCTCTATCTCAGGATCACTGAAAATTTCTCAGTTGAAAAGAAGTTGTGAGTGGATAAGTTTAAGAAGCCTTATACTAGAAATCCAAACAAAACCGCAAAGTGTGCACGAACTATTTGAGATGTATAGGCTCAAAGGGAATGCAATATCCATTTAGCAAGAGTGAACCAGGAAGGCCCTGGGTTGCTCTGTCTCAGGCTTCTGCCCCAGGACTGCACCTTGAACACAGGAGACGATGCTGCAGTTCCTTCAATGTTTCCATTGATGACACTGGGAATTTTGGATAAACAGGTGAGAAGAAAAAAAAAACCAAGGAAATCAACCCTAAACATATTTTGAAAAACGACCTAGACTGTGTGACCCACTAGGTTCCTGCAAGGGTGTGAACATTTGAGAATTGTATGTTCATCCCTGGAATCCCCGTGCCATCCTTAGTAGTCACGGCTTGTTGTCTGGGCTCTTTGGGTCTTTGGCATATGTTGGCTACTGTTGTGATTGGAATGTGAAATGCACCTCATAGGCCCATGGTTTGAACATTTGTCATCAGTCGGTGATGATATCTAGGAAACTCATAGAAAGTCCAGTAGGTGGCACCTTCCTGGCCAGAGGTGTAGAGGACATCGTGGTGAGGTATACCTGGCAACAGACAGGGAAAGCACGGAAGCCGATGGGCGCTATTCCTCTGGGACTCTGAGCCAAATAAGCGCTTTCTTTCTTCCGTTCCTTTTGTCAGTGGGTTTTCTCACAGCACTAGAAAGTAAACCAGGACAGATTCCAGTTTTCTGTTCATTCATTCTCTCCTTCCTTCTCTTACTGTCGATGAAGGATGTAACCAGCTGTTCCAATTTGGAGTTTGGCTGGTTTTCCTAAAGGCACGTGTATTGAAGCCTTGTTTCCAGACTGTGGTGCTATTGGGAATTGGTAACACCTTTAGGAAACAGACCCGATGGAAAAAGCTAGGAGGTGAGAGGTGTGCCTTTGGAGGAGTCAGAAGGATCACAGTCCCCTCTCCATTCCTTTGCTTCTGGGCTGGTATAAGATGAACAACTGCCTCCATATGTTCCTAAAATGACACACTATGTCCCCACCAGTCAAAAATATTGGAACTGAGGGAAGACAGACCGAAACCATAAACCAAACAACCAATCATAAAAAAAAAACACAAAAAAAAAACAAAAAAAACCCAACGACCTATAAAGTTCCCTTCTTAACTGGTTCTTCAATTCTGTCACAGTGATAGAAATCCAACACACTAGTCCTTTTTCTTGGAAGCCTGTGTTGCTCCCTGCTGACCTTCCTTGGATGTGGCTAACGCTATGGTTCTGGGTACTCTGTAAACCTCAGGGTGAGACCTGATACAGACTCTTCCCATTTTCGCCCTGAGATTACTACCAACTTCACCCATCCCTACGGGTTCTATATACTGTTTACCTTAAAGTTCCCTTAAATTATCTCTCCTTTGTAACCTCTGATCCCTTAGTTATGCCCCCCACTTGCCCCACCTGTTGAGCAGCCCCCTCTTCACGTTGGTCACCCTTCTTTGCATGTGTGTGTTTTATGGATCTCTCTTGGTTGGTAGTGATTTCATCAGGGTTCCACGCTCCGGCTCTTCTCCTCAGATCCCTGTCAGCAGGGTTCATCCACGTTTCTCTCACTCAATAGAAGGCAACTAAAGCAACATCAGTCATCCTTTCATGTGACTCTTAATTATTTTCCCTCCATGAATCAAGAGATTGTCAATAAGTGAGCTCTTCCCTCCTCCGCACGCACAACTAAAGTGCCATTTATCAGACTCCAAGCAGAATTATTGATGAAGGGTGCAAGGTTATTGAGGAGGAAGAGAGCAATAAAACAACATTATGTTGGTATCAATGGACGCTTTACAGCTTTTGGAGCATTTTGATGTCTATTAATTCTTCCAAGCCTTCAAACTTCCCAGAAGATACCTAATAATGGAGACCATGGGTAGAGCCCCGGACTTCTCGTTCTTTCTACCAAGCTGTTTATGGAAATGCTGCTGCTAAGAGGATTCTCTGGTCAAGGCATGCAAATGACTGTGATTGTCCATTTGCTTCTCATCATCCCCATGCCCCAACAGTCAGTCCTACAGATCCGAGTGCATGCGCGCGCGCGCGCACACACACACACGCACACACATGCACACATATGCACGCACACACATACATATGGAGAGAGGTGGGAGGGAGGGAGAGAAAACAAGAATTTGGGAGGGAAAAGTGTCGAGATATGTTGGAGGTAGAATAGGTGAAGGAGTGGTGAATTTGATAGTCCAGAATCCAAATGCACACCTTTATAAACAGTGGCATAGAAGAACAATTTGATGCAGGTCTTTTTAAAATGATAGGCATTATAGGCATTAGATTAAGGAAAGGGAGAAGATTCATTTTCCTCATATCACAACCAAAAGTTAATCCAAAGCCCCACTCGTGGCTGAGAACTATCAGCCCTTGTTGGGTGCTAAGGGAGGGTGAGTCATCTTTCCTAGGGCTGTAGCCACTGCAGGTTGCTCAGTGAGTAGCTCTGTGCCCATGCTCATATGGGCATCACTGATTATAATCAGTGGGTTATAAAACAACACGAAAGGACATGAAGTTAGGAGGAAGATATGTTGGAGAGGACCTGAGAAGAGTTGGAGGCAGGTAGATGATAGATAGGGGAGAAGAGGATTATGATATCATCTCGGTTTGTTTTACTGTCAGCTTGATATTACCTAGAGTCATGTGGGAAGAGGGAACCTCTGTTGATTGCCTGGATCAGATCATGTCAGTGTGGGATTACCTTGATTAATAATGGATGGGGGAGGGCTCAGCCTACCGTGGCTGGCACCATCCATAGGTAGGAGGGCCTGGGATGTATGAGAAAGCCGCCGAGCATAAGCCAGGGAGTGAATCAGTAAGCAGATACTATCATGGTTTCTCCTTCAGGTTCCTGCTTAAGTTCCTGCCTTGGTTTCCACCCACAACGGATGTGAACTCGAAGTATGAGTTTGAATAAACCACTTTCTCTCCAAGTCACATTTGGTCAGAGGCTTTTTTTTTTTTCCAGAAACAGGAAAAGTAGATAAATAGAGCAAAAAAGCAGAACTTTCCTAAAACAGACACTCACAGATTCAGTTCATAGCAAATAAGACTTTTCTAATCAATGGGGAGGGGAAAATCTAAGCAACAAAAAGTTTAGGAATAATTAACTACCCGTACTAAGATTTTTTCAGCCTCTAAGGAATTAAGAAGAATAAAACTAGGATATATAAAAACTCTCCAGCAAAATTATTTTACATATATTTTTGTACATGTATATCATAAAGCTATTAAATAAAAATATGTAAATATATTTATAACATTGGCAAAGATTTAATGCAGACATATTTCTTTAAAAGGCACATTGCATAGATAGATGTCCTTAAGTAGACATAAAATTTCTTTAAAAGCAATAAAGTAAAAGAGTGGCAATTTGAATGACAATTTGAATGTCTCGCATGATGCCATAAACAAAATTAAAAGATAAAACAGGAATTTCACTTCTGGCCCGGATAAAATAACACAGCCTGCATTTAGCTTCCACATGACCCAACAACATAAATCAGAGAGAGCATATAAATCAGTGATGACCAGACCTCAGAATCAAGCAGAGCATCCTAGGCAGACTGTATCCTGGATAGGTGCTCATTGTCCTGACAATGTGCAAGCCTATAGGTTTAACTCATAATCCATGGTACATACAAAAACTGTCCTGGGGAGACAGCTCAGTTGGCAAGTCACTTACTATACACACAGGAGAGCCTGCGTTCAACCCCCAGAACCCATATGGAAAATTCTAAGTATGTCTGCCTCCTAGAGCTAAGGATGCAGAAACAGGTGGCTCTCTAAGACATGCCAGCCAGTCAGGATAGCGAACAGGGTGTGTGCCAAGCCAGTAAGAGGCCCTTTCTCAAAACACGGGAGTATTGCCCAAGAAACAAGACATGAAGTTGTCTTCAGACTTCTATACATAGCACATACATGCACAGGTGCCTCCACACATACGTGCACCTATGTTTGCTGTTTGCATACAACACACACACACATATCAGACAGTGCAAGATTGTACTAGTATGCCTAAAACCCTGGGTTCCATCCCTGGTACCACATAAGCTGGAAATGGTGGCACTTACCTGTAATCCTAGCACTTTGAAGGAGGAGTGTTGTATGAAGGTCACTTGTTTGTTTCCCGGCTGCCCGGCAGCTCAGACCCAAAATAATCACACAGAAACTGTATTAATTAAATCACTGCTTGGTCCATTGGCTCTATTTTTTATTGGCTAACTCTTACATATTAATTTAACCCATTTCTATTAATCTGTGTATCACCACATGGCTGTGGTTTACCAGCTAAAGTTCCAGCATCTGTCTCTGGTGGGGCTTCATAGCTTCTCCCTACTCTGCCAATCCCCCACAGATATGCCTGCAGGCCAACTCCATATAGACAATCCCTCACTGGGACTCCTTTCCAGGTGACTTTTGATCCTATCAAGATGACAGTTCACACGAACCTTCACAGTCATGTGATCTAAAACCAGTCATCTCTCCTGTGGGAATAGCCACAGTAAGTCTCTGGTGAACCTTCTGAAGTCTCACGGTGGCCGTGTACTAGCTGGCCCTTCCCATGATGCAAGAGACCTGTGGGCCCATGGCATTGTCCACGTTGGGTAGATACATTCTTTCATAAATGTAAGTACTCTTTTTGTTGGGAGCCATGTGAGAGGAACAGCAAGCAGCTTTGGAACTCATGGAAAATATCAGTCAGCATAACCATGGGGGGTGTGTCTCTGAGAGGCAGAGCCCTGAGGACTAGTTTCCTAAGGAACTTATGCTGTTACTGAACATAGCTCTGCTTATTGTCCTCATGGTCACCACATCCCTCATAGCCTATGAGTTGCATGAAAACTCTGAGGGAGTTTCTAGTTCCTCATTGGGCCATGACACTGGTACCGAAAATAATAGTGGTTGACCTTTTCCAAGTCTTGCTGCTGGAGCAGACTAAAGATTCAACCACTACCCTTACAAAGAATACAGATTGTTAGTAAAGACAGATTTAAGATGCTTTTGTTAATGGCTTTGATGTAAAAATCCATGGGGAGCAATCTAAAGTTTAGAAAGGCACACTTTTAATAGTTGAATGAGGGAACAAGAAAAATGGCAGCCCAGTTATTACTAGATGACATGCCTTCTTGATAAAGACGGGTTAGTGACCAAAGGCAATGATTAATTTCTTGTACCCATTTTGCCCTCAGCTTCCTGATA
The DNA here is from genome assembly GCF_950005125.1 of Chionomys nivalis. Taxonomy (NCBI): domain Eukaryota; kingdom Metazoa; phylum Chordata; class Mammalia; order Rodentia; family Cricetidae; genus Chionomys; species Chionomys nivalis. The sequence goes on from NC_080104.1 coordinate 30,125,913, forward strand.
TGGTTTAATAAAAATTGTTTCTGAGTGGGTGTGAACTATGAAAACTTAAAATAAAAATGACTGATTTTTTATATATAAAAGTTTAGATTGTGTTTCTTTTAATATTTTTATATGATTACCTTTTGAGATAAATATTAAAATGATTGATCTTTTCTTTGTAACCACAAACAGCTGCCTGTCAGCACAAAGGAAATTGGGTGAAATATACTTGACTTGCTTAAAACTTTGCTAATCAATTATAAAAGAATCATTGCTTTGGGGTGAAGATGTTATAGCAGGAAGATTAATACAAAGAAAAATATTTAACTTCTTCTGGGCTTCTAAGAAAAACATGCATCATAATGTGATTTCTTCCTGTGTAAAGACTTCCATTTGTTTTTGGAAAATATGTAACTTGTAGTTGGGAGGTAATTTTTTCCTGCAAAGATTTTTTTTATCTTAGGATCAAAGCCAAAAGAAAAAAATAAAATTATACCTTTTTGGCAGCTGACTTGAGATCGTGGGAGCTCACGAACTCTAGACTGACAGCTAGGGAGGCTGCATAGGACCAAACTAGGCCCTTTACATGTGGGTAACAGTTGTGTAGCTTTGTCTGTTTGTAGGACCCCTGAGAATGGGACCAGGATCTATCCCTGGTGCATGAGCTGGCTTTTTGGAGCCCATTCCCTATGGTGGGATACCTTGCTCAACCCTGATGCAATGGGGAGGGGCTTGATCCCACCTCAACTTAATGTGCCAGGCTTTGTTGACTCTCATGGGAGGGCTTACCCCTTCTGAGGAGTCCATGAGGTATGGGTTGGGGGAAGCTGGGAGCAGGGAGCGAGAGGAGCAGAGGGAGGGGGAACTCTGGTTGGTATGTAAAATGTATTAAAAAATTAAAATTGAAAAATATTATACCTCTTATACAAACTGTGCTGAATTACATGAAACATTCTTTTCAAAAGATAGTGGAAGCATCTAAATTTCTTAGAAAACTTGATTCAAGTAAGGTAAGGGTTCTGTATGAATAATCACATAAATAAAAAACCACAAAGTCCTTACTTTAATAACATAATAACACAATTTTGTTATTTTTTTTTGTTTTTTTTGTTTTTTGTTTTTTGTTTTTTTTGTTTTTTTTCGAGAGAGAGGGTTTTGTAGCTTTGGAACCTGTCCTGGAACCAGCTCTTACAGACCAGGCTGGCCTCGAACTCACAGAGATCTGCTTGCCTCTGCTTTGCGAGTGCTGGGATTGTGTATCACTGCAATCAGGATTAGCATCACTTTAATAATTTAGTAATATGCTAAACAAAATTCCAACCATCTTTTAAATTTAACAGGATTAAAGTTAGATAATGCACAGCACAGCCTCTTTCCTTCGGCTGGATGTCCTCTTCTTCTGCCTAGTGACTCCTCTGTTCACCTTCACTTCCCAGAGCCTTATTGCGCAAAGGTCACAGCTCGTAAGTGGGGCTTGTTTATTTGATTTTTGATTTAGAGAAAATCTATAAACGGCGCCAGATGGATTTAAGATTTTATCTGGCAAATTAAGAGTTGTGATCACAGGGTCACCTATTGAGAACGTTTCAAATATTATGAATTGTTGATATTTGGAATTTTTCTCCTGTTCAGTACCAGCGGCTACCCAGTGAGGGAAAGCACTGTGCGATTGGGAGGTATGTTCAGCAAGGTGCCGGTGTTCTTTCATTCTTTTTGTGGCACAATTTTGAGTGTAGACATTTTCATTTTGCCTCGTCCAATTATCTGCTTTGATTTGTTGTTGTTGTTATTGCCCCCGGAACCTAATCCACAGCGACAGAGATTTCTTTGTACAGTTTCTTCTAAGACTGTGGTGGGTTTTGCTCTTGAGTCTGGGTTATTTTGACCTAGATTTTATTTATGGAGAGAGATAAGGGCACGAACTGATATGAAATCTGTCTAGGGGTGGGGAAGGATCCCAGTATCTTGTCCCTTGCAGAAGAAGCCCCCATTGCGCTGTGCTTCTGGCTCCCTGAGTTATCTTTTGGCATGTTACAATCCTAAGCCTGTTTTTTTTTTTTTTTTTTTTTTTTTTTGGTTTTTCAGGCTTTGGAGCCTGTCCTGGAACTAGCTCTTGTAGACCAGGTTGGTCTCGAACTCACAGAGATTCACCTGTCTCTGCCTCCCAAGTGCTGGGATTAAAGGCGTGCGCCACCACCGCCCGGCTAAGCCTGTTTTTTAAAAAAATTACTGTTCTATCTTTTAAAAAGAATTTTTTAAACTTTAATTATGAAGGGGGAAAGCATGTGCACAGATACCAATGCTCGGGTGGAGGTCAGAGGCACATTTTAGGAGTCAGTTTCCCCCTTCCTCCTTTACATGAGCTACAGAAATAACACTTGACTCTCATGTTTGTGAGACCAATAATTTCCCCTCTGAGACATCTCACCAGACTCTCCCACTTTTTTTACTTTTTTTTTTTTTTTTTGCAATTTTTGTAAATGTATGCAATGTATCTTGATCATGTACACTGCCACTCGCTTCCACCAGCTCTCTCCTGGTCCTCTCCCAGCACACCCCCCTCCAAGTCTCATGTCCCCTCTTTTGTAAGTTTTTTATAGTCCCCACTGAGTTCACTTAGTGTTTTCCATATATGGGGTCATCCCACCGGGTCCTGGGCAACCTACTAGAGACCACCTTCCAAAGGAACATGATCTTTCTCCTTCAGCAGACACCCATTGATAGTAGCTCCCCAGTTAGGCATGGGGTCTAGGGAGTATCTTTCCCTTAGGTACTGGAATTTTAATTGGCTTGATCTTGTGCCGCTCTTCTGGTAACCACAGCTGCTGTGTGTTTCTGTGTGCAGGCGCCATGGCATGTCTAGAGGGCCTCATTTCCCAGTGCTCCTCTCCATTCTCATGTATTTACATTTATTTCTATCCCTTCTTCAGTGACGTTCCCCGAGCCTTACTTGTGGTGATGGGATTATGGTGGCGGTGGCACAGATGTCCCTTGGATGGAAGAACAATCACAGTCACTTCTTAGCACTTTGAACCATGATGAGTAGCTGCATAAGCCGTTACCCACTGTGATACAATGCTTCTTTGACCAAAACTGAGAGCAGTTATTTTCTGTGGAAGGTTTTGAGGTGTGTGTGTGTGTGCGTGTGCGTGCGTCTGTGTGTGCGTGTCTGTGTGTTAGTGTGTGTATATGTATGTGTTAGTGTGTGCATATGTCTGTTTGCTGGCTTTTCATCCATAGTTCCTGCCTCATAATTTCCAGAACACTTCATATTTCTTCAGTGACTAGAACCATGAACAATCTTGTCTTAAAAGTGGTTTGCCTTTTATCCTTGGTTCTTGCAGGAACTTGTGAGCTGCTCCAGGGCAATGCAGGTGAAAGGTCATCTCGTTACAACGCTGGGGCCTCTCAGAAGCAGACCTGGAAAGCAGCATCTTTTCCCTCCGACATCCTCCCGCCCTCTCTACCTGCTCGTTTTTCTTTCCAAAGCAAGCCACAGAAACTAGCATTATTTTCCCCGGTGCAATCATAGAAACTAAAAATAGTTTCCAGTCTTCCTTGTTTTTCTGTCTTGAAGCTGGCCATGAAGAAATTCTCTTACCTACCTCGTCTAATAGTAGAGACTAAGACCCCGATTTTATACAGGTTTCTGCCTTGTTCCTGGGAGGAAGGAATGGGGCACAAAGCGCTAACGTTAATGTGACCTCTCAGGTCTCGTGGCTTTCTTCAGTCTGTTAACCTTCAGTCACACCCATTTTGTCCAGTTACATTTCTACCTGGCTGCTCCTGAGGCAATCAGGATTATGAAATGAACTTGAGGCTCTTTGGATCACTGAATTCCAGGAGCATTATAGGAAGGTAGACATGAATTCGCCCAAACCCAGAGAGGGTGCAGACCCCTCTCTCCATGGGAACAAGCGCTTCTCCACTTGGACCCTATCAGAGTTTCCCAGGCCCTCTGGCCCAGTTCTCCCTGGGGCACTGCTAGTCTTGGAACCTTTTTCTACCTCTTAATAAATTGTATTTCTAAAGGTCAGGGCCCAGAGGCAGAGATGAAGAGTGAAATTCCCTACACCGCCTTTGGGTAGAGATGCCTCAAGGGTTACGGCCAGCAAGAAGCTTCAACAGGGAAAAATGGCTGATATTGGGAAGTCAGGGTCTTCCAGGGCAGAGCGAGTGCTGTGGGTATCAGCCTTTTTCTTTTCCTCCGGAGACAGAAAATAGTACTGGATGAGAATGTGGAGGGAAAGAGACGGAAAGAGAGGGACTCCCTTTGTCCCATCCCCACAGCCGTCCATGCTGCTCTCAGACATTCTTAGAGCTGATGGAGACTCCTGCCAGATGCTGTCCCCTAGATATTATCAATGCTACCCTCTCTCTAACTCACATTCCCTCCTCAGGCCCGGCAGGAGATTTGCAGTCCAGCAAGAGGACTCCGTAACACGCCTGTCATCACGTTAATGGAAATGGCGCTGTTCAGTCTTGACACTCTATGTGGAAACCAGCGCCCCTGGTGCTATGATAACGTTCCTCCCCATTACCTCTCAAAGAGCACTGAGGACTGCCTACGGAGACGTGTCTGCCGGTCTGCACGTGTCTCATCAAAACCAAATCATGTGTTCACTTTGCCCTGCCGTAGGCTTGCGTCTGACTTGGGAATTTGAAACCATTTGTAGGTGTACAGGCGGTACAAGAAGGAATCACTGTGCAGCTGCAGACAGTGAAGCCCCCTCCTCATTCCCATTTCTTCTTTCAAAGAGAGAGAAAGTGGGTTTTCCTTTCTGGGAAGATGGCTTTCTGGGTTAGTGCCTCTCCTTTGGGGACAGAACGTTCCCTTTAAGAACTCCTTGAGTGCTTCATTCTGCCTAATGATTCAGAAAGAGAGAGTCCCACATGGGGTGTGGAGAGGGCACCAATCACAGACAGCGTGACAGGACCGCAGCCCCCGAGTTGGGACAGAGCCCTAAAAATGTGTCCTCCTTGAGAAAAGGCTAATGGCCTCATTTCTTTGGGCTACAGAATGGGAATTCTTCCTCCAGGGACCAACACTCTGAATGGCAGCCTTCTGATGAATGGTCCCTTTCCGCAATAACTCTGCCTCCCTGTCATGCTGGAGGAAAAAAAGACCTTTTTGTGAGCCCAGACTGTAACTTGATGGGATCTCCTCTCCCTGGGAGCCTCCTCTGGCCTGGCCCTGCTGCAGAGTGCTGGGATTTCTCTGTCACAGGGCCAGGATGCCAGAAACAGATCACGGTCTTAATGAGTCCGACCTGGCAGAAGGCTGTTTCCACATGGTAGTGCTGTCAGGATCAGTGGACTCTTCCCAAGCTTGAGAGAGAGAGAGAGAGAGAGAGAGAGAGAGAGAGAGAGAGAGAGAGAGAGAGAGAGAGAGAGAGAGAGAGGAAAAACCAGGCTTGAAAACCGAGGTTATTTCTCTGACTTAGCAAGCTCTACGAGAGGAATTGAAATATATCTGGCTTCTAAAAAACATTGTGAGAAAATGTTCATGCCAGCAGCCCTCTTTTATGCCTTTTCCTTCTTTATGGTTCAAGAGATGACTGAGAAGAATACATATTTAGACCAGATGAAATTATAGCATGTCCTAGGGAGGCTCGGTGTGGGGCTCAGGTTGGCAGCATTTAGATGAGACTGTTGGGCTCTGGAGAAGCTGTCCCACTGCACCCTGGGGAGCTGCATGTGTATTCCCACTCCCGGAGAAGCTGGTAAGATCACAGTCCATCTCTTGCGCATACTCCTCTGTGAAGAGTAGAAGCCACTTTGGACTTGGTCTGAACCTTGGCTGCTGTGGAAACCAAGGGATCCCGGGACACCATCAGCGTGTCTGGCTTCTCCACACCTGTGCCATTAGTATTTCGTGGCTCACAGGCTGGGCTACTTGAGACACTCCAGGGTGAGGTACTGGAAATGAGTGTCATATGTTTCCGTGGCACCAGACCTATTAAAGGAATAATTACCATGCCACCTGCCTCTGAAGCACACAGCAGAAATCCCTAGAAGGGGGAGGATGGTGGCTCACCTGACGTAAAGGCATCAGGAGCTGGGACTTGGGACATTCTATTCCTGGATTTGCTGTCAGAATCCTGATTCTACCCTTCAATTTAGAACATATCATGGCAGTTCCCCAAGTACACACATAATGAGTTCCAGCTAATTTTGGGACACACGAGACCCTGTATCTGAATAAATATTTCACTTTATAATGGTTTCAGATTTGTACAACAGTTACACAATTCTCTTCTATCCAATACTCATCTGACTTATTAGGAACAGTTCCCATTAATATGGAGGTGTTGGCTGTAATTAATGAGCAAATATTGATTTGTTGCTATAAAGTAAGGCCAATGTTGCCCACATCCGTCCTTCTCAGGCCCCATTACAAGAGCGAGCTGCTCCAAGGCCTCTTGAGCCTCCCTCGGATCATGAAGCAAGACTGTAGCATCCGGGCAGCCTCATCGGTATGCCGTTCCATACAGAGCTCTAAACAACACGTGAATTATGTATGCTGGGGCTGGCGTCACACTTAGGAGGCCTGGGGGCAGCATGCAATTGGAAGGAAAGTCATTTTGATTTTCTGATGTATTACACAGCCAAACATTTAGCAGGAGCTGGGTCCGGGCCCGCACGCTGGTTCTGAGAACACAGTAGGGTAGGCACACTGTGACCGCAGCCTGCTGCTAAGCATTTGAGATCATGGCACTCAAATTCTCTGCCCAGGTGAGAAGGCTGCTTTCCCGCTGTCCTTCCCTCTGTGGCCCATCTTGAGGACTTAGCCTTCCTTTTATATCCTTCAATGTGCTGATTATTCCGGTTTTAAATCGAAGCTAAGCTAAGGTTAGCCTCAGCTTCTAATCTCCAGGGAAACCAAGTTATGCAAACTTTCTCAGCTCCCGAAAACACAAGGATATGGATTCAGTATCCCTTCAGCAATGACACCACTGCTGTCCTGTGTGCCTGTGTGTATGTTCATGAGTGCTGGCACACATGCCATAGCACACATGACAGCCAGTGGACAACATGAAGCATCTTCCCTCCCCTTCCAGGTTATTCGAGGCAGGGTCTCTTGATAGGGCCTATCTATGACAGGCTCACTGGGCTACAGGTTTCTGAGGAAGCTCCAGACTCCATCATGTCACCATAGCAACACCAGGATTGCAGACCCACACTACTGAGCCCAGATTTATGTGCAGCAAGTGCTGTGTACACTAAACCATCCCCTGAACCCCTCCCTTTCCCTTCTTTGTTTTCAGTGCTCCTTCCTATTCCATGTGTTTCTTATACCAGGCAGAGAATAGCCCCAGCCCCCAGAACCCACTTCCCCCTTTTAGTGACAATCTCACAAACATACTGGGCCTGGAGAGATGTCTCAGAGGTTAAGAACACTGACTGTTCTTCCAGAGGTCCTGAATTTCATTCACAGCACCCACATAGCAGCTCACAACCATCTACAATGAGATCTGCTACCCTCTTCTGTCATGCAAGCAAGTATGTGGACAGAATAAATAAATAAATAAATAAATAATAAAAAATGAAAGAAAGAAACATGCTTACTTGGTTTCCCAACCACATCAGAGCCTTTAAAGAAGCTTGGCCATAAGGAATCTGGCCAACGTCAGAGGACACAGGGCCATCTGATGGACTTTGCCCAGGAGCTTGCCCGCATCCCCGTTATGAGGACCTTTCCCCTAGGAGTATGAGACTAAGCAACACCTATACCCTCCTAATAAGGTTCCAATAATAAACCAAAGTTCAATTCCACCAAAGTTCTGCCTGGAGGACCAATGAATGTACTGGGCTTACTTAGCTAGTATGATGAGCAATGAATGACAGGAGCATCGGTGACCCGAAAGCAGCCACCCTGGAAAGTCTTTACACAGCATGGATGGTTGTTTCCCCATAATTTTATAGACGAAGAACCATTCCTCTCATCTTCCCAGCTTATGCAGTCTAGCCCCTCCGTGAGGCCTTGAGATCGTGTGAAACTGGGGCATAATTGTCAACAGCTGGTTAGGAGGAGTGGCGGACTACTCAGGTAAGGTTGCAATGACTTTGTCTACGCTCCCTTCTATGAGGTAATGCCGGTAGTCAACAAACCCAGCTGGGATAACCTGCTGATGCAGATGGTTTTATGAAGATGGTTGTTATTTTGCCCAGAGAACGGTACCGCAGCACACGGTGTGGTTCCAAGACTGATGCCCAGATTTCTGCTCCCCAAGAGCTCTGCATTTGAGCTCCTGGGCATCTGCTCCAACTCTGATGTCTCTTCCTGCCCTGATGACTCTGCAACCAAGACAGTTCTATGAGTGAGAAGAACTGGGACTCATTGCTTCCTAGGTGCTCATGGAAGCTCCTCTTTGATCTACAGCACCCTCTAGCTACATCAGGAGCTCAGTTATTCAAGGTCATGAGAGGAGACAGGTGCAGGGATAGCAGACTGACAATCGGCATGGGCTTGTGGGACCTGGAGCCTCTGTGCAGTACGCAGCCTGAGCTGCTGCTGTCTCAACTGGAGTCCCTTCTTCAAGCTCATCTGAGAAGCTGTCAACTTTTCTGTAAAAGACAGGTTCCTCCTCTGCCTGTTTCCAGGGCTTTAGGCATTTCTTTTCCCAGCAGGAGATTCCTGCAGAAATTCTGATTTCTTGCATTCTATTCTCTCTATAGTCTGATTACCAAAGATCAGAGCATCAGCGAATACATTCACTCCCGTCAGATAGGCCATTTATAAGGGGGTTGGGGGAGCTGCCAGGGCCCAGGGTCCTTGGCAGTTGAGTGACAGGGTGGGGACCAGGTTTCTTGACTTACCACTGCTTAGTAAACCCTTAGAGCAGCTTCAGCTTTCAGGGTCCTACCTTCCCAGATATCACTGTGTTCCCAAATAAACAGACCCATAGTGAGAGAGAGCTTGAGGCAGGGGTGACCCCCGTCTTGTCACCAGCAGGATTCACAGAAACTTTCTCAGTTTCCTGTCATTTCCAGGCTTCCTCTCTCACCATCTTTCCTCACACAGGCTCCTACTCTAACTAGCTGTGGCTGCACCAGCTCTCTTTGTGAGTGGGCATAGCCCCTGCCAGTCATCCTGAAAAAGGCATTGGCTGACTGCGTGACATTCCCTGGCTAGTTTTCTACCCACCAAGCTTACTGCTGTTCACCCCTTGGTCTAGACTTTGCAGGAGCTGCTTTCAAGAATGATCAGGTACTCTTTCGACTGGCCGGAAATATGCGTACACCTATGGCCGCGGCATGGCCAATGAGTATGTTTTGACCTCTCACTGATTGGCACTGCAGGGGATCCCCCAGTGAAGGCTCTGAGCACAGCCCAGGGAGGAGTGCTGCCACTCTATGTCCCTTCATGGGTCCAATTTTACCAAGACCTCAGCAAGTCACTTCAAGTTGTCCCCTTCTTTCCTTTATGACTTCTTTTTTCCACGCTGCACCTGGGAGCAGGGCTAGTGTCTCCTCTGCGCAGAGTGAATGGACTAAAGACTCGACCCCAGGTAAAATCACTGAAGGAGTAATGAGGAGTCCCCAGTCCATCCTTGGCTTGGTGGTGAGCAGGAGAGGGTAGTGAGTGCAGTGGACTGAGCTGTGTCCCTCAAATTCACCTATGGAGGACCTAATCCCCAATCTTCCAATTGTGACTGAGATTGGGACTTTAAAGAGGGGCTTAAACTAAAACAAAACCATCAAAGTGATCTGAATTAATCATGGCTGGGCTCTGTGTTGTAAGAGGAAACACAGGGATTCACCTCAGAGCAGTGCTTTATGAGGGCAGTGAAAAGCTAGTCCTCAACACGTTGTGGATGGATAGACACTAGATTTTGGCTGGGCAGTTGTGTGGCGATTCTCAGCTGGTGAAAGCCTTGGAGAAGTGGGTGAGTGCGTTAGCAAGTCTCAGCTGGATCTGAGGTTCTGGGGCTGGGAGTTTCCTTCCTGCCAACAAAGAGTGCTTGACAGACACTGGATTGCAGACCGTGCGAAGTGGCCAGAAGATTGGACTGCAGCTCGCTTTGTTCTAGTGGTTGGTGGAGAGCACCCTCATCTTTCCTTTCTGCAGGTCTCTGCAACTTGTGTATGACAGTGTTTATGAGGTGTGTGTGTGTGTGTGTGGTTTCAAGAGTGAGGGAAACTCTAGGAAAAGGATGACAACCAATGCATAGGTCTCTCTAGAGGTTAAGCCAGCCTCGTGGAAGCAGTGACCCTCTTACTATGAGCTCCTTCAGTTCCCCAGGGTCACCTGCTCCTCTTCAAGTTTCTGGTACCATAAAATCACCCTGGGGATACTTGCTTACCTCAACCATTGCAGCTCAAGACTGCACACTGGCCTTGTTTAGGGACCACAATTTGGATTTCTATCTGTCCTCCCAAAGCCACTTGATAAGGTTGGGTTCTGAGGGTCATTCTCCACAGGAACCTTCTGGAGGGAACCTTCTAGAGGTGGGTACTTGCTGCTCTCAGTCTCTTCTTTCTCTTTTTTGTCCAGGCCAGAGGTGATCTGTTGTTCTACTACACAAGCCAAATCCCATGATGTCCTGCCCTCCTAGGGCCAAGGCAACAAGCTATGATCCTGGGCTGGAGTTCCCAAACTGTGAACCGAAATAAGCATCTTGCTAGTTTCCTTATTTTTTATTTCATTTTATTTTCCTTAGGGAGACAAGTCTTATGCAGCCTAGGCTGGCTTCAAGCCTGCTAAGCAGCTGTGCATTTCTGATCCTCCTCTTGGCACCTGGTAAATGCTAGGATTATAGAAATATATACCACCACAGCTGGTTTATATGGTGCTGGGAATTGACTCAGGACTTGATGAACACTTTAAAGTAACTACCAAACGGACTACATCCCTGGTACAGCCAGTTTCATTGTGTAAACAGAGACTGCTCTTTTGTTCCTATCCACCCAGACCCAAATAATCACACAGAAACTATATTAATGACAACACTGTTTTACCAATAGCTTAGGCATATTCCTACCTAGCCCTTATGTCTTAAATTAACCCATTTCTATTAATCTGTGTATTGCCACTAGGCTGTGACTTACTAGTTAAGGCATATTACTCCTTTGGCAGCTACATGGTGTTTCTTTGGCTCCGCTACTTACTCTCTCTATATACTTATCTCTGTTCAATTTCTTACCTGGCTTTACTCTGCTAAGACATTGGCCGAAACAACTTCTTTATTAACCAATGGTAATAAAACATATTCACAGCATACAGAGGGGAATCCCACATCATCTTTGCATATTAATTACCTTCTGTCTCTGTCCTTTATTCTCCCTGAGAATAAATTTTCTTAAGCAAAATGTCCTTTTCCCTACTGACCAGGTCACCTACTGACCAGGCCACTGTGTTGATTCAAAATTACCTCATATACCTTCAAGATGTGTCCTCTATCCATTCTGTCCCAACAGTCATGACTTGGGCCCAGTGCCTAATGTGGGCAGGTTGGAAGTTGCTGAGAGCAATTCCCCTTTCTGATGCGACCCTGCCACGGACTCTGCAAGCCTTCCAGCTAGCAGGGAAATGGTTTGTGCAAGGTGAAGCATGAAACTCATGTCAGCACCAATTTTACAGGGACTGAACCAAAACTTCCAGAATCTGACCTCAGAGCTTACTTTTGTTAGATATATAAACACAGTAAAACTTTGGGAAAAGGTTTCCAAGTGACAATTATCACAGCAAAGTTTTAGGCATACACAACACAGACACTCCCTAGCAAAGTAGCAAAACACCTGTGACCTTTATAATAAGAATGAGTACTATTGGCTGATAAACAGTGCTCAGGCCGAGGGCCTAAGGAGGAAGGATTTGTAATAAGAATAAGGATAGATTCTATTGGTGGAGGATGCAAAGTACACAGACCATCTTTAATAGGGGCAGGTTCTATTCCCTTAGAGACAAAGTTCAGAATTTGGGCCTAAACAATGCCTTATATTTGGGGGGATTTAGGAAAACTGGCTCCTAGAACAGCAAAAACGTTCTCTAGGTTGTTAGTCAGCATCCACTCCAGCCTTCTGGGTGACCAGATGTTAGCTGTTTTTCTTCCTTTGAAGAAAATTGACCCATGTGTTAACAAGTCTGGTTCCTCCAATGCTTTCTTTAATCTGTGCCTCTTACAGGACTCTGAGCAAAGGACTGTGAGCTGTGCTGCGGGGGTCAAGGGAAGAGGCCATAAGAACAAAGGTGTGTGTGTGTGTGTGTGTGCGCGCGCGCACGCGCATGTGTGCATGTGTGCGTGTGTGCAGAGCTGGGGCAAGTCTTCAAGGTGAGACACTAGATATGGAGCTCAGGAGCATGATGGGAAGACCCCTTCCCCCAAACCACAGTGTGTGTTCATCACTTGCTTAGCAATAACCTTTGAGATTCAAACTCTTTTTTGTGAAATATGACAATTTAAACATACATTATTTGAAAAAGGAGCATGTGCAAAAATTAGATAAGGGCCAAGAATAGAAAGAGAAGAAATCCTGTAATTTTTTCTCTTCCAGGAGTCTCTTTTCATAATATAAAGTATCATGGATACATAGCAATTTAATTACATATTTGTTGACACAAAGTGGTACCCATGACTGCTAAACAGCAAGGTTTAATTGGGTGCAGAGGCTCCAACAGCTCCTGCTGCTGGCACAGGATATGCCCGCATGCACTACCGCCTGTCCAGCCCTGGTTATGACCTGCCCCCGGGGATTGCTCCTGTAGATGCTTTTGTGCCACCTCATCTATGTCTTGGTAGATTTTTCTCAGTTCCTTTTCCTCCCTAAGAAGGTGGGAATGAAAAGAGGATAAAGAAGTACAGTCCCTCATGCCTCGTCATCCTTGCTTAGAAATAATGCAGGGCAGCAACCATGAGCCCCAATTGCCCATCTCTAAGATGCCGCATCCAATGCTCCAAGAAGTGTTGTCAGGAATAAGTGACTCACCATTGCAGTTACCCCCTTCCTCTTCCTTTTTATACAGCATCCATGGACACACACCATATTAAGTCAATCATTCATCACACTGTCCCATTCCTTTTATTTGGGAAGTTTGGTACCAAGGGTTAAGCTGACAATCAGAGGTCAAGTCCCTGTGGACAAGGATCCTTCTGTCTCTTTTTTCTTGGGGTGTCCCCACGGTATTTGAAAGCCTGGATTAGGTCAAGCCATCCAATCGGCTTCAGTTGACCAGGGCTCGCCAGACTGTATCTTACTATGCCTCATTTCTGTCCCCACCTCTTATACATGCAACCTCACCAATCACATCACTTGGAGAAGCATCAGTTTTCACTTACGTAGTGGCCTGAAGTGATGGCTCATCTTCATTGTCAAGTTGATAGTGTTTAGAACCACCACACACATTAGGGAGTTTCTGGATTAGGATAAATTGGGTGGGAAGGCCCCAAGCCTAAATGAGAGCAGTCCCCATCTGTGGAATGGAGTCCTGAACTGAAGAAAAGGAGAAAGTGAGTTGAGCACCGGTGGTATTCTCTCTCTTTGCTGACTGTAGGTGGGATGCCGTTGTAGAATATTATTTCGAAGTGTGTTCATTTGTTTAGGCTCTGGAACATTGCTTTTGTTGGTGCTGCCTTTGCTTAGCTCTGTGAAGTTGTGATTCTTCACCTGTCTGAAACACCTGATGGTCTAATAGTGCTGAATGACTAACAGCGAGGCAGGAGAAAGGGTAGGCAGGGCTGGCAGGCAGAGAGAATAAATTAGAGGAGAAATCTGGGGATTAGGAGCCATCGAGGGGCCAGCCAATCAGTCATGCAGCCAACCACAGAGTGAGAGTGAATGTAAGACACACAGAAGCAGGAAAAGGAAAAGCCCAGAGGCAGAAGGTGGGTGTGATAATTTGAGTTAAGGAAAGTTGGCTAGAAACAGGCCAAGCTAAGATGGGACATTTATAATTAAGAATAGGCCTTTGTGAGTGGATTTATTTGGGAACTGGATGGGGGACCCATCGAAAGAGTAAAGAGCCCAACGAGTAAAACTATCCACAAGAGAAGGTGACCTGCTGCCTCAGGTCTCTGCCACCATGTCCCCACCCGCGCCATGATGGACTCACCTTCAATCTCTGAGTCAGCATATATCTTTCCTTCCATAAATAGCTGTTTTGGGTTTTTTTTGTCACATTAACAAGGCAAATCTCTGATACGGTTTGTAGGCTCGGTCCTACAGTTGCGTTCATTCTCTCATCAGGGTGAGTGTGAACCTAGCTCTCGAGAGTCTTATGGCCCAGCTACTCCCAGGATGGTCCTGGCTGGATCTCTGGTTAGTGGGATGAAGGTGACAGACAAGCCCTGTGCTAGCCCTGGTTTCTGTCACTGTCACACAATAATGCATCAGTCATATTAGAAAGAGGGCTGATTGGCTCACAGCTTCAGGTCTTGGCTGCTCGGCTCTGTTGATGTGGGGTCTATGGTAAGATAGTATCAAGAAGGGAGCATGTAATTAGACAAAGCTCCTCACTTCATGATGGTCAGAAAGCAAAATCAAAAAATAAAAGGAAGAATCATGGTCCTAGTATTCCCTGCAGGGACAAACCCCTGGTGACGTAACTTTCTCCTGCTAGGCTTCCCTCTCTAATAGCTCTGCTGCATCCTGGTGACCAAGCCTTTAACATGTGGGGTCTCTGGGGGAACATTTCAGATTTAAATTCTCCCTCATTCATTCATCAATCCATTCATCAATCTGGCACCTGACAAATATTGATACAGCTTTTACATCAGTCTTGACAGGTGAGCAATGGTTTGACGTAAGGAGCCTGGCCCCCCAGTGACATCGCTCTTCCTTCTCTTCATCACCCATGTGGGGCCACCTTTGCCCCACCCAAGCTGTGGTCCTGTGCTCTAGGTGAGCATTGAAGCCTTGCTGTGACCGAGAGATGGATGCCTTCCAGTTGTTGAACAGGTGGTTTCTTTCTCCTTGTGTTCTACATTTGACATTCTACCTTCCACAAAGTGTTCTTCCATGCTTTTTCTTGAGAAGGTTAAAGTTTCGTTTCCCCCATTGGGCTGATTAGTTTTATGTCAACTTGACACAAGCTAGAGTCATCAGAGGGGAGGGAGCCTTAATTGAGAAAAGTGCTGCCATAAAATCCAGCTGTAGAGCATTTTCTTAATTAGTGATTGATGGCAGAAGGCTCAGACCATCGACAGTAGTGCCATCCCTGGGCCAGTGGTTCTGGGTTTCATAAGAATGCAGGAGGAGCAAGCCAGTAAGCAACACCTTTGTGGCCTCTGTATCAGCTCCTGCCTCAAGGTTCCTGCCCTGTTTCAGCTCCTGTCCTGACTTCTGTCAGGGTTAAACAGTGATATGGAAGTATAATCCAAATGAACCATTTACGCCCCAACTTGATTTTTGGCCATTGTGTTTTGTCATAACAATAGTGAGTCCAACTAAGATACTCAGATAGATTCAGGGCTTCCCAGGTATCCTGCCATCTAGGTTTTATGACAATACTAAGTTTCCCATGAGGCTTTTATGAACACACAGGTCTAATTTTGGTCTTCCTATTTTGTTTCATTGTTTCTTACTCTTGACATGCTTGCTTGATAACTGTTTTGTTATATGTAATTTTACTATGTTAAAGTTAAAACCTTTTTTTGTTTAAACAGAAAAAGGGGAAATGATGTAGGAGGGTCATCTGCCTATGTTACTTTCATTGGTTAATAAAGAAACTGCCTTGGCCTTTTGATAGGCCAGCCCTTAGGTGGGTGAAGTAGACAGAACAGAATGCTGGGAAGAAGAAGGCAGTGAAGCAGAAGTCATGATTTTCTAGCCCAAGATAAACACAGGTCAGGATCTTTCCCGGTAAGCCACCACCTTGTGGTGCTACACAGATTACTAAATATGGGTTAAAGCAAGATGTGAGAATTAGCCAATAAGAGGCTGAAACTAATGGGCTAGGCAGTGTTTAAATGAATACAATTTGTGTGTTGTTATTTTGGGTATAAAGCTAACCACGAGGGAGCCGGGTGGGATGAAAAGCAGGTCTGCTAGCCTCATCACTACAGATAATGATGTCTACACATCCTGATTCCCGCCCCTTCCCTGCTTCCTATCTGGGAATCAGGAAGCCTGGACACAGGCCTGCGCCATAAACCCACCAACTTCCTTGGAAGTGTTGTAAGAAGAAATCTCCGTTATTACCACTGCATGGGACTTGATGTCTTCTCTTCAGAGCCCCCACTGTCTTTCTGTTTCTGGTGCTGGAGCCTAAACTTGCCATGCCAATGTCTGCCTGTATGACTGGTATTAGTAATTATTTTAATACATTCCTTCTGCCCCAACACTCAGTCTCAGTGTCTGTTTGAATCTGCATCTAAGACTGTTCAGTGGGTGGCGCACATGTGTAAATTTTCAGCTCACTTGGGTGAGACCAAGAAGTGTGTTTTGTTGGATCATGTAGCTGCAGTACGTTTGTCTTTGTAAGAAACCGCTAGGCTGTTGTACAGAGCGGCATTACCCTTGTGCATTTCCACAGGCAACGAGTAAGTGGGCTTGTTGCTCCATGCCCTTGCAAAGATTTGGCTCTGTCACTGTTAGGGATTTGAAGCATCTAATAGGTGTGCCAGAGTATCTCATTATTGTTTTAATTTGCATTTCCTTGATGGCTCACAATGCAGAAACATCTTTTCACATGCTGATTAGCCATCTGTATGTATCCTGGGATGTTTGTTAAGGTCTTTAATGAGAATGGATTCTTTTCTAATTATTGAGTTTTTTTGTGTGTAATATGGGTAACAGCCCTTTATCAAATACAATGTTTGCAAACATTTTGTCCCAAGCTGTAGCTTGACTTTTTATTCTCCTGACAATGTCTTCTGCATAGCACAAATTTAAATGAGACCTAGATTATGGATATTTTTCATGGATCATGCCTTTGACATTACATTTAAAGAGTCATCAACCCAGGGGTTGATCAACACACAGGATTCCTCCTGTGTGAACTTCTATAAGTTTTACCGTTTTGCACTGAGATCCATGAATCATTTTGAGTTTTCATGAAGTATATAAGATCTGTGTCTAGATTAATTTTACTTGTTTTACTATTGATGTTCAACTAATTCTGGGACATTTGTTGAAAAGATTTTCTTCTCTGGTGTGTTGTTCTGTTCCGTCAAGATATTCATTGTATTTATTCAGCTCTGTTTCTGAGCTCTTTGCTGTGAAATATTGATTTATTTTTCAGTTTTATCAATACCTCCCTGTTCTGATGATTGGATTCTCACAGTGAGTCTAGAACCAGGTGCTGCCATTCTTCCAGCTTGGTTCTCTCAGTTTGGCTCTGCTTTAGTACCACTTAGCCAGCTATTGTGGTCTTTTTGTGTTTTCATAAACTTGAAAGTCAGCATTTTGATTCCCACAAAATGTCTTGCTAAGTTCTTGATGGGCATGTGACTGAGCATGTCTGTCACACAGGGAAAGGTGGGAAGAACTGACTTCACAACAATATTGATTGTTCCAGGCTGTGAACGTGGAATGTCCTTCTCTTCTCTCATTCCTCCTTGTCATCTTTTGCCAGACTTTCATGGTGTTTTTCTGCTTTGGTCAAATATATATATATGTTAGATTTATGTGCAAGCATCTCATTTGGGAGGTTCCACTGCAAGTGACAGCTCGTTTTTAAGTGATAATTCTACTTGTTTATTGCTGGCACTAAAGGAAACTGATGGACTTACATACGTCGCTTTTATATCCTGCATCCATATGTAATTCCTTTTAGTTCTGGGAGCAATATTTTCTTTTTTGCAATTGTACAAATGTTGAGTAATAATTCCACTATAGCTCTTGTCTTTCATTCATTACAAATGAGACTTTTCTTCCTCCTTCCTCTGCTTTCCTTGGAATTTTGCATTCCGAATATGCTGAAATGGGGTGTAGATTTTTTAGTTTTTATTTTATTTTATTTTATTTTATCATGGTTGATATTCTCTATGCTAATGACCTGTAGCTTGGTGTTTACTGCATCAGTGATGCCTTAAGAAAGGAAAATTCCTCTTGGAATGGTTTAGCAAAAGTAAGCCCAGATTTGAATTCTCCATTCCCTATGTCTTTTGTCTGTAGTTTGTGGTCAGTGGCCTGTCTGTTGAGCTTGTTTGTGTTACCTGTGTCTGACCCTTTTGCCTGTCAGTATTGCCTGCCCCTAACAAGGACTTTACTCTGCATTTATCAAACTGCACAGAAAACATGGTATGCAAAGGGGTGAGGGACAGTTTTTACAGAAATCCTTCACAGAGGTTTAGAAGGGAAGACCTTACCTAACTAACCCCGACTGACCCATACAAACAGCACAGAGAACTTCATATAAAAGTCATCAACCTCCATCCACAGGTCGCTTCCAACATGGATGGGATTTTTGTTTTGTTTAAGGTTCATTTCAACATGTTGCCTGCTTTCAGCAAATGATGCCACAACACACAAATCCATTATTCTGAGTCAAAGTCATAGAGGAGTACAGAGTCTAAGACTACATTTATGCATTTAGCTTAAGTTGTAAAAGCTGACGACATGGGAAATCCAAGGTACAATGTGGTTGGTTACATTGTTCTTGTAAAGGCAAATCAAACTTTAGCAGGAAGAAAGCGGGTTATGTACATGGACTCAAATTATCTCAAAGCATATTATGAACTTGGTAGCAAGTTCTAGCACAAGTATAGTCTCTTTGGAGATGAGAAATGTTTTCAAAAGAATAAATTTACAATTAACCACTGATTTGGGAGAGTTTGTGGACATTGTTACTTCAAGTACTTTTTTCTGTTTTATTCTCTTTTCATCTCTTTATTATTCCATTTATGCATATAGTATATCAAATGTTTTCATTGTCCCATAGGTCTTATACATTCTATTTTTTAATCTTTTTATGCATTATTCTTTTTTCATTTTATACTTTGGTTAGTTGTGGTGGTCTCTGTGAATACCACAGCCAACAGAGTAATGATCCATGGAAGGCAAGAAGGTAGTTCAGTTTAAGACAACTTAGTAGCTGGTTTTGTGTAGTAACAAATTGCTCGTTGGTTCCCAGCTGCCCAGACCTGAAAAAATCACACAGAAACTATAATAATTACAACACTGCTCATCCTATTAGCTTAGAATTCTTATTAACTAACTCTAACATCTTAAATTGACCCATTATTATTATTTTGTATTTTACCACAACACTTGTGGTTTCCTGGCAAGGTTCCGGGGGCATCTGTTTCCTTTGGCAGATACATGTTGTCTCTCTAACTCGGCCTTCTTTTCTTCTCTATCTCTGTTTGGAATTCCCACCTTCCCATGTTCTATGCTGCCATAGGCCCAAAGCAGTTTCTTTATTAACCAATGGTAACAAAACATATTTACAACATACAGAGGGGAATCCCATATCACCTCCCCTTTTCTGTCTAAATAAAAAGGAAGGTTTTAACTTTAATATAGCAAAACTACATAGTAAAAAAGGTCTCAAGCAAGAATTGCAGTTACAATATTTAGTGTGAGCTTACTCACACTACTAATAATAGTGAGTAGTAGATTAAATACTTGTGAGCTATTATTTATAGACAATTTACATTGTTATAGATTCTTGTATATTGATCCAAATTCAAATTATATTTGTTATAATGAATATGTTTCTATTTCTGCTTACAATATTTGTACACCTATGCAAAGTTATTTTGACATATTATATGCATGTATGTTTCTACCTCTGTTTAAGACATTTTGTATATTGATACAATCTTAAGATGTATTTGTCATATTGCACTATACACTTCTACCTAAGATACTTATTCATTAAGATACTTATTCATTGTTTACATTTTGAGGTCATTGCCCTCATTTGCTGCACAATTGTTTAAAGATTTTTTTAATACTGCAATGTGAAGTCTTAGTCTTAAACTATACAGGTATTAAGTATTATAGGTCAATAGTCATCCATGTTTGCCATACTTATAGTTAGACTAATTGGGTTCTTTAGATACATAGAGAATGTATTCTGCATAGATAGATAATCTTCAACCACTTCAAAGAACTGCAGAACATGGTATTTAAATAAATTCGGGTTCTATTGATATGAGACACAATTGCTTCTGGCAGCACCAATCTATTTCTGAGAGAATGTTGGGCATAGAAGACACTCCACTTGTAGCTTCTTTTCTTCCTAACAAAACTGGCCTTTGGGCAAAGAACTTCCCATGCCTCACCCACTGACAAAATGCATGGTGTTTAGATAGGACAAGCAGGATACAAAAGAAGAAAGAAAGAAAGAAAGAAAGAAAGAAAGAAAGAAAGAAAGAAAGAAAGAAAGAAAGGAAAGACTTCCAAACCTTACCAAGACAGGGTAAGATGGTTTTAAAAATTTTCACGTCTCTAAAAATGGTCTGCCAGTTACTCCAGGCCTTGCCAAAGTTAGTTGCTTCAACTTTGCAAATGATACTTTGGGTAACTGCCCAGATAGCTGTTGGAGGAAGGAGCTGCTTATTGATTCCCAGCTGCCCGGCTAGCTTAGACCCAAAATAACCACACAGAAACTGTATTAATTAAATCACTGCTTGGCCCATTAGCTCTAGCTTCTTATTGGCTAACTCATATATTAATTTAACCCATCTCCATTAATCTGTTTATTGCTACATGGAAGTGGCTTACCAGTAACGTTTTGGCATGTATGACTCTGGCAGCTGCTCCATGGCATATATCTGACTCTGCCCTTCTTTTTCCAAGCATTTAGCCTAGCTTTCCCTGCCTACCTAAGTTCTGCCTTGCTATAGATCCAAAGCAGTTTCTTTATTCATTAATGGTAATCACAGCACACAGAGGGGACTCCCACATTAGTTAGTCAGTTGTCTCTGTCATTTATTGCACATTTTGAAAGTGGTTTGATAGCACTTCCTGTCTACTCAAGTAATATTATTTCTCTTCTCGGGTCTTCAATGGGGTTAAAGACTAGACAATCATAGTTACTTTCCTCTCATGACTTAGCCAAGTCATTTCTAATACAAGACTTAGACTCCTTAGGATAAAATAATTATTCAAACATTTAGTATATGTTTCTTGCTTACTATTGTTTATGCTGGTTGTAATTCTAATTTTTATACTTGGTATGTTCTTATTGTATATAGTTTTGTATTGGATTTAAAACTCCCTTATTTAGAAAAAAGGGGAAGTGATGCGGAAACTCCTTCAGCCCATGACCTTTGAGATGCTGGACCAGGCTGGACATAGCCTTGGGTACTAAAAATGTGCTCTCTCTCAGCTGCTGAACTCAGTGCCTGCTCCCTGCTCATACAGAGGACTGTTATCTGTTATCTGTGAGTCTGCTTCCCTAAGTAAAGAAGCTTTTATTATATTCAATTCTGAGATAGTATGAGATTACTCTATTCTCATTCATGCCAGAGACAGCAAAGCCTAGTTCCTCTCCACCTGTGGTTCCTGAGATTCAGGAAGCAGTTCCCTCCAGGCAACCCAGTGGCAGCTAAATGAGCGTGTTACTTGAGGGCCAAGGAGAAAACACCTACGTGCCCCAAGGATCGCTTCTATGGCGTCTGCATATGCATTTGGCAATGTTACGGATGATTCTGGTTATAGCAGTTCTACTAGTGTGCTTGTTCTTCCTGTTCTTTTCCTCCTTCCACACCAGTGGCTTCTGAAAATATGGATGTGCTGTACGATGAGTCTTCCTGATCTGACAGAGTGGGCAGGCATTGAAGCTGTAAAGCAGGTTATGGGGAAGAAATCTGACTGATGAGAGAATTGGATAAATTTGGGAAAAAGGCAAAAATTGGTCTTTGCCTAATCATAAAACTTGAAAAAAGAATTATACTGAAACAGAAAGGAGCTTGGCTATGATGAATAAAGTTTCTGAAGAGCCTAGGGCTTTAGGGCTGACTGCCCTAAAAAAATAAAGTTTATAAATCAAAATTGGAATTGCGAGAACCAACAATGGGAAAGGTATGACAATGGAGTGAAACCCACTGAACTATGCTTCTGTAAACCGCAAGTAGTTAATGTCTGAGAAGAAAGCCTCAGAAGTTGTTTTATGATTAAGTCAGCTAAGAATTAAGAATATAGTGGCTGGCATGGGGCTTGGGAACTGGGAAAATGTCATAATGAATGATGATGTTTTGATTTCAAAAAATCTTTATACTTCTTATAAACTGCTTTGTCCAGGTAATGATTAACCTGTGGCAAGAAAACAGAATCATTTTTCTTGTGTGAAATTTACAATAAAAGACTGAGGTTTGAAGCTTAGGGCAGAATAAGAAGGAGGAAGGAGGAGGAGAAGGAGGAGAAGAAAGAGGAGGAGGAGGAGAAGGAAGAGGAGGAGGAAGAGGGGAATGAGGAGGAGAAGGAGGAGGAAGGAGGAGAAGGAAGAGGAGGAGGAGGGGAGGAGGAAGAGGAGGGGGAGGAAGAGGAGGAGGAGGGGGAGGAGGAGGAAGGGGGAGAAGGAGAAAGGAGGAGGAGAAGAAGAAGAAGAAGAAGAAGAAGAAGAAGAAGAAGAAGAAGAAGAAGAAGAAGAAGAAGAAGAAGAAGAAGAAGCACCTGCCCAGCAGCTGATAGCCTGTCAGCTTGCATGAAAACCCTGTGTTCATGTGCTCATTGCGCTTTCCAGACATCCCAGATTCGAGACCACTTCTCTGCTGAGGCTTCTCCCCAGCACATTCACCTACAGTTTTTGTTCAAACTCTGAGAGTCTAACCCTAAGTAGTTTATTTTAGACACTTTTTTTTTGACACAGGGCTTCTCAGTGTAGGTTTAGAGCCTATCCTGGCACTAACTTTGTAGTACAACCTAGCCTTGAACTCACAGAGATTCATCTGCCTCTGCCTCCTAAGTGCCTGGATTAAAAGTGTGCACCACCACTGCCTGGCTTATTTTAGACACATTTAAGCACAACACAGTTTGGTGAAAATTTCCTAGTGATAAATGTCTCAATCCCATGTGCATGATAAAGCATAAAACATGACTTCACTGAAACTCTTTGTAAAGTACATGTGACATCTTCTATAAAGATAGCTTCTATAGATTAACTGATAAAAATAAGCTCAAGATAAGGGTTTCAGGGAAAATACAATGTGATCTTGGCTACCCAGATAGCAGACAGCTCACCAGGCTATTAACCAAGTCTGCTCCCAGCTTCTGGGCTGAAAACAGGCTATTTTATTCTGTTAGCCTGACAATTTCTATTTCTGACTCCCTCTATGTTACAGTGGGGTTTTTGTTGTTTGTTTGTTTGTTTTATTTCAAGTATTTATCCCCCTACCACACACATTTTAGATAGAGTATCCTGTGCCCCAATAGTGACTAGGACTCTAAATGGTCAGGGTTGACCTTAAACTTCTGAACTTCCAGTTTTCACTTCCTAAAGCTGGGATTGATCTGATTATTTGTTTTGCTGTTTACTTTTTGTCTTTTGCTGACGTTAGTTGTTTCTTTTTGCATGCTGTCTATTTTTTTAATGTATTTTAACTTTTGACATTAACATTTTTAACATATTAATCATAGAAACTTAGACTTTATGTCTGATAACTTCAAATCTGCATCATACTGGTGCTGGCTGATTTTATGTCAGCTTGATATAAGCTAGTGTCATTTGAGGAGAGGAAGCTTCAACTGAGAAAATACCCCCACCAGATGGGTCTGAGGGCAAGCCTGTGGTTCATCTTCTTTATTAATGATTGGTGTCGAAAAGCCCAGCATGCTGGGAGTGGTGCCACCTATGGGCTGGTGGTCCTGGGTGCTATAAGTAAACAAGCCAATCAAGCCCTGGGAAGCAAGCCATAGTGAACAAGCCAGTAAGCATCATGCCTCCATGGTCTCTGCATCAGTTCCTGCCCATCAATTCCTAACCTGTTTGCATTCTTGTCCTGAATTCCCTCAGTGATGGACTATGTGGAAATGTAAGATGAAATAAGCCCCTTCTTCCACAAGTTGCTTTTAATTATGGAGTATTATCACAGCAATAGAAACCCTAACTGGGACAGAAATTAATACCAGGTCACGGAATGTCACGGAATGACAGCTCCGACAATGTGTTTTGGGAAGGGTTTTGGTGCCATTTGAACTCTAGGCTAGAAAAGCCATGGAGTGTTGAGAGCTGTTCTGGGAACTTGGAGGGCAGCGCAGACAGTGGAGGCCAGGATTGCGAAGTTTCAGAAAAGAGGCAAAGTCTCCCAGGGTCATTTGTGCAATATATCACATTAAGAATTGGTGGTGTTCAGTCAACTGGGCCAAAGAGATTAGCAAGAGAGCAGTTCCACGGGAGGGATATCTTTGCTTTACTGGGCCAATTGATGACGGCTATCTGAAGCTGAGAAATTACAGATGATTAAGAAGAGGCCAGCATCACCTAGGGTCATCAATCTGGGAATATTCTCTAAGGGTTGGCATACAGAGCCTGTGGTCTGAAGAGGGCTAAGGCTACATGCCATGTTGGCAAATCAAATTGGCTATGTGTAAAAGTTTCCCAGGTGGTACTGGTCTGGGTAGCATGGTGGAGAACAGTTGAGGACTAGCAGCATGAGAAGTCAGGAGAGGCAAAGAAGTTAAAGACTGGCATCATGTGGTAGGGTAAGAGTTCGTGACGATACCCCAGGAGAGCAAGCCAGGGGAGCAAGTCAGTAAGTAGTGCTCCTCCAAGGCATCTGCATCAGCTGTTGCCTTCAGGTTCCTGCCCTGGTTGAGCTCCCTCCCTGGCTTCCCTCAGAGGCGGATGGCGAGGTGGAGCTGTAAACCTGAATAATGCCTTCCTCCACAAGTTCCGTTTGGTCATGGAGATTTAGCACACTGACAGGAACTCTAAGGCTGTACCTTAGCCTAGGTCTGAGGCAGGCATTGCCACGTTACATTGTTTATTCCTTTCCTGCCGGCATCAGGACCTCACATGCTTACTGACAGCTTTAGGTGTTCAGGTAGTCTACATAAAATGGCTTAGTATACGCCATTTGTGTTAGTTCCATTTTTTGACCCTGTGATAGAATGTTTGACAAAAACACCTAAAGAGAGGAAAGGTTTCTTCTGGCTCATGGTTTCGGGAATGGGCTTTATAATGATGTGTAGGCCGTGGCGGTAGGACCAGCTCCGCTGCTGACACCAGGAGAGGGCTGCCTGCTCACATCATGACTGACCAGGCGGCAGAGACAGTTCTGATCTGAAGTGGAGTTCACCTATGCTACTCAGGCCCTGTCACCAGAGCCCTGTGTCTGCTGGCTCCACCCATATCCTAAAGGGTCCACCCCCTTCTGAGATGGTACCCCATTGCTGTGCTCTATTGTTTAAGGAATAATGTCAAGGAAAAAAAAATGCACGTTCATGTTTAGCTCAAATAGTGGTTTTTTTTTCAAATATTTTTGATAAATGGTTGATTCCATCATCACGAACCTATAAAAAGGAAGGGCTGATTAGACATGATGATAAAATCTAAGGCAAGTAGATCTTCAGTGTAAGACTTCATGTTAATCGGGCTCAGTTTTGGACTGTTCTTAATTACCACCTTGACTATAGCTGTGAAGGTCAATAAATTCCTCTAATATCTTAGTTTTAAGTCCACTTGTTATCTTTGGCTTTCCTTAAGATCTCTTTTATATTTACTCTTTTCTTTTTGTTGTTTGTGTCTATGCCTCCCCAGCACCCCCGGCCCGTGTGTGTGTGTGTGTGTGTGTGTGTGTGTGGTGTGGTGTGTGTGTGTGTGTGTGTGTGTGTGTGTGTTTAACCCAAAGGTCCTCTTCAGGTACCATTCCTCTCGTTGCCCTCCACATTGTAGTTTTCTGAGGCAGGGTCTCTCACTTTTCTCAGGAACCCATCAATTAGGCCAGTGAGTCTGAGAGCTCCTCATTCCCTCTCTGTCTCCAGCACTAGGATTTCAGGTGGAAGTCACCACTCCCAACATTTGAAAATCAAACTTGGATCCCTATGCTTGTACAATAAGCACTGACAACCAAGCCATTTACCCCCACCTGAAAACTTGTTATGATAGTCTCTCGTTCTTTCAGTTGAAAATCTGGATCTTTGCTAACGTTGTGTCAAAAAGAGGGACTTGGGTACTAGTGAAGTGGACTAGGAGTTATGAGTGCTTATCTATTTTGCAGAGGATCTTAGTTCTGCTCCCAGTTACCCACATCAGGTAGCTCACAACTGTCTGTAGTTCCAGCTTCAGAGGATACCACGTTCTCTGGCCTCTGGGGGAACTCCCACATATCCACACATACACAGAGACACACAGACACATGAATACCTACACATAAATAAAAAATGAACATTTTTAAACCCCAAATACTGATAAGTTACTCTTCATTTAAAATTGAAAACTTAAAAATCTTGGTTGAGCCTGGCGGTGATGGCGCATGCCTTTAATCCCAGCACTTGGGAGGCAGAGGCAGGTGGATCTCTGTGAGTTCGAGGCCAGCCTGGTCTACAAGAGCTAGTTGCAGGACAGGAACCAAAAGCTATGGAGAAACCTTGTCTCGAAAAATCAAAAAAAAAAAAAAATCTGGGATGAGGAGGTCTTCTAACCTCATATGTTTTCATCTCAGTTTTCCAATGTCTCTTTGGAAGGGGGCTTCTTCCAAACAAATATGGTTTTATTTTCTGCTTCACATTTTGGTTTAGACAGGAAGACTAGACTCAAAGTCTCAGACAGGCAAGGCAAATGCCTTTCCCTTAGGGTTGGAGAATTTCCCTTTAGAAAGTGCTTTTCTTCTGAAAAGGAGAAACTTTCCATGGGAAAAGCACTGATTACCTTCCTGTTGTTCCAAGGCACAGACTGAATCTAATATTATGAGAAACTATTCTTTGGGAGTTGCAAAAAAAGTTTACTCACCCCAAATAGGAAACCAACAACAGAAGGGGTGTAGGTACACCAGAGTCAAACTTGGTGAACTAATGGGCTTTATTAGAGTTATAAAGTTGACAGGAATATGCATGAAGTGTTACGTATATGAGAAGAAATGACCCAAAGATGGCCTCTTCCCCAAAGCCCACCCTATAACAGATAACGGCTCATGAACATCATTGCAAGACTTGCAGGTAACTGACAGGTTGAAAAGTGTGTTTTCAAGCAGCTCAGTGGCCTAAGCCTCTTCTAGGCAGCTCAGCTTATCTCAGAGTGTCTCTCAACAGTTCCTACTACTTCCACATGCTTGGGCAGGGAGGAACCTAGTGAATGTGATTGGTAAAAAGGACTTCCTCAAGCCAGTGAGTTGTTTGCTTCCTATTCCTAACAAACCTAGAACATCCTGCTGGTCCATAGCCCTTTACCGTCCTCCATCTGAATGAGCTTCTGTCTCAGATAGAAGGATTTATTCTAGGAGAAAACTATAAAAAAAAAAGTTTAAGCAGAAATGTATTTGGTTCATTTCTGGCCAGAGGCCAGAGACACCAGAAGGGAGGTCTGGAATCTCTTTATCTCTCTTCCCCTAAATGAATACACCTGTCTAGAATTTATGCATGAGGGTGAGACGGAAAAGCTGAAAGGAGGCACCTGAATGCCTTCTTATTGGGCCAACTGGAGCGAGCAGCCTCACCCCAGCTTCTATCGTATGCTACATGAAACTCTCCTAGAGTAGCAGTTCATTGGTATTTGGGGGTCCATTTCTGCTAGACGGAAGCTCTGCCCGCTTCTCTTTGAGTCTCGCCTGTGAATCTACAATAAAACTCTCTTCTAAGCTCAATCTTCAACTGTCCATCAATTTGATCCTTTGAATTCAAGAGGCAAAAACCTAGAAGATGTTGAGTCAGTGAAAGTTTTATATGAGCGTGAGAATTTGGTACCCTAATTTCTCAGTTCATGCCTTCCTGAGCCTCACAGACCTGGACCTGACTTGATGACTGTCAAGAGTTTCAACATGACTGATCAGAAATTGCCCTACACAAAATCTATAATCCCCTCCTAAACATGCCACAAACAAGACTATTAGGATGGCTAGTGAACCACACTCAGGGTGAGAACCTATGTTTATGTGCCCTATGCATGCTGTTTACATTTAACCACAATTCATCTTCATGTGGAAGCTTACTTACAACTGCCATAAATACTAATTTACAAGAAGAGAATTCTTTTAGGAACAATGCGTACAGAACAGCACAGTTGTCTTGCCTGCCTCCATCTCAGTTCATCAGTTGCCCCCTTTAGAGACTGGACCTCCCATGCGTCCTGAAGTCCTTCCACAGCAGCTGCTGAAGCAAGGCTCTGTTCTTCTCTATGACCTGCACTTGACCTAGCAGGAGCCAGCGTCCCTTCTGCCTATCAATAAACTCACCACTCTTGCTTCAGTCTGACTGGTCTGAAATCATTTTCTTCGGTGTAAGAGTCAAGAACTCCATCCGCTCCTGAATGGAGATCTCTGAGGCTCTGAGGTGATGTTTCCTACTGCTCTGCATAGAGTCAGTCTCTTTTGGGTCTTTACGCTTTTTTTTTTTTTTTTTGGCAGTATCCTGAAAATCGTAAGCTTCATAAATGTGCAGTTTTTGTGGTAATTTTATCTAGTTGAGTGTATTCAGTTCTCTCTTATACCATTTTGTTTAAAGATATGATTCCCATGTTGGAATTTTTAGATATTTCTTAAATACTTGGTAAGATGACTTTGGAAAAGTTAGCAAGCTTGAAGTTTTTTTGTTCCAGTTTTGATTTCTACTAGATAGACATGAAAATTGTTGGTGAACTAATACAATATCTTTTAAGAATAGAAATCTACTATGTTGCTTCTATGTTCAAGTTATTTATAATGTTTATTTAAAAATAATCATCTTGGGGCTGGGGAGATGGTTCAGCATTAGGAACATCTGTGGCTCTTGCAGAGTCACACAGGGTGACTCATAATTATCTGTAACTCTAGTTTCAGAGGACCCAACACCTCACCTACTGCTGACTTGCATGAATACCAGGCACATTCATGGTACACCGTTTTCATGTTTCTCAAATCAATGGGTAGGACATAGTAGATTTATTAGTCTCCTTTGGGTACCTGTGTCTCATAAATTTGTGTGTAAAAACTCAGCCCCCAGGGTGATAACATGAGAAAGTGGGATCTTAAGCTGGCTGGTGGTGGCCCACACCTTTAATCCCAGCACTCAGGAAGCAGAGGCAGAGGCAGGTAGATCTCTGTGAGTTCGAGACCAGCCTGGTCTACAAGAGCTAGTTTCAGGTCAGGAACCAAAGCTACAGAGAAACCCTGGAAACCCTGTCTCCAAAACAAAACAAAACAAAACAAAACAAAAAAAGGTGATCTTTAAGAAATGTTTAGGTTATAACAATCGAGGCCTGGAGACCACATGCATAGAGTAGAAGCCTCGTGTGTAGGGTTGACTAGTTGTACATTATATTGAGTACACATAGTGGGTAACATCCATGAGGCTCTCTTCAAACATTTGGATCTTGGACTTTCATCTCCCAGACATGTGGGAACTATCTGCTATTTTTAAACTGTCCAGCCTAAGCTACAGGTCCTGGTGGCCCTGATTCAGGTATGGTATAATTCTGTAATCCCTGCACAGTTTTCTGCTTTACTTGCTTTCAGTGCCTTAGTTGCGTTTCTGATGCTGTAATCAGATACCTGTTAAAAGGCAATGTAAAGGAGACAGGGTTGATTTTGGCTCACAATACTGGCTAAGGGCATCCAGATAGGCAAGGCATAGCAGTGGGAGCTTAAGGGAGCTGGTCACATTGAATCCACCATCAAAAGCAGTGAACAATGAACTCATTCAGGCT
Organism: Chionomys nivalis; assembly: GCF_950005125.1. Lineage (NCBI taxonomy): Eukaryota > Metazoa > Chordata > Mammalia > Rodentia > Cricetidae > Chionomys > Chionomys nivalis. The sequence goes on from NC_080104.1 coordinate 30,155,560, forward strand.
AGTGCTCAGCTCCCCTTCTATGCTCTGTACAAACCAGGGTCCCCTGCCAAGTAAGTGGTCCTGGAAAAAATTAAAATTCTTCTTCTCTCATACATCAATGGAATCAAGACATTCCTTGCCTGCAGGTCCAGGCTCCCAGCTGATCTAGATTCTGTCAAGCTGACCAGACGCTAGCCATCACTCCCCTGATTATCTCTCCTCTCTGTCTGTACTAGCACACTGAAGAGACAAACTCCTGTTTCCAGGAGCTCCTCCACGGGGTTCTGTTTCCCATGCTATCAGTTTCTACCCACATCAGTTTAGTTCCTGGCTCTACATTTCAGCTTTTGTTTCTTGTTTCTATTCCCAGTCTGTGAGTTGCAAGTCTGAATAACATTTCTTACTTTCTAATATATGCAACTAAATTAGCACTCGGATTTGATTTACCAACATTTCCTTGAGGAAATCTGTATGCATATTACATCTGATAAAATGTTGTTGACTTCTGCTAATTTGTGGTTTCTGGTAGCATGTTTTCTTTTGAGCAATAACATTGATTTCATGTATCATTTTCAGATTTCCTGAAGAAATGTGCAGAATAATTTTTCTGTGTTTTCATCGTTAATTATTAATTTTATGTTATAATCAGAAAAAGATGCTGTGTGAATGGTTTGTTTATTGATGTTTTATATTTAGACTGTTTTTTGTAAATGTAACACTCAAGATTTAATTCATATTTTTATACATGTTTGTGTATGGGTATGTGTGCATGTATGTGTGTGTGTATGGGTGTGTGCACACATGGAGGCCAGAAGTAACATGAGACATTTTCCCCTACTGAATCTAGAACTCAGTGACTCAGCCAGATTGGTTGGTCCTCAAGCCCCTGGGGTATTCCTGTTTCTGCCTCCCCCAGTACTGGTTACAGATGTGTGCTACCCTTTCTTAGAATCCAAATTGAGGCCGGGCTGTGGTGGCGCACGCCTTTAATCCTAGATCTCGGGAGGCAGAGGCAGGTGGATCTCTGTGAGTTCGAGATCAGCCTGGTCTACAAGAGCTAGTTCCAGGACAGGAACCAAAAGCTACGGAGAAACCCTGTCTCGAAAATCCAAACAAAAAAAAAAAAAAAAAAGAAAAGAATCCAAATTGAGGTCCTTCTAATTGTATGGCAGGCACTTGAACCACCTTCCAACACCAAAAGTGGAATTCCTCTAACAGCTGTCTGCAGCATCCTTATGTCTCTAGTCAAGAGAAAGGCCATGGAAGGACGGGTGTCCCGGATGCTGATGGGTCTATCTAAACCTAATTTATCTGGTCCGAGAAGGTAAGTGAAAAAGTCGTTGCCTCCGTTTTTAGATTCCTTCATTTCTCCATGGAATCATTTTGGTTTTGCCTAGATATTGATTTATTTTGTTGCTTTGATTTATTTTCACTAGTGGAGATCAAATCCAGGACCTTGTTCATGCCAGACAAGTGCTCTACCACTAAGTCATCCCAGGCCCCGTATTTTAAAACTATACTTATTATAAACCCACGTGCTCAAGATTTTCTAGTTTTCTGGTCAAGTAATCATTTTAATTATGTTTAAGGATACTTTTTCTTGCCGGGCGGTAGTGGCACACGCCTTTAATCCCAGCACTTGGGAGGCAGAGGCAGGTGGATCTCTGAGAGTTCGAGGCCAGCCTGGTCTACAAGAGCTAGTTCCAGGATAGGCTCCAAAACCACAGAGAAACCCTGTCTCGAAAAAAAAAAAAGGTACTTTTTCTTAGTAACAATTGACTTTTTGTATTAAGGCTTATTACTAAGTTGTTTCTTTTACTATTTCTGTCTTTCATTTTATTTTAAAATTCATTTTAATTGATAGTTACTGAGCACATTTATGGTATGTGACATAATACTCTGAAATACATGGAGAATGGGTGATGATTACACTGGACTCATTAGTACATCCATCACCTCAAATACAGCCTTACTTATTAATATCTAAAAATCATAATTGAGTCTTGCTTTAAGATTAAAATAGTCACAAGGAGCAGAACTTTTAACACATCCCTGCCCCTAGTTGCATGTCGGGCAGTTAAACATATATTACAGAGACAGACACTGCAAGAAATTCCAAGTTTGGCCATTTGGACATTTAGAAGACTTGCATTAAAAAGATATTGTCACAATCAACTTTGAAGCACACTAGTATGACGAGTGTCGTTCTTTCAGGTAGCTGTTAGCCAGGGTCATCCTGTCTGTCTGGAGGAATTATGCTCCTCCTGATATGGGAAACAAGGCCTAATGGACTATTGTAAGTCAGGGCCATCTCCTCTGGCCTGCTCAACAGAAGCATGGCAAAAGGACTGCGGTATATGCCGTGTGGTTGGCACTGGGGAGCTCAGAGGAAGATGTAGGAGATGCAGCATGAAGATATATGATGAACGTGTGATGAGTGGCAGTCTTGGTGAACAGATCTTATGTATTCTGAGTCACCTCAAATTCCAATTACAGCAGAAGCACAACTCTACTCTCCTCATTTTCCTGTAGTTTCTAAGTCTGGTTAGTATGCTACTTCGTGTTATGTTTGAGACAGTGCTCTTATTTTGTAATCCAAATTTTATACCTGTGCAACTTAATATTTCCTATGCAAGTTTATTCGTAAATCCTTTTAGTATTAGTTTATCGGGTCTGGCTTTTCAGGGGTATAAAAATACAGACGTTCTGGAGGAAATATGTATGGGTCCTGGAATCAGCACTGGACTCTAGTTTCCATATTTCTAACCTATGTTCTCCCTGCTCCAGCACACATGGCCCCCTACCCTCCCATCCCGCCATGCTCTCTGACTTCCTATGCAGCCAGGCCCCCACCCACCCATCCTGCCATGCTCTCTGACTTCCTGTGCAGCCACGCCCCCTACCCATCATCCCACAGTGCTCTCTGACCCCCTGTGCAGCCACACCCCCTACCCACCATCCCACAGTGCTCTCTGACTCCCTGTGCAGCCAGGCCCCCTACCCACCATCCCACAGTGCTCTCTGACTCCCTGTGCAGCCACGCCCCCTACCCACCATCCCACAGTGCTCTCTGACCCCCTGTGCAGTCACGCCCCCTACCCACCATCTCACAGTGCTCTCCGACTCCCTGTGCAGCCAGCCTGCCCTTTATAGAGGGTCTGCATCTTCTACAGTCTTTCCTCTGAGTTCCCCTGGTGCCAACAATGCTGCATACACTGTAGCCCCCTTTCCTCACAGTCTGCGCGATGATAATTTCCTGTAGGCCAAGGAACTGCTCTCTGGATATGGCTGGCAAGCAGTTGGAGTTGGGAGCAGCCATCTCTGTGTTTTCCTGCATCCTGCCGATGCCAGGTCACTGTACACACCATGGAGGTTGTTCTTCATCTTTTGCTTCTGAGGGTGAGCTCCTTGGGGACTTAGGAAGGGGGTGGGTAGAGCCTTGGAAGTGTCTGAATTTGCCTGTCCTGGCTTAGCAGCATGCACTTAGGTGTGGGTCCTCTGTAATACCTGCCAGTCTGAGGTGGTAATGCAATCCATTTCCTTTTCTCCTCCGCTCCTGCATATAAACTACTCTTTTCTCCCCAAGGCACCTGCCTTCATTATGGCTGTAGGATTTCACAGAAAGTGTGCCAGGGTGGCAGAAAGCCCCAGGGAACCCACTGCACAGATGAATATACCCGGCGACACTCCAGAATTGCTGTCGCAAATGCTGTAACAATTCTCCAAAATTTTAATCAAGTCATATAATTTTTAACGCTTCTATATCAACCCCCCCCCATATAAATCACATCCTTTTGCTTCATTGGGAGTGTGGAAACTTTCCCTGGTTCATTTGCAAGTATGACATCCTCAGCATATAAAATTGATAGCTAGAATATTCTTTTAAAAAAGCAGCAACTACCACCACAACAAAAACATAGTCGATTTTAGAGCTGAATCCTAGCATCCTCCCTCTGCCAGCGCGAGTCATTTTGCCGTTTCCTCCAATTCTAGCATGGCACAGTCCTCTCCAAATGGAATCTCTGAATTATTAACGCTGCTCAAGCCATCTGGGTGCTCACAGAGCTGCCCAGCTCAGTGGGGAAGGGGACCCCCACATCACTGGACACCAGCTGCTGAGAATATGCTCTGAGCCACATTTGCCTAGAAACATTCGTTGACTCTATTATTCCAGTCCAGATATTTAAAGATGACTTTACATTGGGGTTGAATTAAATTTACTTTAACATACATCCCTTAATCATGCATAGTTTACCCCTAGAAGACTGGGATAAGAATTGTGCTCTCTGTGAATCTCCAAAACGTTTGTAGGGGGACACCTACAGTCATTAAGGCAGAGTAAGGTCTCAGGAGAATGTAAGTCCATGGTCAGATCAGTATCTATTGCAGAATCCAGGTATGAAGAGGTCACTAGAATAAAGAGTTGGGACATGGGTTGGGAAGATGGTCCAAAATGCCTAGCGCACAAGCATGAAGACTTGAATGGCACAGTGACATACTTCTGTAATAATAGTGCTGACATTGGGGATGAGGGAGGGTGGCTGGTTCAGGCAGCTCTCTGAAGCTTGCTGGCCAGCTAGTTCCTCTGAGGTGATGAGCTTCAAGTTCATTGAGAGTCCCTATCTGAATATATAAAGTAGACAATGATAGAGAAAGACTTCTGGTGTTGAACTCTAAACGCTGGGTACCTGCATGCCCATGAGAGAGAGAGAGAGAGAGAGAGAGAGAGAGAGAGAGAGAGAGAGAGAGAGAGAGAGAGAGAGAGAGAGAGATTTGTCCTAGTCCTGGATTTCTGAGGATGTAGATTACAGTGGACACAGGGCCGGTAGACGCCACTAGTAAGAGAAAATAAAACATTAGGAATGCAGTTTAGAAACCCTGGGTCCAAGGAGGATGCTTCAGTATGCAGCACAGGAATTGCCATAGTGACTGTATTTCCTCCTACGGAAGCACCTTGGCTCAGGTTTGCGCTTGGGGTTCCTTTAACTGTGAAGTGTCAAGATAAGTACTTGTTGGCTACAAGGGAGAGAAAGCTGCACGTATAAACGGGACATCCAGGACAGCAAGTACCTTCTTCAGGGTGCCAGATACCTATCTCATGAGGGCTCCACTACCCAAGGGCGTGAGTGATCTTATTTAGGAGGAAGCCAAGCATCCTTGCCTATGTAAGATACTCCCTTGGGAATTTACTCTAAAGATGATCAAATATAGGAGAAGAGAATGAGAGTTTTATTGCTGTTTAAATTTGATTAGCCTACTATAAAAAGGAGATGAGGCTTCAATGCAGAGTTCTGGGACCAGAATAGCCCGCCTGGTGCTATAGGAGAGAAACAAATTTGAGAGGCTCTAATTGAGCCTTCTTGTGGATACACATGGCATGGGATTTACAAGTCTTTATCTTTGAGGAGTGACATGAAATTTTTGTTGTTGTTGTCAAAATTTTTTGTTTATCTTTCAAGTTCTTCATCTAGAAAATTCTGCTTAAATTGGATTGACTTTGTTCATTGGAATGACTGTCATGCTGTCTGTGGTCAGAGATGGTAGGATCATGTGCAAAGGAGGTTTGAGGATGGGCCAATGTCTTTATCTTCTTTGTTTCACTATAGTGACATGTCTGGTACAGAGTAACATAGGAAAAATAAGTTTACTTAGCACATAATTTTGGAGACTGAAAATTCAAGGTGGCGCTACCACCTTGGCGTCTGGCTCCATCACAGTATGGTAGATCCCATTAGACAAGTAGGGGACAGCAAGAGCTTGGTGGGGCAGAAAGCAAGAGAGACTCAGAAGCAACTCAGTGAGGTTAGTATATACAGCATAATTGAGAGCAAGGATAAATAATGTTGGTATAAGGACTGTGAGACCAACAGTCTTAGGTCGTAGTCATCTGGGAGAAAGAAGTGGTGGTTGGGTTGATAGTCTCTGCATGCACTGGCTTTAGATAAAGGTCAAATGTTCCTCAACACCCTTTGGGCCAGCAGAAGGCTTTGCATTCCTGTGGATCTGAGGTATTGGGGTCCTTGACATGGCCTTGTCTATGTCAACAGAAAACACTCACTTAGGACTTCATTTGCTCCCCAAACAGGACATACCATCACCTTCTTCAAAGCTCTGAGAACTTAGAAGAAGGGAAGAATTTAAGAGCAGGAAGAGGGAGGAAGCATCAAGGAAGTCTGTTCTAGGCATGTTTCATTTTTTAATTCAAGGCAGGTGTGATTATTTGCACAAGACTAGGCTGCTCAAAACCCTGTCATGAAGAGGGAAGGAGATCTTGGGAACTTAGGGACATATTTGTAGATAACAGCTGATGGGGAAGGAGAGAAATTTTCTTTGGTGTTATAGCACTGTTAGGTGTCCATGTCCTTGTCAACACACCCCCATTCATTCTTCTATAAACAACCTCGATGAGATTTATTGGAACACACACACAGAGAAAGAGAGGCAGAGAAGAGACAGAGAGAGGAGAGCAGAAGGGGGTAGTTGGGAAGAGGGAGTAACAACGAAATATAACTAGAAATGCATTATGTACATTATGTAAATATGTCACAATGAAACCCATTATTATGTGTAATTAGTATATTCCAATAAAAGCATTTAAAGATAAGAGAAAATTTAGGAAAAGTCAGAGCACTATAGTGTTGGTTATTGATGACACATTAATATATTGTTAATATGTTGGTTAATATACACATACTGAGTAATGTGTGTGCATGTGTGTGTGTATGTGTGTGTGTGTGCTCACGCTGAAAGATCTGAACTTTCCCCATTTTACAACTGGGCCTGAGTTTCAGTTTCCTAAAAGGACCACCAGGGAGGTAGCATGGATGCAGAGACAAAGGAGATAACATGTACTAGGCCTGAGTCAGCCCCCACAGTACCTCAAGGCAGTGACCAGAAAGGACAATTCCTGTGATCTTCCTAAAACATAGCCTGCCTTGCACAAGTATGTCCAAAACTGGGAAAACAATAATCAGAACCAATTAAAATATACTAATATAGCTACAGCCTGCTTAACCAATTATATTTCAGATGACCTGTTGGAGAATATTATTTTCAGGTGTGTGAATTTTGTTTACACTGCATTTGTTTAACTCTGTGAAGCTGGGTTACTGTGCCTGTCTAAAACGCCTGATGGTCCCAATAGAGATGGACAGCCAATAGCGATGCAGAAGCAAGGATAGGCGGGGCTAGCAGCCAGAGAGTATAAATAGAAGGAGAAAGAAGAACAGAGGAGCAAGTGAACAAGGAGAGGAAGACATCAGAGGCCAGCTACACAGCAAACCACAGAGAAAGAAGGAAAGAAGGTATAGAGAAAGATAAAAGCCTAGAGGTAAAAGGTAGTTGGGATAATTTAAGATAAGGAAAGCCGACAAGGTGTTAAGCTAAGACCACCAGGCATTTGTAACTAAGAAAAAGCCTCCGTGTGTGATTTATATGGGACCTGGGTGGCAGAACCCCCCCCCAGCCAAAAGAGCCAAAACATTGCAGAACACCTGAAACTCCTTTTAACTAAGCTTAAAAGGAGACTGCACGCTCCTCTTGGGGTCGTTGCCATTTTGTATGTCGCCATTTTGTACAGATAAATGACCCCGCATATGCTGGTATAATAAATGCTCTTCTCTTACATATTATTTAAGTCTGGAGTCTTCCTTCAGTGTTTCCTCAGGCTTTTACAAAGCAAAGATGCACACGTGTGCTTGTGAATCAGGAACTATGACGTCAACCTCAGCTGTTGGTCCTCATTGCCATTTACTTCATATTCTGGTTTTTAAGACTGTCTGGAGTTCAGCTCAACCCCCTCTCCCCTAGGAAGCCGTCTGTGGCTTTGTAGAGCGCCTGCTTCTGTAATCTTCATCACAGTTACTGCAACCATGTGTCCTCATTCCTCCAGTGTGTTCATCTTCCCCCACATTAGCACCAAGTCCAGAGGCGGTGAACGGGAGCGGACACCCACAGATGGAGCACACGTACGCATTGCCTGCAGGTCAGAGACGTGCTTCTACTGCCTTAGTCCTGTTTCCTGTGTCTGTGATAAAATACGGAAGAAAGGGTTTGCTCATCATCCAGTTCCAAGCCACAGACAATCACCGCGAGGAAGTTGAAGCGGGAATGTGACGCCACGCCTACAGTCTGGAGCAGAGAGAACGAAGGAGTACGTGCCAGCGCTCGGCTCCCCTGCTCTTCACTCAGTCTGGGGCCCAGTCAAATTCAGGGGGGGATCTTCCCGCTTTAATTAACACGGTTGAGAAGATCCCTCAGACCTCCCCACAGGCCAAATCAATTCAGGCAATTCCCCATCAAGGCTCCTTCCCAAGGGATTCTAGACAGGATCAGGTTGACAATTAAAGCTAACGACCATAGTGCTCTTGTCACATTGATTTCGGGGGACAAGGTTGGGACACCCTGGTTTTCCTTATTGACTATTGCTCTGTGACTATGACTCACTACAGGTAATGTGACTTATTAAAACTGCTCTTATTAGATGGAAGACACTCTAAGTAGGTTCTAGATGAGTGAGTTTATGACCCGAATAATGATACTAGTAGAAAGGATGGATATTTATTTATCATGTTTTCAATGCCAGGCTCTGTGGAAATGCCATTGTTTCTCTCATTGGTCATCTAAGAACAAATTTTAATTGATACTTAACAAAAAGCCTGGAGGGAGTGAGTTTGAGTGTCTTCACCATAAAGAAAGGATGGGTGTTTGGGGAGATGGATGCTCTACTTGATCAACTGTCTTCCAACGGTGTCCACAGTGCACATCTGCTTCACTGTGGATAGAAGAGGGGTTTACTTGGCCTCTTAGAAAGAGGGAGGTGGAGACCAAAGTGATGATTTAGCTGGTAAAGGGTCTGCTGTGCAGGTGTGAGGACCTGCGTTTGCATTCCCAGCACCCATGCAAAAATTCAGGGCTAAGGACATGAAAACAGATGGATCCCTGGACCTTGCTGGCCAATACGACTGGCTCAGTAAACCAGGATCGGTGAGAGATGTCAACTCAAAAACAGGTGGAGAGAAATTGAGGAAGGTACTTGACGACTGTTTCTATACACATGTGCATACACATACTTGCACATGTGTGATCACACAGAGAAAGAAGCTTGCAGGGTTGAGGTACTGTGGAAGCGCCTTAGTTCATCAGTGCCAGCAGCAGTAAGGCCCTGCAGTCAGTTCTGCTCTGTACAAAGTCTCACTGGACTCTCTGTGTCTTCTGTTTATGGAAAACCTGTCACCCACCTGCCTAGGAAGGATCCTTGCTGTTCTTACCAGAGCCTTTCTTTTCTTTGTCCTCCACATCCACACCCTGCCCCCCTGCATCCTCCAGGAGGCCTTTCAGGACTGCACCTGCTCTGTTTGCACTATGTGTTTGTCATGTGCTATGGTGTGCAAATGGCAGTTTGTCACCCAAAGCCCTTAGGGTGTCAGTCTTCCTGTGCCTCGCTCTGTTCAGTCATCAACCTCACCAAGGATTCATAAACAACCATTGTGGACGGGGTCACAAACAACCAGTCAAACCTGGGTCTGCTGGGCTGGGAGCCTGTGGCTGCCCTGTTGCAAATATACCCTCTGGTTGTAAGTCTCCTGCTCTCCAAGGTCCTTGCCCCTCATCTTTTCTAGTCTCTGGGTGCTCATGATACTGTCCTGTTTTCTTGTGGGTCTCTACTCATAGGCACACAGGCATTCACACCAGGAATTTGGAGACTGCCTGATGCAGCAGATCAGAAAGTGGGGTACGCAGTGGGTGGCAAGAGCAGCTATGACAGGGCAGTTGTGGAAGTCTCCCCATCGTGTAAGGGTAGGGGTGCAGTGGGGGACAGACATGGAGGCTGGTGCCACAGGTCGGTGCTATTTCTCCTCTCACAGGTAATGGAGAAAAGCGGTGGTTTGAATGTGTGAGAACTCAATGCAATATGTAAGGATGCTGTTTGCTGGCTTTGTTTCTCTGGTTGGCTAAACTACCTTTCTTATATAACCCTCGCCTACTGGCCTAGGCTTGGGGCCACTCACAGTGGGCCTGGCCCTCCTACATTAATTAGCATTGATTGCTAATTTTCTTGATGAAAATGCCTCAAAGACATGGCCACAGGCCCATCTGGAGGAGGCAATTTCTCATTGAAGTTTTCTCTTCCCAGGTGTCAAGTCAACAGCCAATATTAGCCATTACAGTGGCCTTGAACTCAATGTGTTTGTGTGTGCATGCAGGATCGTGTATACGTGTGAGAGTATATTGTGTGTGCATGGCTGTGGAGGCCGGATGTCAACCTCAGGTAACCTTCAAGAGCTGCTTATCTTGGGTTTTTCTTGAAACAGGTCTCTCCTTGACTTGGGGCTTATTTATATCAGGTAACATATTAAGGGGCCCAGAACTTACTTTTAGCCCCTTGACAATTTTGAGTGGTCTTTATGTGTCTCAGAGAGAGAGAGAGAGAGAGAGAGAGTTGATCTTCCCTGATCACAAATCCTTTGGATCTTGTCTCAAGCTGCCCATGGCCTCCTGGAGGGATCTAGGGAGCTCTGAGGTGGAGCTCAGGCAATAGAGGAAGTTGGGCAGTGGGGAAGTGTACATCAGACAGGCCTGTACTTGTCATTTTCCTTCAGGATGACTCCCATAGTTCTGTAGGAAGAGCAAAGGAACCCCACTGAGGCTATGCTGGATGTGGTCCTCGCAGTTCCTAGCATCTGGCCTCCCCAGTTGGGGAGGAGTGCCTGGAAGGGAGCTGAGTTGGGAGGCTGGCAATGAGGTGAAAGTTCCTCGCTGCAGCTGGCTGCTTCAGCATTTCCAGTTGCAAGCTTTCTCCCTGCGTCAGCATCCACACCAGCCCATTACAGAGAGGAGTTTCTGTGTAGATTGTGAAATATTGATCGTCTGTCCTCCTCATTTTAATTGCATCTTGGAGAGGGCTAAACTGAATCAGTGCAGGGCTGTTTGGCTTCCCTCTGCCCCTAGGAAACCCGAAAAGCTGGGAAAGCAAGAAAACAAATGCACATTGGAAATAAGCAGAGGGTAGCTGGGTGGTGGTGGTGTAGGAGGGAGTGGAGATTCACCATGCAAGCACGAGGGCCTTTGTTTGATCCCCAAAACTTCATAAAGAGCTGAGCATCGTGGTGCATACTTATAATCCCAGGATTGAAAAGGCAGAGCCAGGAGGGTCTGGGGGGGACCATTGGCTAGCCAAAACTGTGAATTCTAGATCTAGGAGAAAGACCCTATCTCACAAAACAAGGTGAATGGCTCCTTAGGAGCGATACCTGAGATGGACTTCTGGCCTACACACACACACACACACACACACACACACACACATACACACGCAAGTATGCACAAGTTTAGGTATACCCACATAGACACACATACACACTTGGCAGAGGAAAGGAGGAAGAGGAGAGTGAGAGAGAAGTCGAAAGAATTACAGTGAAGGCAGCTGCTCTCGGCCAGAGATTAGTACCCACGGCTAGTGCTGCTCATGGGAAAGCTAGCTGCAGGGATGGAGGAAGAAAACAGTCAAACACATTTTCTGGTATGGAAGCTTAAGATAAGGAGAGGCGCCATGCCCGTTCTCTGCTTTCCCTGAACATGTGTCGGCTACCAAGCATCCAGCTGCTTCTTCCCATGCTGCCTAAGGACTGCAGAGTGAGCCCCACATCCATGAACACTGTTGTCACAAGGTGCTTTCCTCTGACGTGAAGCATTCCCTTTGGGAGTGGGGGCAGGGCCTCAGGAAACAGAATAGGACAAAATATCATACATCCGGGAAAGCAGGAACTTAGGAGATGCTCGAAGACCCCTCCCAGCTTCACAGAGATAGTCATACCTGCTGGCAGAGGGGATTCTATGTGTATGAGCTGCCTGCAAGCTATGCAGAGGGCTTCAGGGTGTAGTTATCATGAGTCATCGCCCCCTCTGGGGTAGACTTTATGGTGATGAAGCTGCTTTGGGTCACCCCTGCTCCTGTGAGTCCTCACCCACACTTCGGTTAGTAACCCCAGGAAACTCACTGGTCTACCAATTTGGGCTTTGGTGTAATGGTTACTTTGATCCACTCTGGTTCCCTTTCTAGAATAAGTAAGTGTGCAGGGTGTGTGTGTGTGTGTATGTGCGTGTGTGTGTGTTGTGTCTATCAGGAAAAGTCCATCACATGACAGTGTTCTATCTAGGCCAAGCCAAGAAGCCCAGCTACTTCCAGAAGAATGAGACTTCTTGGAATCACAAGAAACCTTATGGTGGAAGAGAGCCTCGATGAGGGACAGGCCCTGAACAAATGAAGAACAGACATAGTTTCTGTACTTCCCAGAGTGTGTGCTGGTATCAGGTAGAGAAGGCAGGATGAGTACCTGAGCATCTTCAGGAGCCTCTTCCATTCAAGGAATTCTAAGAAAACGACACTGACCAAAGTTTAAGCCATAGCTAAACAAGTCTGAGGTTGTATAGCACATATGATTTAGTGGGCACTCTGAAAGTTGCCACCAGCTCCCTCAAGACCTGGCATCTCACTGACTGAGTGCTCTAAACACTGGCTTCATTAACTTGGACCTGTTTGTGTTTAGTTTTATGATTGTCTAGGTCTGGTGCCTTCATAGTTGACTACTCATAAGGGGGCACACCTCATCTTTCTGCATGTTTGCAAGAGCCTCAGGGATAGTGACTGCATGGTACCCTTAGGAATCAATGTGTGGAGCTTTGAATAAGAATAATGCCCCCATGAGCTCATGGTAACAGACAAAACTTCAGAAAGTCTAAGCAAGTCCCATTTAAGTGCTTTCTTTTCTAAGAGGAGTTGCCTTAGTCATGGTGTCTCTTCACAGTATTAGAACAGTGACTAAGACACAATGTTGGAATTAGATTATAGAAACACCTCTTCTACCAGGACATGGTCTGCTAATGAAGGAACTAGGTCTGAGTTTGTAAATGAGGGTTTCAAGACCAGAGGGGATATGAGGCAGGGAGAGGGAGGAGGCTGGCTCTCCTGCACACTATAATTCTCAAATGTTGCCCCCAAATAGAACTGATCCTTGTGCACATCAAATGTGCAGTGTTCTTACTTCACATTTCCACACTCATTCCCACACACTGCACAGAGCCCTCATTCCCACACTGCACAGAGCCCTCATTCCCACACACTGCACAGAGCCCCCATTCCCACACACTGCACAGAGCCCCCATTCCAACACACTGCACAGAGCCCCCATTCCCTCACATTGCATAGAGCCCTCGTTCCCACACACTGCACAGAGCCCCCATTCCCACACACTGCATAGAACCCTCGTTCCCACACTGCACAGAGCCCTCATTCCCACACTGCACGGAGCTCTCACTCCCTCACACTGTACGGCACACTCAGGCAGTGCATCGCCACTTGACCAGGCAGTAGTCACTGACATTACTTTCGTGAGTTGTTCTGTAGTTTTGAGGCTGTAATTCAAAGAGAAAAAAAAAATACAAATTTACATGTCATCTAATATTCAAGAAATTATTTTGCATACAAAATAAATTTTGCATCTGTCAAAATGGGGATGTTGGGTCTATGATTGCTACTGCTTAGCGGTTTCATGTTTTCAACCCAAGTAGAAATAGCATGTGTTACCTCTTAGTATGCTATGTAAATACGTCTGGTTTTGTACTGCTATTTGCAAAGGTTCACTGTTATTTTTGTCTTGTTTGAGACAGGGTTTCATATACTTCAGACTGATCTTGAACTTCCTATGTATTCAAGGGTAACCTTGAACAGTTGATCCCCATGCCTCCACATTGCAAGTGCTGGGATTACAGGGGTGCACCACCATGCCCAGTTTATGAGGCACTGGAGATGGAACCCAGGTCTCTGTACATGCTAGCCAAGTATTCTACCAGGGAGCTATCTCCTTATGCCTTAACACACTGTCTAAATGCAAGAATGTGAACTAGAACAGGGCTAGATTTATAAACTCCATTTGTGGAGACTTTGGATGTTTGTCATTTTATTGATGATAAATGCACATAGCTGAAGTGTTGTAAGTTAGGTGCACAAAGTACAATATGGGCGTCTATATATTAGCTTGTGCATACTAATTGGAGATTGTGCATTATTAACATTTATCTTCAAGAGCTAGTTCCAGGACAGGCACCAAAACTACAGAGAAACCCTGTCTCGAAAAACAAAAAAAACAAAACAAAACAAAAAAACATATATCAGCATTTTTTTATTTAGAACTAATACTAAGACTTTAGGGGCAGGGAAGCATGATAGTGGTGGCACTCTTTAGAATGGGGACAATAAATAACATTTAGCAAGTTCAACTATAGCTTGAAAATCTTCCCTAAACAATGCAACCCTATTACCTGACCTTGGTTGGGATGTTCCCAACACTGCATCCTTGGCTTGGCATGACTTTGGGCTATAGATGGTTTGTGTTAACAATTATATTTACCAGAAAGATGGGAACTCAAACCAGTTTCTGATGTTTGAGTGTTTTATAAGTCTGGAGAGCAACCTGCAATAGCTCTACCTTCAGTTTTGAATGGGTGAGTTCATCAATATGTAGCAAGCCAAAGTAAAGGAATAAATAGCAGGTAGCAGATAGGCAGCAAACAAAACATCATCAAACTGGGGACTTACAACATCCAGCCAAAATGACTGGAGTAGCCTGACTGAGTGTACAAACAAAGATACCATTATCAAAGGGGGCTCGTGACACCCAGCAGCGATTGACTAGAAGGTCTGTGTTGAGATTATCCGCTGGAGTTCTTGTCGAGAGCTTTTTCTCTAGGGATGCCACTCTAGCTGCTTGCTCTGTCTGCGGCATTATTATCCCACGGCATAAGCAACAGTGACCCCTGTTGGAAATAGTTCACCATCTAACTGTTCTCAAGGACACAGTGTTTCCAACATCCTTACCAGCTTGCTGATTTCTTTCCTCCCTGTTACAGGGCTCCTCCGGGATGGGGGCATTGTGATTCAGGACAGGGACTTGGAGGACAATTGAAATAAACATGCTTGGGTCTGAGACCACAAAGGGCCTGCTTGCAACAAAAGCTTAAACAGCACACAACAATGTACCAATATAATGTACGGCACAGCTAGTTGAATCTGCCATGAGATCCTCTAGACAGAGAGAAAGGATAGCAAGCCGACATGTGCCGATGGACATCTCTGAGATCATTCCTTCTGTCTTGGTTCTGGCAGCTCAAATGCTGGCTCCAGACACCTGCACAGCTCATGCCGCTAACGGAGGCTGAACTCCTTACTCCAGAGATTCAGCCTTGCTGGTTTAGTCTTGGCACCCCCACCCCGGTCATTCGGCCCCTCCCCCGTCATTCAGTTCCCCCCATCATTTGGCAACCCCCAGTCATTTGGGACCCCCCGTCATTCAGCACCGCCAACTAGGGTCCACTGGCAGCTCCTAAGAAGCTCTGAGCTTCTTGTCAACTTTGCAGGGAGATCTAAGCACGCACATCCTTGCCAACAGGAATATGTTTCCCATGGCCAGGGCAACTGACATTCATTCTTCACGTTCTGTTGACTGAGTTATGAGCTTCTGCAAAAGAAGAAACATCCCAGTCTTAGTACTTAGATCTGCCCCCAAGGCCCCTTGTGCCAACCGCAGACTTCTAGCTTCAGCCTCTGGAGTTCTGCCTCAGGGCAATGCAGAACTGCAGAGGGAATGAGTAAAGACTGATTGACAGCGTGCCCTTCTGATGTTTGCCATTGATGTGAAGCCGTTTTTTTTCTTTTATTTTGGCAATTTGTTTCCTTTTTCCCTCACATAATCCACCAAGGATACAAATGCTACTCATACATAGGCTCAGGGCACACTGTAGAGGCCTGTGATAGTATTGACTTGCATCTCGAAAGAATTCAGAATCACCTACGAGACCAAATCTCTTGGCTTGTCTCTGACAAAGGTTGATTCATGGAGGGAGGCATACCCTACATGTGCGTGGTACTATTCAATGTGTTTGGGTCCCAGGCTAAATACAATCACCAACTTTAATATCTCTCTTTCTGCTTCCTGGCTATGAACACAGGAGGACCAGCCGCCTCGTGGTATTTGTATGGTATTTTGCAGCAGTGAGGAAAGTGGTCAGTATACTTCTGAGCAGCCACAGGAAGCTGACATGCTCAGAGCAGGGCTCTCCAGCCCCAGTCCTCCCTAGGGTTGTATCTGATGCCTTCCCTGGCGGGACTCAAGAGGTGTATGTGATGCTGATAGGGCCTCCACTTTCTGGTAGGTGTACCCCTGAGCTGGCTGCAGGGATACAGGAAGTTGCGTAGGGATTTTTGAGGCAGCTTCTAGGAGCTGTTCCTAGTTCCGAGGAACTGAGGTTGGAGATGAGTTATCAGACACTTTCCTAAATCTGGCTCATGGTCAGATTCGGCAGGAATCAGCTACCTTGCCATGGCCACTGACGGCTACTCACTACAGACTTGATATTATGTGACTCTGCTAGAAGCCTAGAAAATGGGCCCTGTCCTCCGTGGAGAGCAAGAGGACATGTCATGGTTAGTACCAGCTCTCGCTGGATCTGAATGATGTCAGAACAAGGGGTTCTGGAGTACCGGTCACTTTGCCATTGGCATAGGTGGGCTAGTACCTCGGGGGAGGCTGCAGACAGGGAACGGGCTTTACCCACTCTTCTACAGTTCTAGTAGCCCAAGGCAAGAGTAAGGAATGGGGCTCTGCAGACACCACTGTCCTCTGTCATCTCCCACACCACCTTTTGCTGGCAGCTATGGTCAACCCCACCGGGTTCTTCAACACCAAGGTCAATGGCGAGCCCCTGGGCCATGTCTCTTTCCACACGAAGTTCCCAAATCAATGGAAAACCCCATGCTCTGAGCACCGGAGAGAAGGAGCTTAGATATGAGTTCCTCCTTTTGTGGAATGTTTCCAGGATCCGCGGCTACTTCTCGGTTCATGTCTTCTGATGATATACTTGCACGAAAAGTTCTCCCTGGAAAGACTCTATTCAGACTTTTATAAATAAATGAGTAGTTATACCACAAGTCCAAAATTCTTTTTCGTTTATTTGACTTAAACCTCTAATAAATAAGTTAATTTAAATTTGTTCATTTAAACTGTTAATTAAATAAGTGTCCCTACGACGGTTACCCTACCTGACACATTTGTTTGTATTTCTCCAGGTGGATAAATCTGCCCCTCGAGGATAGAGGGTGACACAGGACCCATGCTCTTTAGAGCTCTGGAAGACCCAGGAACTTAAAAAGAATAACTTCCAACTCAGTTCCAAAATCCAGGGCATGGTGCAGTGGGGTGGTTCAGAAAGTAAAGAGTTTGACAACCTGAGTCCCATCCTTCAAATCCACATGGTGGAAAGAGACAGCCTGCTCCTGAGAGCTGCCCCTAACCCTCCACAGGAGTGCTGGGGCACATGCACACAAAAAACACTCAAAAATTTAACTAAAACATCAAAGGCCAGGGCTATGTCCTGCTGTAGAAAAGGAAACCTCTGTAAGGAAGGATGATCCACCTTCCAAAGGAGAACAAGAAGGGACTTCAGCTTCAAAGATGGCTGCCCTTGAAGAATGCCCTTCCTAAGTTTCCCCAGTGAAGAAGACTGCAGACAGTCATCAAGAGGCCTCAGGAACTCCTGATGTCACAGGTGTACGTATTAATTTTTATACGTATTTAATTTTAGATGACAGGGCTTTGCTCCTTGCTTCAGTCAATAACTCAGGACCCCTTTCTAAGTGGGCTCATGTAGGAAGCGAGTGTGCGGAACCCTGCAAAGAAAGCAAAAGTAAACAGAAGCACTGAGCCTTTAATAGCATCTTTCAAAAGCTAAAGAGGTCACTGTCGTCTGCAGTGTGAGTATTAAAAATGTCTTTTTCCCCCCAGAGTATATGACAGAAAGACAAGGCACAACACTGGAAGTTGTCACCTGAAAGCTAGGAGACATTTCCTGACTACAACTTTCTTCCCCAAGCAGCTGTGCACCATGTGGATGGCTAGGCTGTGCACCATGTGGATGGCTAGGCTGAGCACCATGTGGATGGCTAGGGTGTTAAACAGATGGAAGGGCAGTGGCTATGCTAATGAATTAGGTCTCTAAACTCACCTGGGATATTTATTAGCAGTCTAAATAGCAGTCTACCCTTAAGGAATCCAAAGATACCAATAGTTCACTGGGAGACTGTCTTTAAAAAATGCTGCCACCTACTGGCTCTAGACACCTGGCCCCTCTTCTGCAAAACAAACAATCATTTCATTCCTTTGTTTTAAAACAACAATCATTACACAGGCCTGAATTAGGTTAGGCTCAGGTCTGCAGCGATGTCCTAGAGGTTAAGAGTACTAGCTGTTTTGTGAAGAAGACCCAGGTTCAGTGCCACAGGGCAGCTCACAACCTCCTGTCACTCCAGATCCAGGGAATCCAGTGCCTCTTCTGACCTCACAGGGCACAAGGGATGCAGGCAAAACACTCACACACATAAAACAAAAAAAACTTTAAAATGAAAACAGTTAACTTCTACCAAATATCGAAGGAAAATCGCTTACAGGTAAAAATAACCCCACAAACAAACTCAAACGCCAGGGCAGGAACAGCTTTCAAGAGAAAATTTAAGCAAAGTGTTTTCTTCCTAGTACTTCAGCTTGGAGAGTAATCTTACCAATTTAGGAAGTGATTCACACTTGGGAAGAGAAGCTGGTTCACCCTGACTATCCTTTCTAGTCCTTCATGTTCATGCTACAACGTGGAAAACGATGGAGATGCTGGGACTGAAAACAGCTCTCTGGGTAAATACGGCCTTCACATTTTATCCTTCAGAGGCTGTCCTAACACTGGTGGCAGCAAGGAACCTTAAAGGTGACTGGAAGGACAATGCCCTCATCGCCAGGGTAATGAACTGAGTGGTATGCATTCCAAACTGGCAGGACTCCATCCTTAGGGTAATGAACTGATTGTGTGTGTGTGTGTGTGTGTGTGTGTAAGAGAGAGAGAGAGAGAGAGAGAGAGAGAAAGAGAGAGAGAGAGAGAGAGAGAGAGAGAGAGAGAGAGAGAGAGAGAAATCACAGTACTCCAGGGGCCACCATACAGGTGTCTCTGACACCCCTCCCTCAGAATTGTGGGTGCCCAACTTCTATAGAAGCAAAAAACGAATGGACCACCAAGCCAGGATACACACTAATTACAAGAGGTTTCTGAATTTAAGGGGAAGCCAAGAGTCAGCTGCCCCAGGCAGAGCAGAGGGAAGTTATTAAGGAAATTCATGAGTGTGTCACCAGGAAGAGGGGCATCAGTGGCTCCAATCACATGTGCCTTGGGGGTCAAAACATCAGATCCCTAATCTGAGATGTGCCACTCTGTCTCCATGGTAACCCAGGCAATAGACTGCTATCTGTACTTAGTACATAGCACGACATACCTAAGAAAACAGGGACAGTTAGATTTTACTCAGATGTCCACCAGAGGACACAAGTGCTTTTTGGTTTGTCTGTTTGTTTTCTGACATTTTCTTGGGATGGATGGATGGATAAATATCTGCTCTACCAGACTAAAGAATTTAAGAAGCTATGAAGACCTTACTAAACAATAACAAGAGCAAAAACAATAATAACAGAAAATCTCCCAGATTTTTCCAAAGTGACCATGGGTTTTTTTTGTTTGTTTGTTTGTTTGTAAAATATCCCGAGAGACCTCCCATGCCACAAGCATAACCCATTTCTGTAAGGCAACGCCTGCTCTATGCACTAGAGTACAGTTCATGAATCGGGCAAGGGGCTGGAGATTGAAGTACACAGACAGAGCCACGGGTAGTCCCAAGAATGCCCCTTTATTGTGTCCCAGGGCAGCTTATATAGGATCTCCTTGACTAATGGCCATGCCCTAACTCTCAGCTGCAAGTCCCCCAGAAACCACTCCCCGGACATCAGGAACTCCTGAGTGTCTCGTGCTCAGAGCAGCTGCAAAACAAGTTGTTTACTTAGAGCAGCTGCAAGCATAGGAAAACAAGTTGTTTACTCCAGCAGGCAGGGGATCACAGGAAATTCAGGGTCTAGGGGTCCACAGTCCCCAACATACTACCTCTATACCTCTTTGACTCCTCAGACCTGGGAAAGGGCAGAGGCTTCTAGTTTGCATATCAGGATTGCTGAGAGGATTCTGTTGGCTTCTTGCAAGGATTAAATCACCTGTTGTAGGTTGGAGATGACTCAGAGAGTAAGAACTCTTTCCTGCAGAAGATTCTTAGTATCCACATCTGTCAGCTGATAAGCCCCTATGACTCTAGTTCTAGAAGATCCAGCATCCTCTTCTGGTCTCTACATTCACACCCACACCCACACATACACCCACACACACACTCACCAATCACACTGTACTAAACATTCACACACACACTCATACACACCAGTCACACTGTACTTAACATTCACACGCACATGCGCACATACACACACAAACACACGCCTGTCACCTGTAAGGCCTACGTACAGGTCAGCTTCACAGATGGTCTTTTTTAGCCTGAGATTCATTAGCCTTTTCTAAGACCCAGAAAATGATAAAATACATATTTTGATGATAGCTGAGAAAAACCTTATCAAATTATTACAGCAAAGTTCTTCCAGGTCCTCACTGCATTACCTAGCATCCATCTTTGGAAGCATCACCCCAGCCCCTGGCCTGGGAGTTGCCTTGGTCTGGACTCCACCTTCGGAAAAACCTGCCAAGCGCTGACCCCTCTCCCCGGAGGGTCAGGTCCACTCTCACAGGCTATTTAGGCTGCTCCCCAGAGAAGAAACACTTGATCTTTGGGTTTTGCATGGTTTCCTCCCTCCCTCCCTCCCTCCCTCCCTCCCTCCCTCCCTCCCTCCCTCCCTCCCTCCGTCCCTCCCTCCCTCCCTCTCTTCCTCCCTCCCTCCCGTGGTTCAAGAACACATCTGAGGGAGGTAGGGATGTCTTCAGGAAGAGGCTGAGGCTGATTCGGTCAAGAAGTCATCATTTTGTCCACCTTGTTATAAAAGCCTCCTCTCTTGAGTTCACACTTCGGTAAACATTCAAAGGGGGCACGCATATCCACCTGCTCATTTTTACCCATCCAGAAAGATGCTTTCAGATGTCTCTTCCCTAAGCATCTCTCTCAACAGTTTTCCAACTCTATTTCTTCATTTCCAAACCATCTCCATTCCCACTTCTGTTTTGATTCTACTTTCCATTCTGTAAGCACGCCCACCTTACAGTTGGCTATGGTGAGGTCACAAAATAGACTTCTATTAGGAAACAGAAACCTAAGCCCTGACATTTCTCAGAAATCTCACAACTCAGGGACTCATTGAGAAAAATCACGTTTCCTCATTCGTCCCTATTGGTCAATATCCACAGGTAAAAGCGGATTGCTTGTATCAGTCATGAACACATACCACTGCCAACTACCACAGGCAGGACTGCCTCTGACTCCAGCCTTACCCCACAAAGGGAAAAATCTCAAGTGGAGCCACCCCTAATCCCTGAAGACTCCTATAAAACCTATTTATCTTCCGCAGCCATTGGCTGCTCTCTACACTCTTGAGGTAGCCCCGCACTTTGCCCCTAATAAACTGTTTTGTTTTGTTTTTCTGCCTAAGGAACGGTCCTGTTCCATAGTTTCACTGCTCTCATTTCCAGGTATAAATCAATACCGCTTCACTCCAGTGGCTTTAAGTTTTCCAATTGAGATACTGTGGTTCGTAGAGTTCTTTCTCAGCAATGTGAGCACCCCATCACAGCTTTGCTTCTCAACATCCTGGCTACTCCCAGGGCTGCTGAGTAAAGGCTTAAATAATCCAATCTACATTGCAAATTTCCCAAGACTTTGGATCCCTTCTTCCATATGAGAGCAAAGGAAGCCTGGCCTTTCTGATTCACTCCCTGTGAGCTGCACTGCTGTCTGTGTTTCTATCAAACTATGTGTCAATCAAACTACAACTGCTCTTCCTGATTCTCCAAGCAGCGTCAGTAAAGGCCAGACTTCACTCTGAGAGCCCTTATCCTACTCCAAGGTCATGTTCCTTCCCCCACTGTCCTGCCTTACAGCTTCCATTCCCTGTAAACAATCTCTGAAATCCGCTAGTGTGCTGTTGGGATCAGGAATGTCTGCCAAGAAAGTGCATCTGCAAGCGTTAATTTATAGATTAGAATTCAGTGGAGGTTGGGATGTTGCAGGTCCAGAGCCTAATTATGATTTATCTTCTTCTGTCTTTAGTACCCCAGGTAGTCATTCCTTGCCCACTTCTATGGGAGACATAGCATCCCCTGACTAACAAAAACATTTGGAATGTATTGACCTAACAAAACCCTAC
The DNA here is from genome assembly GCF_950005125.1 of Chionomys nivalis. Lineage (NCBI taxonomy): Eukaryota > Metazoa > Chordata > Mammalia > Rodentia > Cricetidae > Chionomys > Chionomys nivalis. The sequence continues at coordinate 30,177,816 of NC_080104.1, forward strand.
TTTCTACCAATTGAAGGGCGAAGAATGCTGTCAGTATCCCAGGCCTAAAGCAGAGCTCCCCACACCGACCTGATGTGCCCACCAACGAATTGGAAAGTGTCTTGATTTATGTTGTTACTTCCTTCATTCCGTTCCTATAAAAAGCTTGCGATATTGCTGCCTCATTGGGACATGAAACACAGTAGCTAGCACCTGTATTCCTGGGCTATGACCTCTCATTTTGGCTCAGGAATAAACTCTTTTATCTCTTTTGAAGTGAGACCCATGCTTTCAATTTTCCTTCCGGGTCACATTTTGCACCTCACTTTTAGGATTTGACTCAGGGACTGAGTTCATTCTGCACCCAAGGAAAACACTTTGAGGATTGCGTTCTCTTGCCAGCCTAAAAGCTGAGTGCTATTTAAGAGTCACCATCTTGCTTTCTGAACTTCCAGGAACTCCTCACATCCTGCAGGAACCCTTTGATATAAAGATCCTGCCTGTCACATCTTCCCACCTGGGCTTCACTCAAATATTAATTTTCCTTGCTGTATTTCAGAGAAATCCACTTAGACTAGCATCAGCACCTCGCTCAATTATCTCTTTCCCCATAGTACTGATCTGCTAACAGACACAGACTCGCTCATGACCTAGCTTCCAGCCAGCACACCAGTCCTCAAGGCCAAGGGTGTTTGTCCGGTTACTCTTCACTATTTATCAAGCACTGGAAGATTATCTGATACAAAACGGCTCTCCATTAATCAGTTAAATAGGCATCTTTTTTATGTATAAAACCCTACCATTTTAATGCTTCTTTGCTAAAAATTTTGGCTTACAGTGCTGTTGGTTCATTTGGTTTTGTTTTCTGAATTCTACGGCTTTACCTATGTCTGCTATTTCAGACAAATTAACTGAATTATAGAAATGTCTGTTGGGCACATTGGCAAGCGGGCTGACAGTGTGTAATGTAAATAGTCTGGACATCATTTTATATTTTGATTGCATCTATTTATTTATTTATTTAGTATGTGTGTGTACACACACATGAGAGAGAGAGAGACGGAGGGAGGGAGGGAGGGAGGGAGGGAGGGAGGGAGAGAGAGAGAGAGAGAGAGAGAGAGAGAAAGGGGGGGAGAGAGAGGAGAGAGCGAGAGATTATTGCCAGGGTGTTCAGGTGGCCGTTATCCTGTGGTCATTATTCTTCTTCCACCATGTAAATCCCAGAATTGAGCTCAGGTTTGTGAGCCTCGGTGGGTAAGCCCCGCCCCCCAGTGCTGAGTCACACTCCAACCTTGGGCTGGACTTCCTTCTCCCTCCCTTTCCCCTTTTTCCTTTCGTCTTGCCCCTTTTTTCCTTTCATCTCATCTCCACTCTTCTCTCTTCTGTTTTTTTTTTTTTCTTCAAAGATCGTATAAATGCATCCTGTCCTGTGCTTCCTTTTGAATGACCTGCTGTGGTTGATGTGGCCCTCACTCCCTGACTTCAACAGTCTGGAGCAGGCTCTTGCACCCTGAAGTTGCTCTGTCTCTCCCTAGTCCTTTCTTCTTTGACATTGAGGAAGTGTGCACAGCTTTAAGAGGTGAAAGTCATTCTCTAGACACGTGACAGGAAATGGATGATTTTGAAATTCTCCCATGAAAGTGATTAAATTGTTCTCCCTATTTTTCCACTGATTTATTTATAGAAGTGTAGATTTAGAGGGATTTATATTATTTTATGCCTTGGGATACAATTTTTCTACTACATTATCTATTATATTGCATAAATTAGCCCATTGGGTTCCATCTGGATGCTGGATCACACAAACCCCCTATGTTGTTCAATTGGTTTTGTGTTCTTACGTTTCCACCTTTAGGCTGCTGTTCTCATTGTTCCCATTGCTACATAAACTTCAGGTCTGTGCCCGGGTTAACTTTATCGATGTCTTCTGCATACTTTGTAAGATTTATTCCCAAGTGCCTCATTTTTATTACTATTATACAAGACAATGTTGCTTTAATTTCAAATTCTGGTTGTTCATTACTGATATGGGAAGGCAATTAAATTTTACAATTAAACTTTTTGACCTTGTGTCTTACCACTTTGCTGTGCTTGCTTATTATTCTTGGGATGCTTTGGTTCTTTTTCTCTGTGATGGAGAATCATGTGATGATGGAATAATTGCAGCGTTGTCTGTCCCCCTTCCTTCCTTCCTTCCTTCCTTCCTTCCTTCCTTCCTTCCTTCCTTCCTTCCTTCCTTCCTTCCTTCCCTACTTCCCCTTCTTCCTTATTCTCTCTCTCTCTCTCTCTCTCTCTCTCTCTCTCTCTCTCTCTCCTAAACAGTCTTCTAATAATCCGATAGTGTTGGGTTGATAAGGAAGGAGGATGCCCTCACTTTTTCTTTATCTTGGTGGACAATCTTCAGAGAGTCTCTCTATACTATTTTCCTAAAGGAAAGGCTGACCCGTTAGACCTAGTTTTCAGATAGCTGATGTATTATAAATGCATTTTGAGTTGTACTGAATGTTCTTCTGTATCTATGGTTATAGTTTTTCTTATTCAGCCCTCATGATACTGAGCCATCCCTCTAGCCCTTTCCTCATTTGGGGTGTTTTATTAAAAATATTTTTAAAATTTTCTTCTGTTTTTTATTTTTCTTTAGAGGATATCTGGAGCAGAAGGCTTCTTACCACACTAGTCAGAGAAAAGGAGACTATGCTTACACCAGTAGACTGAGCTCTTTCATGGTCTTCTGGAACACTTTCTCCACATTACAGCTGCTCACCTACATGTGTTTGTTGTGTCTTTTTGCTCCTGGGGACCACACATAGAGCTCTAAAAACTATAGCCTCCCCTTCACCAAAGTTCGTGGAATTCAGTTGCCAGTGAACACAAGAACTGTTTTCACGGTGTATTTTCCTTCTTTGGGGAAGGGTGTGTGCAATGGTTGGCTTTAATAATTAAAACCACTTGAACAGGAACCTACCATTGAAGGATTGTTCTGACTGCTTTAATTGGTGTGGGAAGACCTGCCCCAAGCATGGACAGCATCTTCTGATAGCAGCCCAGACCCAAAAAGGTACAGCAGCAATGGTACTGCTTCTTGCTCTCTTGTCCTCTACTTTTGCCTAGTTGTGTTCCCCTTTCATTGTTGAGTTGATTTCTCCTCCTCCTGCTGATGCTGATGATGCTGATGACAATAATCATGATGACCATGATGATGATGACTGTGATGATCATAATGATGATAATGGTTCCTTTGCTGATATCAGAACCAGCACTTCCAAGACTCCAGTGTGGAGTTAAGACAGAGGCTCTCCAGGATTTTCAGCACTAGATGAGGACAGCTGGGGCATCAGCCTTAAGGATCAAGTGACTACTGAGTTCTCAGCCTATCTTGAGACAAGTGTTACTATGCTAGTTCAAGCTGATTCACTGAATCATGTAAATACTTACATGAATATATATTCAAACTATTTGTTCTGTTCCTCTGGAGAACCCTAACTAATATAGGATGAGTAAAGAAGACCACAGATCAACTCAAGGAGGAATTGTTAGTTAATTCTGGACTTGTGAAATAAGATGGAAAAATTTTACTACTTCTTATTCCTTACTTATAAAACTTTAAATCATATTTATTTATTTATCTATCTATTTGTTTACTTATTTAGCGTGCGCACGTGTGTGTGTGTGTGTGTGTGTGTGTGTGTGTGTGTGTACCATGGGAGACATGAGGAGTTCCATGGACTAAAGAGAAATGAACAAATGTCTATCAAAGTCCAACTTGGTGAGCCAGAGAATTCTATTGGGGTTACTTACAGAAGTGTGGGTGAGCAGTTACTTAGGGGAGCAGAATTTCCTCAAAGACAGTTAAAAGCCCACCAGAGTGTGGGTGATACTCACAGAGGCCGGAAACCTAGAGAGCATTGCACATCCTGCATGCAGTTCAATAGGTTGGAGAGTGGCTGTCAGACCTCCTGGCTCATCTCTGCTTCTCCCAGGTGCTTGGGCAAGTTCGAGCCTCTTCCAAGAACCACAGTTGTCTGATTGCCTTTCAGGCAGCTCATCTGGTCTGACTGTGTCCTCTCAGCAGTCAGTATAGATTATATAAGATTGGGGAAGGAGGAGCCTAATGAATCTCTTCAGTTTTAGGGACTTCCTGAAGGCTTTGAGTTGTTTAGTTCTTGAGCTTAATGAGATTCCTAGCAGGATAATTCACCTCCCTCAATGACACTTTGTTGTTTCACTTCCTTGTCGACATCCTGTGTCTTAATGAGCTTCCTCCACGGGAAGAAACCTCTAGGGATGGTTTTCTCTGAGAAGAAACTGCCACACAACAGAGACAACTTGAGGGAATTGATAGTGTCCTTCCACTATGGGAGTCCTGAGAAAGGAATACAAGTCATCAAGTTTGACAGCAAGTTCCTTTATGTATGAGCCATCTTCCCAATCCATATTTTTACAGTTCCTTCAGATAATTTTCTGTTTACTTTTTCATTTCTTTTTTAGATAAATGGGAAATACATAGGTTTTGCATGTGAGTCTAGTGACTAGATGGGAACCTCACTCATTTTTTTTTTTTGTAATAGGCCACATGCTCATCACATTTACAAAAAGCAATATTTCTATCAGGTTCCAGAACAAGAGGTCACATATTCATGTTTTCTGGCAAAGGATCCTTATCTTGATCTGCCCTCTGCAAATAAATATGATGCTTCTTGACTTATGAGGAGGCCGTGTACTCATAAACCCTCTAGTTGAAAATACTGGGAGTCTGTAATTTATCTGAGCCATTCTAACCTTCCAGAACATTCTTCCTTGTTTACCACACAGCACAGCTCTTCAAAAATTTCTAATGAGACATTCAAACCTAAGCCACAGATCCAAAATGCTGCAAGAGCCCTGAATAAACCCAAAGACATTTATGCCACATCACCTCCGTAGACATCTGAAACCCCAAGATTAAGTAGCAGTTCCTGCAGCGATCAGAATCAAGATGCATTGCTTACAGGAGAACCCAGCATGGGTGGCAGCAAACATCCCATCTCAAATACTGGAGGGCAGAAGACGTGACAAATCATTTTCAAGGCCTTGGTGGAACAAATTGTCAATCCTAGATGGTATATCCCAAAAAGAAAATGCCCTTCAGAAATGAAGGGAAATAAAGTTTTTCTCAGATGTGAAACCTAAGAGAATTTATTGCCACCAGGCCTAGCCTGAGAGAGCTCCTGAAGGAAGATTTCCCCACAGAAAGCAAAAGGGAAGCAGAAAGCATAGGCCTGCATTAAGGAAAGAGAAGTAATGGGGTGTGTGATAGAAACAATCATGGCACGTTGTCCTTCTCTTCATGAGTGTGTCATAGTGTTTTACAATTGCATACAAAATGACACCATCATGGGGCTTAGGAGATAGGTTCAGGTAGCAAAGTACTTGCTGCAGAAGCATAAGGATCTGAGGTCAGATAACTCAACACAGATATAAAAGACTGAGCATTCTAGCAGGCACCTGTAATCCCAGCACCAGCATGCTGAAACAGGCTGAGCCTTGGAACCTTCTAGTTAGTCAATCTAGCCAACATGGTGAGGTCTTGGTTCAATGAGAAATCCCATCTCGAATTATAAGGTGAAGCAATTGAAGTGTTAACATCGAGTGTTGATGTCTGGCTTCTACAAGCACACACACACACACACACACACACCTGAGTACAAACAACACACATAAATACATACCAAACTTGTATACACAAGGCAAATTTATCCTGTAGTAAAGGACTGTGAGTGATTGTTAGGTTTCTAGACTTCATGCAAAGTGTCAAGACATAAAACCAATGTAGAGGCTATGGTTGTTTTCATACATTATGGTTACCAAGTAAACAAAACAATTGCTCATAAAAGTGTACAAAACAATATGCTCAGGTTGGTGAATAAATAAAGTAAAAAAAATTTCAGCACTGTTATAGTAATAGACAGCAATTAAAAAGCAATGACAGTCAAGCAGAAGGATTAAACAAAAATAATACATGGAAGATAATATATCCACACAGGGAATTATTTCAATTGTGAGTAGTTAAAGTCTATTAAACATAGTGGTTTTAATAAAAGTGATTAAACAACAGTGTGTATGCAAGAAATTTAAAACTCTAACATAGTCCTAAGCAGGCTGAAGAAAAGCAGTGGAAATGGGACTCAATTTTAAACATGAAAGAGAAGCAGCTGTGTTGCAGTAATTGCTGTTACTGACAACTTCAGGTCTACGTACAATGGATAAACATAAACTTTGCATGATAATAAAGATGGATGGATACACCAAAGGCATTCGGTAACCCTACATGTGAATGTATAAAACAAGAGTTCAAAACTCATGAAACAAGACAGTGAGAGGTTAGATAGAGGACATTTTCTATCCTTGAATAACACTCAGACTTTGCCATCCCATCATTCTCAGCCATTGTTGAGCTGCTAGAGCCAAAATTAGAAGGTTATGGAAGAAGTGAACTGTACTGAAACATCCAGATCTAATCGACAAGGTTAGAGCACAGCACTGGGCAGTGGGAGAATACATGTCCTTTTTAATTGCTCACGGGATATTGTGACAAATATTATTGTCAACTTGAACCGATTTAGAATCAGGGAAGAGAAAACCCTCTGGCCATGTCTGAGAGAGACTTCGCAGTTTAGGTTAGTCGAGGCAAGAAGATCCTCCCTGGATGTGTCCAATAACTTTCAACGGGTTCTGATCCTGGACTAAATAAAAAAGAAAAGGCGAGCAAAGCACCCACATTCATGGCTCTCTGCTTTGTGGTGCAGATGCAATGTGGGCAGTTGTCTCTTAGTCCTGGCACCATGAGGGCTTCTCCACTATGGACTGTAGCCTGAAACTGCAATCCAAAACAACTCCCGTGAGTCGCCTTTGTCAGAATGAGAAAAAACCTACTAGACACATCCACTGCGTTATGCCATCTCCCTGTATCTAGAGAAAGCTTTTAAAAAAAATTAAAATTAGAACAGTGTAGAATATTTTCTCTGCTCTTAAAAGAATCATATTAGAAACACAAAACAGTAATGCAATATTAAAATTCCAAACACATGGATATTAAACAATATACTCTTATAAATTCCAAAGAGAGAAATCAGAAGGGAAATTTAAAAATGCAGAGAATGGAATGAAATAAAATATAGTACCCAGAGATTTATGAGAGGCCCTCGGTTCTGAAAGGGAGACAGAGCAAGCAGCAAAGATTTCTAACCAGAATTGCTGATTTCAACTTTAAAGCCAGAAAGAGAGCTGGACTTGGTGAACTATGCCTTTAATCCCAACACTTGGGAGGCAAAGGCAGGAGGATCTCTGGGAGTCCAAGGCCAGCCTGGTCTATATAGTGAAACCCTGTCTCAAAACAAACAAAAACACCCCACAAAATAAAACAAATCTAGAAAATAAATAAAGTACACTTGATGGGAAGGGAAAGAAATCATAATAATTTTTAAATGCTAGAAATGAATGTTGCTAGCCAATAGGAAAACAATGAAGAGAATTAATAAGGCAGATGTTTGATTTAAAGTTTCAAAAAAATCAGCAATATTGACAAAGATGAAAAAAGAGAAAACACACGATGCTCATGCAAAAGTAAAATGAACATCAGAACAGATCTCACAGACATCACACGGCAGGAAGGCAACTACCAGCCAAAGTAAGCGTGTGAATTTGCTGACTTAGAAGAATAAATTAATTCATTTAAAAACACACAGATTTTTAAAAATTCATCCGCTGTGAGAGGTCAACTATAACTATAAAGTAAATAGTCTTTAGTTCCCATGACTTCACTGTAGAATTTTACATGTTGTCTATATGATGGAACGTGGGAGAGAATGGAAGACCTTCTAAGATAAGACTAACTATTGAGATAAGAATAACTATTACCAACAGTACACACACTCACACAATCATGCACATAACCACACACCTGCATGTTCTCACATACATACACTCACACAGTCTTACACAGTCATATGCATAACCACACGCAACTACATACACATTTGCACACACTCATATAATCACACATTTATACACATACACCCACATACTCAAATACACTATCATGCACACACACATACTTGCATACACACTAACACAATCACACATAATGCATAATCACATATACGCATATGCACACTCATGCAATCACATACACATACACTCACACACCCACTGACAGATACGTTCATATGCACACTCACATATTTATCCTTACATACTTTTGCATACACTCACATATACATTCATATAAGCAGACACTCGTGCACATGCATATAAACACACCCCTAAAAGGCTTTATAACTCAGGAAAGTATTTGCAAAAATCTTTAGCAAGATTTTATTAAATTAAATATAACAACTTGTATATCCCCACACTGGGTGATATATATTTTAGGTTTCTAAGACTAGTTCATTATTAAAGGAATCCATGTAATGAGGAAAAATCGTATCAGTTGATACTGAAACATTTGTTAAAATTCATATTCTGTCTTAACGTACAGAACTGGTGAGCACCCCACACTGAGAGCACTTTTGGTAAGCAGTCTAACTCTAGACTCAACAGTACAGGACCAATGTCTCCCCTTAGCTTCTGAGAGAACGAAAAGGTACTGTTTCTCACCACATGGTCTGACTATGTTCTAATTGTCTATTCCTAGATGGAATTTCCCACACAAGAGACACCGATAAACTCACAGCAGCAATGACAAAGCCTGATAGAACTAATAAGTTAATTCAGTGAAGTCACAATCTGCAAGATAAACTCAGAAGATAAGTTGCATTTGTAATAGTGAAAGAGAAATTCGTATGAAATAGAAAGCTAATGGAAAATGAACTATTGAGGTATAATTAGAATGAAGTGTTTAGTCTCTGTATTGTCAAGTTTAAAACGTGACAATATTATCCAATACCAAATTGTTTCATGAAATATAGTGTGTTCAAATTGGAAAGTGTTACATATAGAATGGAATATAATTTTCCCTAATATACAAGCAGGGTTAATACAATTCTCAACAAATTTTCAGCATGGAGTTTTTACAGACCATACAGCGAGTTCTAAAATTCATATGACAAGCGAAATACTCTAAATAGACAAAGCAGAGACTCGAAAAAGAAAAAAGAAAAATAGGATGAATTTACGTCTCCTAATATTAAGCCTTGCTACACAGCTATAGTAATCAGAATATTGTAGTACTGGCAAAAGTATATATACAGATCAATGAGATGAATGCAGAATGCAGAAATAGATCTATACAAATATGCCGTTAGTTTCTGACAAGAAAGCAGACTAAGTTCATTTGAGAAGGAATTGATGCCTGAGCAATTGGATATATGTATTGCCATGGGGTAACAGTGGGGGTGGGAAGAGAGATAGCAGAAAAGAGATAAAATGAAAATAACAATTATAATTTACAAAGTCATGCCTTACAGGAAAATTAACTCAAGCATGGCATTTAAATGTAAAATCTTAATCTGTTAGAATAAAACATAGGAAAATACACTAACTTGAAACCATTTGTGTACTACATAAAAGGGGAAAATAAATTGAATCTTATCAAAATTAAAATGTTTTTTTTTCCCTTAATGGACTCTGTAAAGAGAATACAGTTTACAGACTGGGACAGAGTCCCTGCTCATCACATACTGAGAGGAAGACTGGTATCAAACAAGATTTATATCAAAAAGGCTCAAAACACAGCAACAGAGCACAAATAATTAAAAGCAATAACAAAACAAAGTATAGATATTTCACTGAAGGAATGTAGATGGTACATAGGTATATGAAAAGACTCAGCATCGTTATCATTAACCATTAGATGAATTAGATAAATGTGAGCTACAGCCACAGTGATGTTGAGTCAGAATAGCTAATGTGGAATATAATAGAAGATAGATAGATGATAGATAGATAGACAGACAGACAGACAGACAGACAGATAGATAAATGATAGATAGATAGATAGATAGATAGATAGATAGATAGATAGATGATAGATAGATGATCGGTAGATGATAGATTGATAGATAGATGATAGATATAGATAGATGATAGATAGATAGATAGATAGATAGATAGATAGATAGATAGATAGATGATAGATAGATGATTGGTAGATGATAGACAGATGATCGGTAGATGATAGATTGATAGATAGATGATAGATGATAGATAGATGATAGATAGATGATTGGTAGATGGATAGATGATAGATAGATGATAGATAGATAGATAGATAGATAGATAGATAGATGATAGACAGATGATCGGTAGATGATAGATTGATAGATAGATAATAGATGATAGATAGATGATAGATAGATAGATGATAGATAGATAGATGATAAATAGAGATAGATAGACAGATAATAGATAGATAGGTGATAGATAGATAGATGATAGGTAGATAGATAGATAGATAGATAGATAGATGATAGATAGATGATAGATAGATAGATAGATAGATAGATAGATAGATAGATAGATAGAGGTAGACACACAGGCAGAGAGATGACAAGCAGACAGTTCTAAGATAGATGATAGACAGACAGCTGTATATGTACCGATGAGGATGCAGAAAGGCTGTATTTCAGCACACATGCATCGCTGGTGGGAATGTAAAATAATTCAAAGTGAAAAATAGTTTGACAGTCCTTTTCAAAAGTAAAAATGATTTCTCTGTAAGGCACAGCAATTGCTCTCTTGGGTGTAAAATCTAGAGAAATGGAAAGTGGTTTCCAGGAATAAATTTACAGATAAATATTCAACAGCAGTTCTATTGGTAAGTAGCCCACGCTGGAAAATACATAAACTCTCTTCTGTGGAAGAATGGTTAGACACGCACGCAGCTCATCTGAACCATGAATGACAATTCAGTAGGAGAAAGAACAAACTTCAGATGCACATACAGTTATATGGGCAAATCTCATGAAAGTTATGCTGAGGGAAAGGCCGATCTCAAAAAAGGTATCGTCTGAGTCCTTATATAGGTCATTAGTGAAATGACAAAGCCTCAGATATGAACCACACAAGAATGGTGGCTGGGTTAGGGAGAGAAGTTCACTTAGAATATGGCTGCATGGGGATGCTGAGGGGCACCGTGATGGTTTTCTAGGTAGGGAGACTGATCATGGTAGGTATTAGACAGAGATATGAAGCCATGCACACACATGCATCTCACACAGCCTTTGCGGGTTGGAGCTGCATTGTTTTCCTATTTGGGATCTTTTGTTTGACAAGACATGGACATGGAGGATGCTGGATGAAGGATGCCTAGGCTCTTCCTGGACCTTTGTAGTGTAGGGTTTGACTGAGGAGATAATATCAACATGTCCCTGACACAGACAGGGAACCAACGACAGAACAAAGTAACGATTACACCAATGAGTTTATTGAGGATACTTAGAGGAATATGGACGGGGTTACTTATAGGAGCAGAGATGATCAAAGGCAGCCGCATCCCAGAAAAGCTCACCCCTCCCCATAGTGATGACTGAATGAAAACTGCAATCCTGGAGCTCTGCCTAGTGACCAGTGACCAGAGAGCAGAGAGCAGAGCAGGCTGGAGAGCCTCCTCAGGCAGCTCCACCCCCTCTCGCCTCCCCAGCAAACGCTCACTGCTTCTGTAAGGAAGGAGGTTTGTGAATCTTTTAAGTTTTTTCTCGCTGGGACTTGCAAAGTGGCTTACGTCCTGATTCTCTCTCTAGAGCAGAGGTTCTCAACCTTCCTAACGCTGTGATCCTTCAATACAGTTCTTCATGTTGTGGGGACCCCCGATCAAGAAATTGTACTTCATAACTGTAACTGTGCTACTGTTGTGAATCGTAATGTAGATATCTGATATGCAGGATAGCTGATATGCCACCCCCCAGAAAAGAGTAGTTCAACCCTCCAAAGAGGTAGCGACCCACATGGTGAGAACCACTGCCCCAGAGCCTCTGTTCTCCTTCCTAGGAGGAAGGAGTCAACTTAGAACTCCCTGAGACTTCCTTACGGACCCTCGATTCAGGAGGCAATGTTTCAATTCAGAGGAAATTGTTGCACAACAACATTCTTTTCTATTTTTTTTTCTGTGAAATTTTATTTCATTTAAAATAAAACTGTATTTTTAAAGTCAAAGAGGTAATCGCGTGGCTGTTTCTTCACACTGCTCAGTACAAGAAAGCACTCCGGGTCTCGGTACCTGTTAGGACAGGATCATTAGTCATTTTTCTCATCGCTGTGACGAAATGCCTGGCAGAAGCATTTAGGGAAAGAAGGATTGACTTCAGTTCGCGCTTTGAGGGCGTGGTCACCGTGGCGGGGAGGGCGTGGCAGCAGGAGCATGAGACAGGTGGTCACACCGCATGCGCGGTCAGGAAGCTGGGAGAGAGGGATGCTGGCACTCAGCTCACTTCCTCTTTTTCCTTCAGTCCGGGACCCAAGTCCATAGAACAGAACCACTTACGTTTAGGGTGGGTCTTCTCACCTTAATTAACCCAGGCTAGAGGTCCTCACGGACATGCCCAGAGGTTTGTCTCCTCGGTGACGCTAGATCCCGGCAGGTTTACAGGCGATATTCATCATCACTGATGGGTAAGAAGGCTCCAGTACTGGTCTACTACAGCACATTAATCCTGGTTCGTAAACACTTCCTTCTGAGTCACCAGCCAGAAGTCATGCGTCTCCCTCAACTGGTCTCTTGTAACTACCCCTTCCCCTGCATACCTGCTGATATTTGAGCCCCTGCCTTCATAGCACAGCATCCATTCCTCTGTCAGGCCCTGGAAAGTTCATCCCCAAGAAGTAAGTGCATCAGCAGAATCGTTCACTTGATTCTGTGTCCTCAGACTTCCAGCTGACAGGCCATCTGTCACCTTCCTCCATCCGTTGTCTTCCTCCATCTTTCAGCCTAGTTTCCTAATACTCCGGAACTATTGATAAAGGCCTGGTTTAAGTGAGACGGTTGTGGACTCAGACTCCATAGAGTTTAGCCACACGAGGACCACACAACTTTGGTAACTGTATCATCATGTTCACTCAAGTGTGTTTGTCGGCACGGGGACTCGATCATTGGAAAGAAAGAAGAAAATGGGATCGTGTGCACCACGTGACACATCTGGGTCCACATTTGTAAAATAATACACCCACGCTCATATGCACCGCACAGTCAGTATTGTCCTCCCTCCTTCAGTGATTGATAGTCTCTGAGCTACGATACCACTTGTGGAAATATAACAAAACAGAAAGAGACACACAGCAGAATCTTTTGAATTTCACATTAGTAAATTTGAATTTTATCAGATAGGGAAGGAAGAGCTATTTCAAATAGGAGAAAAATAGGTAATGCTATTTGAGTATGTGTTTTCAAGTGACAAGTGGATGGATTTCTATTTCTTATCTACTCAATATCAGACATGTTATCTCGTTATTCACAACACACAACAGCCCAACCATCGTGCGACGGAGCACCCCTCCCACCCAGATACTGAAACAACACAGACTGCTCAGTTGCCAGGCTCCAGGCTGCCTGGTGCCCAGGCTCAGTGAGAAGTTGATGCCATGCCTCTACGGCTTTTTGCCTCATTTTGTCACATGGCAGTGAGTCACAAAAGTGATTTGGCCGACTCTAATGAAGAGGGGGGGAGGGGGGACGGGGTGGGACTCTGGGCTCTTTCTTCTCCTTGCCCCTCCCACATTCGTGACTTTCTTCTTCCTGCAGAAGGTTGGCCTGGAGTATTTCTCCACATTTTAATAGTGATGGAAGAGAAGCAAGAGGGAAGTGGAACATGGAAGCATTGTGTGTGTCTGTCCTTCCACCGTCCCCTTTATCACAGGGGTTCAACCCTAGAATGAGGAGACTTTAGAGACAAAGGGCCAAATGTATAGATGAGAGTCCGTTAATGTGACCAGCCAGCCACAGTCATGAAGAAGAAAAGAAGAAACCGCTGGACGCCAAAATTAAAGAATAGTGCTCCATGACGCATGGCTGCTTTCCATACGACGCCATAGGATGCCCTCCATAAAGTCCAGCGTGAATGGAGGAAGCGTTCAAGAGGCCTCACCCTAACTGAGGATCTATTCACAGATGATGATGACTGCTGGGCAAAGAGAAACCATTCTTCTCTGAAGGTGTGGCAGGTGTGGTAGGTTTCCCAGGCTCCCATGGAAGACTCCGCACATGTGCACATAGGGGACGCTCTAAATGGACTTCGTGGAATTAGAAAATGTTAAAAATGGGAAAGTATTGGGAGGTTTATTAATCAGAGTTCTCTAAAGAAAAACTATATTATATACATTAAAAGGGGGTTCTGAGTAATCCAACAGTGGCTATCTTATGTCAAAGAGGCTGGAGATACCATAGTTGTTCGGCTCACAAGGCTGGGTTTCTCAACAGTCCTCACAGAGAGCTGCCAGTCATTAGCCCAGAGGTCATTGGCCCATGTTGGAAACCCCAAAGCAGCAGGTTTTAATAACAGCGAATGGCTGCTGCAGCACTGGCTTACATGAACTTGCCACCAGGAGTGCAAGCAGGCAGGCAAAAATCAAAGTTCCTTTCTTCTGCGCCCTTTCATCAGAACTGTTGCCAGAAGGTGCCATCTCCATCTAGGAGAGGCCTTTTCGCTTCAAATAATCTGATCAAGGAAATCTTTCGTGGCAGTGCCTTGCATTTTAGCTGATTCTATATCCAGATGGCAATCAATATTAGCCATCATAGATGGGTGTGTGTGTGTGTGTGTGTGTGTGTGTGTGGTGTGTATGTGTGTATTAGGGGAGTTTGGAAGGAAATGGGAGTAAATACAATCATACATTATATATATATATATATATATATATATATATATATATATATATCAAAACATAATTACAAATATAATAATTTTTATGCATATGTGCACCTGGAATGGATGGCTGTGTCCTTAGGAAACAGAGTTATCAATGGCCATTGATTTCAACCATAAATCTCGCCAGCACAGAACCCAGCAGCCTCAGCTCATCATTCTGGAAGGGTTAGAAACTGCCTCAGAAGGCTGAGAAATCCAAGGCCCACGCGCCACTGTTGCTCTTTCCTGGGTCTCACCCTGCAACGGCACAGAAGAATTTTAGTTGCAATTTACCTTTTAAGTTCCTTCTCTGAGACACACTGCATAAACCTCAAGCACTCAAGGCGTTAGAGACATCAGAATGAAGCCTGTCCTTCAAGCTCAAGGCAGGCGGCTGGGAAGCAAATGCATTAACTGAATTCTTTCAGACTTGTCAAAGAAAACCTTGTCTCTCCGGGAGATAAAAATTAATGCGATGTCAAAAACGCTTTTATCCAATTTAGTCTATTTAGAAATGGTGGGATCTCTCTGAGGGGAGTGATATTTAAAGTTACATTTCCTTGCAAAGCCTTGTAGAGGGACCCCGGGTTACACATGTTTAATTCCTCGCCTGTGAGATGTCAGTCGCCGAGGCCTCAGTATATTAGCACAAATGACTTTGGGCCCGTGGAAGATCTTGCTTCTTTTTCTCCAGAGTTTAACTTTTCTGCCAGCTGGTAGAACAAGGACCCCTGACAATACAAGCTTGTCTGAGGGAGAAGCAATTCTGCTCCAAATCCAAATCCTTGGAGCCCCCTTTTCCAGGCTAACCTTCCTCCAAGCAATTGATTTACAAGAAAAAGGCACTGGGGGAGGGGGGTGGCGCTTGGCTTCTGAATTGTAAGTTTCTTCCCTTCTCGTGACTGTGGGCCTATCAGAGGCCCTGGTCCTCAGAGAGAATGGAACAGTGGCCATGAAAGATCTAGAGCCTGCTGTTCACAGGGTACACAGAAATTTATTAGGAGAGTTATTAACACCATGGATAGACAGACGGCAGTTTGGTAGGAACTCTGAGTGAAGGCCAGGCCCCAGTACTGTAGATATGACAGACAGGATGATAGAGGCTCTGAGCAGAGCTCAGACCCATAAGGCAGAACAGAGGGTCCCTTCTAAAAGGTTTCAGTGAAGTACTTTCATAACATGACCCCGTATCCAGTCTATCCCAGATTCATGGGTGGCATGCAAAGTGGAGGATGCCAAGGAAAAACATTAGGCTTTGAGGATGTGGGGGAGCTGATGAGGGGTGTGTCTAGTTGAAGTGTATCCACTTAGGAGTAGATATCACTGCTCTTTTGATGTCTCTGGCCTCTGTGGACAGTGTTCTGTTCATGAGCAAGCTCTTGCTTCTCAGTAGGGTGTCTTTCCCTCCCTGTAGCGGCAGGGATCCTCAAATCAGCATGAGCAGCATCTGGTCTGGAATTCCAACTCCAGATTTCAGTTCATAGGTGTGATGGTTTGACTAAGAATGCCCTCCTCCATAGGCTGAGAGATTTGAATACGTGGTCATCAGTTGGTGGGACTATCCATGTAGGTTTAGGAGACATGTCGTGCTGAAGGAAGTATGTCACTGGGACTGGGCTTTGAGGTTTCAAAACCACAAACCATTCCTGGGTCTGTCTGTCTGTCTGTCTGTCTGTCTGTCTGTCTCTCTCTCTCCTTGTGCTTGTTTCAGTACCAGGCCTGCTGCCTACTGCCTCAAACAAACTCTTTCTTCTATAAGTTGCTTTGATTATGGTATTTTATTACAACACTAGAGAAGTCACTAATAGAATGGCCAGTTGGCTGATAAAGCCCAGCATCTCAGGTCCACGTTGTGACAAAGCTGAGATTCTCCTAAGATGTGTTTTTAGCTTGACATCAAGTACAAGAAGCAGGTAGACATGTTACAAAACACCAGACCTATCCGAGCATCTTCCCATATCTTCCCTACTGTGCTGGAAGAAGAAATCCTATCATCCATGAGATTCCAAGTTACAGGGACAGGTTCAGTGAGTCTGTGTACCAGTCACACTCAAGAACTAGTTTTTATCCCAGACCTTCTTTCTGTGCCCTGTTGAACAACTAATCACTTTGAACACCTGCCATAGGCATCTTCTGCTTCTGCTTCATTTGTGTGGTTTTGCCCATGTAGATGTGGGTGTCAGATGACGACTTTGGATGTCATCCTTTAGGAGCCATCCACATCCAGTGTTTTGTTGTTTTGCTTTGGAACAGTGTCTCCCAAAGGCCCGTAGCTTCCCGTGCCGGCTATGTAGGCTGACTGGTCAGTGAGTCCCAGGGACCCACATGTCTCCACCACCTCCCCAGTATTAGAATTACAAGCATGCACCATTATGCTTATCTTTTCTATGTAGGTTCTGGGGCTCCAAGTTCAGGTCCTAATCCTGGAACAGCTTTGACTACTGAGCCATCTTCACAACCCCCACTGCCATAGCAAAGTGACAAAACTCAGCTTACAACAACCAGTAGTGTTTCTATGTAACAATAACAAAAATGTTGAGAAATAGATCATCGGAACTCTACCATGCAGGACAGCCCTCCCCCTAGCTAAAATATCTAGGAATAAAGTTAACCAAGGAGGCAAAAGGAAGGCCTCTACAATGAAGACTTTAGGTATCTGCTGCCATGACTTGCTATCCTGATGGGCTTTACCCTCAAACTGTGGGAGAAACAGCAACACCACCAACAGCAGCAACAACAACAACTTTCTTTTAAATTGTTCTTGTCATGTCTTTTTCTCAGTGCCAGGAAATGTAGCTAACACAGGATGACACGTTTCCGTCATTCTGTCAATCAGACACAACGGAGGATTGTTCTGCGTGTTTGCTTGCTTTTGTAATAGCCTATGAAATAGTTCAGGAACCGTCTAGATCAAAGTATGTAAATGTTCCTCATGCTTTTGAAAGGTAGGTACAGGTGAGCATAATAGGGCACAGACTCCACGTCGTGCATAGAGAAGAGAAGGGCAGAGCTGGAGAGATAGCTCAGTGGTTAAGAGAAGAGAAGGGCACAGCTGCGCACAGCACCAGGCAGTGTCTAGAGAGTCAGGATGGATGCTCCTATCCATGCAAGATAACTCTTGCAGAGGGTGCCTCACATTCTGCTCCCTCTGTATCCATGTGGTGGGCTTCAGAGCACCCATCCCTTTCCATTTCTGTAGTGATACAATCTTCTGAAAACACCTTTTACACCCAGAGAGACTCAACTTCTGCTGGACCTCACAGCCAACTTAATAATACATTTAAGTCTTTTTGTTGTTGTTGTTGCTGTTTGGTTTTTCGAGACTGGTTTCTCTGTAGCTTTGGAGCCTGTCCCAGAACTAGTTCTTGTAGACCAGGCTGGCCTTGAACTCACAGAGATCCGCCTGTCTCTACCTTCCGAGTGCTGGGATTAAAGGTGTATGCCACTACCACCTAACTTATGTAGTCAGTCTGTTTAAGTTTAATCTGCCTTTAAGAGAACAAAGTAACAACCATCCTTATTTGCTTTTGATTTTCCATGTAATCAACTTTCACAACCTAAGCTAACACACAGCTGTAATCTTAAGTTGTATATTCTTTCATGCCACTGACCCAGAGTAATGTGTGTATGCATGTGTGCGTGCGTGCGTGCAGGTGTGTGTGTGTGTGTGCGTGTGTGTGTGCATGTCTGTGTGTTGTGGTAATCATTTACTGAAAATAGTTAACATGTTTAAAACAACCTTAAAACAAATATCCACCATAAACGCTAGAAGCAACATGGACAGATCTTGATAGCATGTTTGCTTTTCTGAGTGGAGCATTGGGGTCCATTGTAGTCAGTAGCAACTCCCTGTAAAACCATGTTTAAGATTTCTATAAAGTGTCTCTCATTGCTTTCTCACATGAAGGTTTCTATCTTGCTGCATAAATAAGAGCAGGGCCTTTGTTAGAGACAGATGGAACACATGGGGAGAGAAGCAGGGAATCAACACTTGGTCTCACTCTCAAACTAGCATTAGGGGAAGTGACCGGTTTTAATTCCTTAATGTAACCTTAATGCAAATGGACTTTGATGCCTCTGATGTTACCTTTAATGCCTGTAAACGCTTTGTATCCGTATTCCATACCATGTAGTGTTAGAAACAAAGGTCAGGTGTGTCTGTATCCAGCTTTCCTGAGAGTGGGCACTTGCTGGAGGATGTAAGGCAGTAAGACTGCCCCTGTGCCTGACGGCTCCCCTCGCAGCCTCTGCCTTGCTGCAGGACATGTTCCTATTGATCCATTACCCATCAACGATGCTTCGCACCACTTTAGATGTGATGCTTCCTTCAAATCCAGAATCCTACATGTGCAAGGCAACTGTGTGTGTGTGTGTGTGTGTGCGTGTGTGTGTGTGGTGTCTGGTTGTTAATTACCCATTAAACCATTACTGTTTTCACTAATCGAAGGAATGCTCACTGCCTTCTTTTCTTTGACTCCTAGAGAGTTGAAAATCACAGAGGAACAGGTTACACTTCTGCTGTGAGTAACACAGAGCAAGTAAGTTGACTTCTGGGTGACTCAGCTTCTTTATCTGTGAGGCAGGGACAATGTCCTTATTCTCGCTAGCCTTCTGTGCTCAGCACCACGGCTCACTGTACACTGTTTTTCAGCTCATGACTGCACGGTTGGCTGGAAGCTGGCGCTGACTCTGGCAGGGATTTTCACAGGCTGATGAAAGAATTCACCCTTTACACCAGAGTAGAACGTAAACAATTTTATTTAGTACCTTCCAGAGAGAGCACCAGGCGCAGAAGAGCACAGCTGCTTGCATGTGTAGGCCGCAGCACTCTCTAGTTTCGAGCAGTCCTCCTTCAGTTAGGTTGAGCCATTTTGTGAATGACTTCCTGTCTTGCAATTCCCACAATGCAGAGGAGGGCAGCCCTGTGAGTGCCTGTATGTTGTGTCCACTTACCACTAATTTTTAATGATAATGCAATTTAGTCAGTAAAACAGAGCCCACTTTTTTTTCTGCTTGGGGGGGGCCCTTTCTGGACCAGGCTTAGATGGTGTACCTATCCCCTTTCTGGTATCTCTGTCATAGCCCTTTGTTCACACTGCCTACCTGCCTGAGACAGGAACTTACTGATTGCACATCATTATCCTGAGTAGAGGTTAACATCCAAAATTCAAAGTATGCTTCCTACTGAATATGCACCCTTTTGCACTATAATAAAGTGGAAGTCACGTGGGAACACAGTTGAGGACCAACTGTAGTCCCACCTCCAGGAGTTGAATGAAGCTGCTTCTGTGGCCAAATTGATATGGCCCTGCTATCTGTATTAGCCATTATTATTATTACCTTTCCTAACTGCACGCTATAAAACCATTAACAGCATATTTACTCATCCTTTATGGGGCATTAATACTACTTATCCTCCCAAGAAGTGAGCTTGGGACAAGGAGACTACTACAGGCTCGTACTCTTTTGGCCTCAGGACACAGTGTCTACTGTCACAATATTCTCGCCCTGCACAGTGACCCAGACCCCATAATTAACCTCACTCAGCAGAAATGACATTGATAGACTTACTCAGCTGTATAAGGGAGATGACTGGGGCTGGGCCTCGGTTAGTACAGTGCTAGCCAGCATGGCCAAAGTTCTGCCTCTGATTGCTAACATTGCAATACTGCACAGTGGTGCATGCCTGCAAGTTCCCAGCACATGGGAGGCAGGGAAAAGTTGGTGGTAAGTTCAAGGCTTGGTAATGAGTCCTTGGCTACATATAGAATGGGAGGCTGACTTGAACATTTTCTTTTAAAAAAAAGCAAAGATTTTTCCTAAGAGTCTCCAGCTCCTTTGCTCTTTACCACTATACCACGTGTCCTCCTCCAGGTGAAGTTTGTTCTCACAACAGTTGCTTTTTGACCCCTCCAGTTAAGTGCTGCGTGTCCCTCCTTTAGCATTGTGGAAATGCTCAGGCTCTCAAAGCCCAGAATTAGAGGATGATGAACCACCACTAAAGGGTAGAGCCTTAGGGGAAACACACAGGAGGGGCAGCGTAGCTATGGCCTACAAGTATGTCCATGGTTTCCCATTATGTAATTCAGCCCCACATTGTGGAACTGCTCTGTGTGTGTTTCAACAGAGCTGTAAGAGGAAACAGTTCAACTTCCTACATGGCCCTCTAGGTGGTAAGGAAAGAACAGGCAGGTTGCAGAACAACTCACAGACAGGCATACATGCTGTCTTCCAGAGGAATGCTAAGTGCCTTCAGAGTTGGCAGTAGAGGGGAGAGGAAGGGGTACAGGAGAAGAATTCACCAGGAAAGCAACACTGCTGAGCATGCAGGGAAGACTTGGGGCAATCACAACAGAGATGTGTATCTACCTTTGGCCTTGAGTTGGGTAGCTGAGAGGTTGGACAGTCACATGTGTTGCTGCAAAACTCACTAGACACTTGATTCCTAGGAGCTGAAGCTGTTGGAAGGTTTGTACTTGATGGCCTGTGTTCGTGGCCTTCTTGGTACCCACTGTGGTTCCAGTGCCTTCCATTCATCTATTCAGCTAAACCAAAGGCCACATTTTAGGATCTGGCCCTGCCCTCTGCCACCATGGACCACTCCAAGGTACTGTGCCCAATTTGGACTTCGTTACTTCAGAGAATCCTATCATCCCTGAGGTTGAAGCTGGTAGAGGTGGAGCAGGAACCCTTGTGACAATGTAGTGCTGTTGGGATTCTAAGACAGACATAGGTGGTACAGCAGAGGGGAGACACACCTCTGATAGTCAGGGCCTCGTTCTTATTCTTTTTTATTTTTCTTTATTTACTTACCTATTTATTACATCCAGACCACATAGCCCCTGCTCTTACTGTTAGGAGATCCACAGAAGATTAAGCTACACAAATGTCACTTATATGCAAAGGGCCTAGGCCAGTCTCATGCAGGTTTCCTGGTTGTTGGTGTGGGTCTCAAGTTGGACCAGTCATTGATTGTCCACTCCCAAAATTTCTGTGCCACCTATACCCCGGCACATCTTGTAGTTGTAGACAGGACAAATTATGAGTTTCAGGCTGTGTGACTGTCCCAGACCCTGCACTGGAAGTTATGCCTAGTTACAGGAGATGGCTGGTTCAGACTCCTTTGTGGAAGTTTCTTTGAATTTGGACAGCCAAGATCTCCTATGTCTGATTCCGTCTAGCTAGTTTTGCACTAACTTCTATTACTTCATAAATGCATATTACACCCAGATTGAATAGTCGTCTATGTGCTAATACAGCTGCTCTGATTTTCTGATCACCAAGTTGGCTGTAATCAGCAGATATGATGGATATCCAGCAAGCCTCAGTGGCTTCATGTTTTATTTTTCTTTTTCTTTTTTTTTTTTTTTTTGGTTTTTCGAGACAAGGTTTCTCTGTGGTTTTTGGAGCCTGTCCTGGAACTAGCTCTTGTAGACCAGGCTGGTCTCGAACTCAGAGATCCTCCTGCCTCTGCCTCCCGAGTGCTGGGATTAAAGGCGTGCGCCACCACCGCCCGGCCATGTTTTATTTTTCTTAAGTATGAACAAATGTTTCTGAAAAGAAAGCAAACCTTGCATTGAACCTTCCACAAATCTGACCAACTATTAGAACTTCAGTGATGGTAAAGAGATTGGAATGTTGCAGGTCCAGATAATTACTCTTGGGCAATCATTAGCCACTCTCACAGCTATTCTTGCCCACTTCTTTGACTTAGCATCCTTGAAAACCTCATGGGATGGTTTGGTTTTTGAGATTTTTAGTTTCTTTCAAGACAAGGTTTCCTCTGTGTAACAGTCCTGGCTGTCCTGGAACTCACTTTGTAGACCAAGCTAGCCTCGAACTCACTGATATCTGCCTGCCTCTGTCTCCCAAGTGCTGGGATTAAAGGCATGCACCCTCACAGCCCGGTCTCCTGGGATGTATTAGCAGACCACTAGTTTCTTCTGGCCAAGAGGCTAAGAATGCCATGATAGCATCTGAAGCCCACAGCAGAGATTTCTCTGCTTGACTGTCAGTGACCTACATGATGTTTCCACCAATATATGTGAGAAGTGTCTTCATTTATCACTTTCTTCATTCTGTGAGTATAAAAATTTCATGAAACCATTAGCACACAGGAACAGGGAATTTATGTAACCCAAATCTGTGTTCCCAGGTCACAGTCACTCATGCTTGATTGCAGAATAAAGTGGCTTTTGAGGTGAGAGATGTGTGTTTGCCTTGACCCAGGTGGAATCAAGGGCAGGTTTCTGGCGACTTTTATACCCCACACACCCACTCAAATCCTACACATGTCTGCCAGGTTTTGTGCTTGGATAGCTGCGAACCCCCGATGCCAGTTTGTGCTACAAAAGGGAGGCTTAATGGGAGGCTTACTGCGTGTGCAAAAGGAGAGAAGATGGCTCATCTGACAGCCTGAAGTGGGTAAATGTTTGCCCTCATCTCCCCAGGAACAAAGCCACACAACATAATCGGCATCGGAACTGGGACCAATAGAACCAAAGATGAGTCTGGGAGGAACAGACTCTGGGTCCAGAGGCGTGCCACTGAGGCTGCGCAGTCTGAATGTGGGGCATCTAGAAGCACAGGAGAGGACTTCATATGGTTGCCTTTTCACCTTTGTTGTGGCATAGTGTACCTTTGGGCTATGTCAGCATTTGCTTTGTCCCGATGCTGGGTGAAGAGCTATGTAACCAAAGGTGAGTCCACTTCTGCGTTAGTTACTATGTATGCTATTGCTGTGAGGAGACACATGACCAAGGCAACTTGTTAAGGAAAGAATTTAAGTGGAAGTCTGCTTAAGGCTTCAGCACACTAGTCCATAGTCATCGTGGTGGGAGTGTGGCAGCAAGAAGGCAAGTCTGCACGGGAACAGTAGCTGAGAGCTTACATCTGGATCTACAAGCAGGAGGCAGAGAGAAAGACAGACAGAGACACAACATCTGGTATAATCTTTTGAAGCCTCAAAGCCAACCCCCAGTGACATGCCTCTTCCTACAAGGCCACACCTTCTAATCCTTCCTAAATCATCCCACCACCTAGGGACTACCTGCCCGCCCGAGACCAGCACTGTCCACAATGAACTGAGACTTCTTACATGAATCAGGAAAATACCCCATAGATTTGCCTACAGACCAATCTGGTGGAGGCATTTTCTCAATTGGGATATTGTCTTCCCAAATGAATCCACTTGTGTCAAATTGTCAAAAAACAAAAAAACATACAACAACAACAACAACAACAACAAAAAAAAAACAAGCTAACATAGTGACTTAGGTCAGTATCATGATAGGACCTAATTTTTTGTAAAGTACGAGAGACTTTAGCACACTCAAATGGCTTAGAACCAGCATGTGAAGTAGATCTGTAAGTTCTAGTAAACTAGTGAAAACAGATAAAAAGAATTAAGAATGCCAATCAAAGGGAACTTGGCATTTCATTATGCAAAGCCAGCATTGCTATGAAAAAAATTGTGGAGAAACCAAATATGATGCTAGTGAACCCTTGGAAGAGGTCCTTAAATCTGACACAGGGGTAAAACACACAGAAAGCAGAGCTGCATGTGATTCCTGCTACACTCCTCCAAACCCCTGCTACAGATGAAGATTTCCCAAGGGTGAGTGCAGCGCCAGGAACCAAGAATCTCGGCAGAGGGTGTCCAGGTTGAATGAATGCACAGAGCAGGAGGTTGAGGTGGAACAGCTAGCTTTATTGTCTGCTGGGCTGGTTTTATACCATGGCACCAAATGAGGAGGGGGCTGCGAAGGGTCTGTAACCTGACCCTGGCGGGGATCAAGGAACGGTCACCATGCACTCAAAATTCCTTCCTTTCCCGCTTTAGGAGCATAGGGAATTTATTATGTTTCCTTTGCAGATAAGCACCTCAAATGGGGGCAGGGTTATCAACTCGGGGCTGCAGTTCCCGCAGGTGGGAAAACCCAAGCCAATTCCTTAACGGAGTGGCAGGACACAGCCACAGCTGAGGATAGTGTAACGTGACTGAAAGTCTCACACTGAATTGTAGGTTTACTGCTCTTCTACTAATGTTAAAAAAAAATAGTTGAAGCCAGGCGGTAGTGGCACACGCCTTTCATCCCAGCACTCAGGAGGCAGAGGCAGGTGAATCTCGAGGCCAGCCTGGTCTACAGAGTGAGGTCCAAGACAGGCTCCAAAGCTACAGTGAAACTCTGTCTTGAAAAAAAAATTGAGCCATTGTGTATGCTAGAAAAAGGTATGCCACAGTTCCTGATAGCCTCTAGAAGTATCAAACACAATAAATATCAGTTTGTAAACACACACACATATAGATATAGATATACATATACAAGTTAAAGGGATTAAGCTGCTTTACTGAGGGTTGTGCTATCTCCCCTAAGTAAAACATTTTTTTCCTTGGGTGTGGAGATTGCTTGCCGACCCAAAGAGGTGCGTGCAGGATAGCCTAGGAGTTAGGCGTAAACCCAGCCAAGGGGGTGGGTGACTATTCCCTATTAACTCTCAGCCGGACTAACAGCTTAGAATCATTTCTACTGATTTAATCAGTGGCAAGAAAAATGCATGGAGTCCTTATAAAATTGCTCCAGAAATAACGAGTCAGATATTTAAGACAAATGGATAAAATACTTTTGAGCTGTATTAGTCCTTGCTAACGGTTTACTTTAGTGTCTAGTTTTGAACTCCTGTGACCACCTGACACTTGCTTGGAGCAGATGGCTGTAGACTTTTCGCATTTCCGAGATAATCACCAAGATTATCTCCATATCCCCACTATTTGTTAAGGAATGGTGGTTCAAGACATTAAGCCGCTAAGCCACCCGTAAAAATGTTTCATTATATATAGATAACATATTGTTAACCCTCAAGTGTTAGAAACCCAACAGGGAACATGAAGGGGTAAGGGTTTCCTGCGAGATTGAGAAGAGATACTCTTAAAAGCCATTAGGCTGTTAAACATCCCCAGAGGCCCCTAAAACAATAACGATTATTGCAGTTGTTGTTGATTATATTTCAAAACCTGGATGGCAGGACCCTGCTGCGGATGATGACATAGGTTTTTGTTGAAGGACTTGGAGCCATAAGGTTAGGACTGACTCACAAGTGTGCCCTCGCAGGAGCTCAGCTCTTGTAGTGCTGGATGTGCCACTAAGACATTGCTACATCACAGCCCAACATCCTACTCAACTGTGCCCCACAATGAAAGTGCCAGTCAAGAGGTGTCAGCTAGCTAGTGTGTTATGGATAGAGCCCATTTCCAATTGAATTCAGGGCCCAGTTCACAGGGAAAAACTCACATGTGGTACTGGGAGCTAAGACAAAACCTGCTGTCTTGGGACTCATATGCTCCAGTGCTATGTGGGGAGTGGGACAACTGCTAAGGCTTTGGTACATGAGTGTGATGACCGATCAATGTGTTTCCCAACATCTGATTTATGACCACGTTACTACTGCTGCCAGTGTTTACTCTGATTCCATTTTCTGACTTCCCCTCACTTTTTATAACAGAAGACATACTTCTGAAACACACCACCAGTCTGCTCTGGAAACACACACACACATACAATTGTACATGTACAGGCATATAGAATTAATAGGCAGGGAGTTTCCAAAAGGCTTTGTGAGGCCATGCACCAGGTAGACGGAGCCCTAAGTCTCCTGCCCTCAGAGGCAGCAGCTTACCTTGAAATCACAGCAAGTGGCTGCTTTTCCAGGATCTCAGTGACTGTTTACAATATAATTAGTGTGCTAATCAAAGGCAGTCGAGGAGACATAAAACAATTACTCCTGGCTTTAAACAGGGTGTGATTGAATAATAAAACTAAGAAACAATGGCAAATCCTGTTTCCCCAGTGAACTTTCTGGCGAGCTATCTTTTGTGAGGCTTTGAAGTAAAAAGGAAGTAGCAATCAATTCGTCTCTGTCTGAGACCTTAGCTTATAAACATCTGCTGGTGGCAAAAAGCCAGAACTGCTATTACCTGCTTTCCACTCAGGCAGAGACGTTTATCATGTTATTTCCAAGGAGGGAAGGCTGATTTATTTGTCTCCAGAGTAAAGATTTATAAAAATAATTTTTTTCTTTCAGCCAGAATTTGCTTTCTGAAATACTCATAAAAATACAGGCAGTGTTTAGTAGGCAGTTGGGGGGTTTCAAAGTAGGCAGGTCCTGAAGGCCCTGTTCTGGAGACAGCCTTGGTGTCCCAGCCTTGAAAGAGGTGATGGGTGGTTGTGGGGAACACAGAGCCTGCCTAATGAGAAAGCTGTTTCCTCATAGGTTTGTGGAGGGCAGGAAGGTGATAGGACCTTTGTGTGCTCTCAGTATGTAGGGCAAGTATAATGTTGGTCACTTAGCAGTGGGATTGGTTTGGAAGACTGACTCTATGTGTACAAGGCTGTGATGATTAATTCTGATTGCCAACTTCATAGTTATAGACTCACATAAGAGACAAACCTCTGCACCTATCTGTGACAGGGAAGGACAGAGGTTCTTCCATCTTGTATTCTTGCTGAGTCCATTTCAGGTTAAACTAGAATCTGACCTCCTTGATGGAGAAGCCCATAAAAAATTTCCCAACTCTATTTTAGGAGCCCTAGGTCAAGATGTCCCAGCTAACTTATCTTCTGTTAAACTGGCTGCTTATGCAACCCTCCCCCTTTCAGTAAACCACTTATTCAGCTTCTGTTAACCTGCTTGCTTGCACAAAATCTCCTACTGCAGCTGTGGAGTGAAATACCAGGATGTGAGTTTTGCCTTTAAAAGCCCCTCAATCTAAATGTTCAGGTGTTGTAGGAGGCCGCTTGTTCATACCTGGCTGCACCTCCCTACTGTTGAGATTCAAGGCATGTGACTTCTAAGTACTGGGATTAAAGGTGGGAGTCACCACCACTTGGCTCTGTTTCTCTTTTAGACTGATTCAATCTTGTGTAGTCCAGGGTGGCCTTGAACTCACAGAGATCCATTTGCCTCTGTCTCCCGAGTGCTGAGATTAAAGATATCTGCCACCACTGCCTGGCCTCTATGGTTAACTAGTGTGGCTAGCTCTGCACTCTGATCTTCAGGGAAATTTTATTTGTTAAAGCACAAACAAAATATCACCACGCTTAAGTAGCAGACTCCAGGGAAACAAAAACAGCAGAAGATGAGGAGAGAGAGAAAAATTAGCCATGGCTAGAGACAGTATGCTGCAGGAGGGAGATGAGAGATGGGGTTATCTAGGATGAGCCCATCTCTGCACTCTCTTGGTCTGTTGGCTCTCTTCTCTGCAACCAAACTTAAGGGCACAGCAGAAGACACAAATCCACAGGCACAAACAACTGAAAAGATGGAACGTTCACACGTTCACAAGAGACCAAACACCGATGTGTGGTGGCCACCTTCATTCATAAGCCAATACCAGGGGGACAGGAGGGAGTTTTCTTTATCCCATCGACAGGATTTACAATCGTGTCTGATCTCTCCTATGCATCTCCAAATGTCCAGACCCCAAAACAAAACAGAACAACTCACCAACTGGTCAGAGCTTTAAAGGGCATTGCCGCCAGTAGTTCTAATTTTCATTTTGTTTTCAATTTGTGAATTTGTGGCAATCACAGTCAGAACTCCCTCCTAGGGTGTATCAAGTCCACCTTGGACTTGCTCCCACTTGGAGGCCTAGCCCCCACTAGTGATTATTCCTGTGTGGCAGCTTTGATCTCAGACTCCCCAGGCTTCCCAATCTTAGTACCTATCCTGGACTCCTGGCCCTGAGTCTGGAAGCTCTCAGGAATGCCAGCAGGACTTCCAAAACTGTTAGGGAATCTGAATCCTGGGGAAAGACTACAGGCTCGATTCAAATCAGAATTAAATGAATTTGTTAATTACTGCTAGCAGGCCTTCAGTCTTAAAGATGAATCGAAGGCGTGCCAACTAGGGCCTAGGGTAAGGGTTTTCAAAGGTGGGCATAACAATGTGTTGCTGGGTGAGAAACTGTTTTTACTCCCCGCAGCTGTGAGAAGCTGTCTTTCTCCCGGTGTCCAGTGATAAAAGAGCTGTCTCACTCCTTGGTACACAAGGATAAGTGGGTTTATAAAAGCCAGAACAAGCAGTTAATTATCTCAAAGAAGTTTGACAATTTGGGGGAAAGGGACAAGGAGTCGGAGCTGCCAGGACTTGTATTTTAGGAATTTAGAATGGGTTCCTAGAACAGAAGGGAGTTTTCCTTAGCCCACATGACTCCAAAGGCTGAAAATTTCATCCACAGCATGGCAGCAATGAAACTGTTAAGAATTGGGGCCTAGCGAAGACAGTGACGTCGAGAAGGTGGTGCCCCCAGGAGGGACTGATCCTGTCCTAGCAGACTGTATTAATTTTGAAAAGAATGTGGGATTATAAAGCGATTTGGCTATTTCTGCTTTCTCTGACCCCTGACTTGTCACGTGACTGTTCCTTCCCTCCTCCCCCACCATGACAACACCCATCACGCTGTGATGAGTGAGAAGACCTTGCACACTCCAAGCTCTCGGACCTCTTAACAGTTAGCTACGTATACCTCTTTACTTTTTCCTTCAGATGTTTTGTTATAGCCACGAACTAATCCTCACCCAGGTGTGGTCTAATTAGGAGACACCTGTGCCTAACATGGATTTCAGACATGTAGAGGCCTGCAGTGGCTGTCATGGGTGCTACAGTCTACACGGTAATATGCTCTATGGGTGTATATAATAAGAGCGTGAGAGTGTCACCAAAGCCAGGCCTGGAAGAGGCAGGCTGGGTGGTGTGGGCCACAAGTCACAGCATTCCTTCCTGCTTTCCTTGGGGTCCTAAAAGGCTGACACGGCAGTGGGATATACAGTAGCACACGTATGCCCTGGGTTGTACTGGGTTTCAGGTGGATAGAAATAAACCAGGTTCCTGAAATTAAGTTTCTACAAATTAAGAAAGCCAGGAGAAGGCCCAGCAGTTCTCCTAAGTGTGTGTACTGGGTTGTTCTTACAGTGTGCCTCCTGGGAAAAACCCATTGCTTGTATCCATGTGTCTGTGAGTGACCCATATAACGGTGACACTGGGAGCCGTCTTTTTTTTTCTTTTCTTTTTTTTTTTTTTTTTTTGGTTTTTCGAGACAGGGTTCCTCTGTAGCTTTGGAGCCTGTCCTGGAACTAGCTCTTGTAGACCAGGCTGGCCTCGAACTCCCAGAGATCCGCCTCCCGAGTGTTGGGGTTAAAGGCGTGCGCCACCACCGCCCGGCATACTGGGAGCCATCTTGTCTGAATGTCAAGTTCAGGTGGGGGCTCCATAAGCAGAGCTAACCTTTGCTATGAAGGAAGGTGGCATATGAGAGGAAGCCCAGCTCTCGCCTCCCCAGTGTGCCTTATAGGAGTCCTGGGCCCAACTTCTCGGACTCCTGTGCTCTAGTGGTTCTGAGATCAGTGTGGGTGTTGACACTGATGACCTATGGCACAGCAGGTATCCCCACTGCCTAAGCTGTGTGGCGGAGGTCTGACTCCTGAGCACACAGAGCCATCTGTCCTAGGCCGTGTGTATTTCCATCCCATTCTAGAGCTGCCTGACTCTCTGGTCCAGTTGACAGCTAACTGAGCCCTGGCCCACCCAAGCACGGCAAGCCTTTGACATTGCAACAGATGTCATCTACCGAGTTCATACTGGAGAGCTAGCTGTGTTATAGACATACCCAAAGCATCTCATAATGTTTTAAACAAGCTTACGTTCTGTACTGGGCTGAATTCATAGTTATTCCAGGCCACGGGTTAAAATGCCTGTTATACTTTGAGGCTCTCGGTGACCAGACAATTCCTGGACTGATTTGGTAAGGGGGGGGGGGGTCCAGGTAGAGTGGTATCAATAGCTTGAGTTTGGAGATACCATAGAAAGGGCTTTGACTGCATCCCAACTCTAGCCATGAACATTTAGAGTTGAAGTGAAGATCTTCCAAAGTCACCTCAATGGCATTTGGACCACATCTGTCGTGGTTCTCAGCACCATACTGTGTACAAAGATATAAACGACATGTAAATTATTCTGCTTATCTGAGTGTACACATATACTTCTACGTCACTTGCACTCATAAACACATATCCATACACAAAAACACATAATAGAAATAAATATTTTAAAAATATATTTATTTATGCACAGAACAGCCCTCCCTCCCTCCATTCCTGACATTGCTATGCAGAACAAGGAAGCCCTGACCTTTCCTTTCTCAGCAACACTGATCCTATCTCTGACATTAAATCATGCCAGCCTCCAAATATCACATTTGCCATTCTCTTTAGTATAACGCAAAACAAAACAATTTAATTTGTAATTGTTCGGTCTTCAAGGCTGGTGAATGGCATGTGGGCCCTCCCTGTATACCCCTCCCTCTGCTGTGGGCTTGTAGATCAGCTGTAAGGTCTCAGTTACTGTTCCAGTGCTGTGTCTGTCTGCCGGCCGCTATGGTTTCTGCCACGATAGAAATGGACGCACCCTGGGAAACCATAAGCAAGCCCCCAATTTAGCACTTCCTGTCATAAATTGCCTGCGTCATTTTGTCTCTTCATGGCAGTAGAACAGTGACTAAGGCACTTGCTTACTGTCACATTGTGTCCCCAGTTAGAATGCAGAAAATGAACAGGGAGTGGCTGGACTTTAATGCCTCAAGTTCTGCTCACCAACGAGCCGCTTCCTCCTCCTAAAGAGTCCAAAACCTTCTCAAACTTCACCACCAGCCAGAGGCCAGACATGCAAACACATGAGCCTATGGAGGACATTTCACATTTAAAATACAGCGATGGATAATTCTCTCACTAGCGTATAAGGTGGCTCTTCTGTCTGGGGGTAACTTACATCCAGCTAACTGCGGTGACAGGGCTAAGATGAATTTCCTCACTGAAGATTAGTATCAGGGCTTCAGAGAAAGCAAGTTACACACAGGACAGCTACGCAGCATTGTTGTGACCGGTGAAAGGAGTGTTCTAGAATGTGTTGCTTCATCAGGGTTCAAAGCTGTTCTCACCTCAGCAGATAGGCAAAGGGTGGTTCTTTCCTGAAGAAAAAAAATAAAGCCTGGAAGATTGTCTGCTGAGTTTTGAAAGTCAAGCTGGTGACCTCCAAACTCCCCTCTGAGTTTATACTTCATTGTTTTATAATCCTTTAATAAGCTAACCAGCCACAGAGTGAGGTCGTTACTTTATAATTTGCTATAAATATTTCAGTGATAACCTCCATATGTTAAAGAGCTCTTAAAAGCCCTTTAAAATCTAAATACAAATTCTTCCGGGAATCAGTAGGTTATAATGTACCATATATTTTTATAAAGTTGAAGGGACTAAAAAGATGTTAGATGCTAACCTGATAGCATAGTTCGCATTAAAATGATCATTGCCAAATATTTTTTGATAAAGCCAATGTAATATTTCAAATCAGAGTCTTTGTTTCCCCCATGACGGTTCCTGTGGTCTGCTGAGGGGACAGTGAGCAGCAGTCCTGGGAACATATATTTATCCATCAAAGTTCAGGAAGGGTCTCGGAGGAAGGAGGCCAAAGCACGCAGATGGAACCATGAATCTCTAGAGTGCTGAAGACTTGAAAATTCTGGTCTTCTCACAGAGGAACCATCAAGTTTCTGCAAAGGACAGGGTTATGTCCTTGGGATGTAACAGGTACTCCTTCCTCTGCATGGTCTTCTCTCAAGAGGAGCCTCCCTTCAGTAGACCCAGTGTTTTCCAAAGCTAGTGACAAAATAGTTCAACCCAGCTCAGTATTGACTATGTACTGACATTGTCATTTGCTGCCACCACCATGAGCTGACATAATTGTTCACTGACATCATTGTTGGCTGACAGATGACATCACTGTTTTCTGACATCATCATTCAATGACACCAGTCCAGTATTCGTCTTTTCCTTCAGAATACACCATCCTAGGAATTCAGAAAGAATTTGGCTATTCAAGTAGTATTGATCTCCCATAGGTCCCTGAGGCTATGCTAAGCACAGGAAGGCAGCGTTTGTGCTCCATCGTTTCCTGACACAGGCAGACACACTAGGAGTGGTACTCAAGGCATATTTTATAGATCACTAGCTCTGTAGGAAATCTGTAGCTAAAATGTGAAAACTGAGTTTCATTGGGAAACATTTTCGAGGGGACTCGGGGATTCCTTCTAACAAATTTCTTAGAGGATGGAATTAGAAAATACACAATTAATCGTTCAGCTGTCCATGATGGCACCTCTCATAGAACTTGCAATCTTCATAATAAATAATGAGAAATACTAGCTCAGAAAGTTCAGGCAAAGAAAATCACGAAGCATAAAAACTGGTGGGGGGAGAGTGAGGGAGGGGTTGCTCCAAGGTAAAGTGCTAGCTGCACAAACTTAAGGACTTGGGTGTGAATCCTAAAAGCTCATGTGAAACCTAATCATGGTGTTTTGGATCTTTAGTGCATGAAGGGAAGGAGACAAGAGGATCCATGCGGCTTGCTGACCAGCCAGCAAATATTCAGAAGAGTTAAACAGCAAGCAACTGTACACAGTTGTGCACACAATTGCACACATTTCTCTCTGTCTGTATGTTGTCTGTCTCTCTCTGTGTGTGTATGTAGAGGAATAAAACAAACTTTGGGATTCTCAAAGGTTTGGCAGTGAGCAAACAGAGAAATCTTCCTATTTAATAATTTAATCAGTTGAGGGAAAGAAAGAAAATGAACTAATAATTTAAATAATTGAGTAGACTTTACTAAGCCCTAAGCTTTATGCAATAATATAACACGAGGGTCATATTGGATCAATGAAAATTGTAGAAAAAAAAATGGAACTTCATAAGGTTGGAGAGTTGGTTCCATGGTTACGAGCTCTTGCTATATTTCTAGAGATTCCAGAAAACAGAAGAGATGGGGTTTAGAGCAGGAGCGCTCAGCAAAGTCCAGAGAGGACCAGGCAGTGTGTTAGGGCTGGTAAGTGGAATCCGTGGAACAGTCAATAAAAACAGGGGACTACAAACCCAGTGAACACGAGAACACGACACTAAACATACAAACCTAGTGAACATGGCACCAAACATACAGACCCAGGGAACATGGCACCAAACATGCAAACCCAGTGAACATGGCACTAAACAACAATAGTTTCATGGTAGACTTAGAGTCTGAGCTAATATTAAAAACAACAAAAAGGAATTAGAAAATCTTCTAAATAAAGAAATGTGACTAAAAGTAAGGAGAAGCATTAGAAAGGAAGGAGAAATCTGAGTTTTCTCTTTAGCCCTTGACCAGAAGCATCGCCTGTGCTAGCTGGTCTTGCTAAGGAGCCGTCAGCCTAAGACCGTTAGGTGGCAAGCAAGGCCGTATGGTGGGTAAGGCAAAGTGTGTATGGGAAGAACAGTAGTCAGTGGTAGTGATACCAGGGACCTTGGGGTTCTGTTCTTTGGGTTCTTAGTCTCATTAATAAAAGAGTTTATGAGTGGACTAAAATGAAAGCTTGAAGACAATTTATTAGAATTTAAAATCAAAACCCCTAGACTGTGCAGGCAAACTATCAATTTAAGCAGCCATGAGAGGAATTGCAGAGCCTTAGAGGAACATTCAGAGAAATTCCTCAAACAAGGGGGAGTATACGAGTAAAAGCTTCTGTGTTTCTATGGGGTGGTGGAAAACTTTACACCATGTAATTTAGTTCTGCATAGCCTATATCACAGGAAGAATGGAGGAGCTGGATATGGGTAGGACCTTGTAAATCCTGGTCTCTGGCCTCCATTTTTGGAGGCTCCTTCCTGTGCCTGCCAAGGAGGGTCAAGACAGCCCACCACTACCTAGTCTATTTAAACTGCTTCCCTGGAAAGTTCCTTTGTGATCTCTCTCCCCTCCCCCAAGTTTAATGAAACCTGGATATTTTTTAATTTGGCTTATTGTGATTTGACTTGATTGGGATTTTTGCATCGGCAGAGAACTCACATTAGGAAAATTCCTAACAGACCTAACTTAGGAACTATAGAAACCACAGCCTGAAACAGCTTCATGACTCCCAGTCCTAGACAGAACCCTTTAGGGAGCCTGACCTGGTTCTCTCCCACTGTGGAATCTGTCCTATTAAGAGTGCCAAGCTTCCTAAAGGAGCAGGTGTGTGTTCTAGCAGTTATGAATGACGCAGCCTTGGACATCAGTGTACGAGCATTTATACAAACCTGTGCTGTGGCCTCAGGAGAGAAATTTTGTGGAAACAAAATCTATATTTGACTCTGGAAAACAAGGGACAAAGCTATTTAGTATCTCCACCAGTAAGGTGTGCATTCCCTTTTCTCTGTTGCCATTGGCTTTCTGTTTCATTATAGCATCCTAGAAAACATGATGCGGCCTTTCACTCTGACTTTGATTTCTGTTTCCTTAAGGATTAGTTGTGAAAAATATCTTTTCGTGTGCTTATTGGTCATTTACAAACATTCTGTCGAGAAAACCTATTTAGACTCCTGTTTGTTTTAAATTGTGCTATTTATCTGGGCTATTATCTATTACTGAGTAGAAAGAATGGCTCCCAGAAACTGACAACCTAGACCACTCTGTGGGTGGAAAGATTTATTGGGATCAAACTGCCAAGTCGATGGGGGAGGGGTGGAGAAGAGAAAAGATCAGAAAGACAAGACTAGGACAGCCAGCAGGGTGGGGGACCTGAGCTGACATAGGCTCTCCAGATTGAGCCCCCGTCTGGTGCCCTTGCCAGAGGTAGTCCACCTCTGGGGGAAGGTTAAGGGAGGTTCGTAGTGAGCAGAAAGTCCTTTGAGAGATCTGCTTTTCTAATAAACAGACATGTTTGGGCTGTTTACCTGACAGCAATCCTTCCGTTCATGAAGCCAGAGTCCTCTGTTTAGACTATACCTCCAGCAGTGCCATTTGGGGGAAGAGGGACTTTGGACCTGACATTAATTTGTCAAAGTCAATTTAAATATATATTCTGACCATGAGACCTTTGTAAGATACCTGGTTTGCAGTTATCTCCTATTTTCTGGTTTGTTATTTCATTTTCTTGATGTAAAAATTAAAACCATTTAAAAAATAATGAGAATAAAATAGAACAAAAATTAACACAATTTTCTTGCTGATAGGCTCAAAACACAAAGCCAATCCTTTGGAAATACATGTGACTGGATTTTCTTTTATTATTAATATTTATGCTTTTGTTGTTGTGGTTGAGAGATTTGGGGGATTGAAGTCTAAGTCAAGGCAGGTGCCTTATCTCGTAAGGGTTTCATCCTGTGAGATCTTATGCGTAGGTCTACGATGCTGAGTTGACTGTGGTGTGAGGTGGGATTACAGCCTCCCTCATCTGCATGTGGAGAGCTAGCTCTCCCAGCAGTAGTTGCTGAGAAATCCATCTTCCTTTCCTTGGTTGTCTTGCTGCTCTTACTCAAAATGAATTGACTAAAAGTGTGAAGATTTATTTCTTGACTTTCAGCTCAATTCCATTAATCTCTATTTACTGTTGTCACGCGATCTTGCTGTAGCTTGCTAGTACATTTTGAAGTAAAACTTGGTGCTAAAACATTGTTATTTCTGTTCAAGATTTCTTGGGCTATTCTGATCCCTTTGTGCTTCCAAGTGAACTTTAGGATCAGCTTCTTAATATTTATAAAGCGAATGGCTGAGATTTTAATGAGTTTAAATCTGTTGCAACCGAGTGAGTATTACAGTGATAATGTGAAGCCCTTGGTAGCAGAAGTTTGAATTTTCTTTCTTACTAAGGCACACAGCAAACCCTGTTTCACTTTCTGTAGTTTCAGTACTCATAGCCAACTATAGTCTGAAAAAATAAAATAAGTAAAAAACATATTTAGAAGGAGGGGAGTGTATCGCAAATGTTTATTTATTTTTAGCATATCCGTATAAGTTGTAATTCTTTTACTTTCTTATGAGTTATTATTTTCAACATCTTACTCTGCCTAACTTATAAACCAACCATTGTCCTATGTGCACGTTTTGGTTTGAATATGAAAGATGCCCATAGGCTCCTGTGTTTGAACATGTGGTTTTCAGTTGGTGCTTGTGGAATCCTTAGGAGGTGGAGCTTTGCTCTGTGTCTGTGTCACGGAGGACAGGCTTTGGGAGTGTACAGTCTGGCCCCACCTCCTATTTCCTCTGTGTTTCCTGTGTGCGAATGAAATGAAATCTGCTCCTGACTGCCCTGCTAGCCTCACACGCCTGCTACCAGGCCTTCCTTGCCGTGATGGGCTCCTTCTGTCTGGAACTGAAAATCAAATTAAACTCTCGTCTGCCCTAACTTGCTTCTTATCGGGGTATTTCATGACAGCAGGGAAAGGCAACTAGAGCAGTGTGGGTAGACATGGCTCATCACTGAAGAGTGTTGGCTGAGCAAGCAAGAGGGACAAAGTTCAGATCCCAGAATCCCCAAGCAGTCTGGACATGTGTACACATATAACTCAAACACAGAGAACAGAGACATGCCGGTCACTGGCCTCTGCCCGCTGACACCCTAACCAAAGGAGTGTGAGTTTCCAGTTTAGCAAAAGATCCTGCCTCACAGGAGTTAAATGAGTGGTGATAGGAGAGGAGCTCCAACGCCTTTAGGTGGAGTTTTTCTGTCCAAGCAATGCTCCCAAATAACCATACAAAAACTTAATATTAATTACAAATGCTCAGCTGATAGCTCAGGCTTATTACTAGTTAACTTTTACACTTAAATTAACCCATATACCCTCTGTCACATGGCTCATGGCTTGTTACCTCATTTTCCTGCTTCCTGTACATCTGCTGGCATCTCCTCTGACTCTGCCCTTCTTCATCCCAGCATCCTTAGTTTGAGTGTCCCAATTATACTTCCTGCATGGCTATCATCCAGTCAGCTTTTTTTTTTTTTTTTTTTTTTTTTTTTTGGTTTTTCGAGACAGAGTTTCTCTGTGGTTTTGGAGCCTGTCCTGGAACTAGCTCTTGTAGACCAGGCTGGTCTCGAACTCACAGAGATCCGCCTGCCTCTGCCTCCCAAGTGCTGGGATTAAAGGCGTGCGCCACCACCGTCAGCTTTTTATAAATCAGTTTGAGTGACAAATCTTTACAGTGTGCAAAAGGATTATTCCACAGCAAATGCCACCCTCTGGGCTCTGTAATCGCACATGTGTGTGCACCTGCAAATACACCTGCACACACGCACACATGCACTCACATATGCATACATGAAAATAAATAAAATAAAATAAATAACTCCAAAAAATTGCATTAGTTCATCTGCTAAGAGGCTATATGTTGTTAGAATCTGTGGATCCTCCCTGACTTAGGGGGAATTGATGTTCTTACTATTTTGAGTCTTCAATCCATGAATACAGGATCCACATTCATATAGACCCACTTTGAGCCCTTTTCCAGCATTTTGTAATTTCTAATACATGTATTTGCTGTTAGGCACGCACACAGTAATGCTCATGCATTCCACCTTCTTTGGATTGGGTCTACATGGTATTTATGATGCTTCCCTTTTCTGTCTGCAAATGCTCACTAAGAAATGCAACTGCTGCTGTGTGTGTGCACGTTCATCTTGTATCTTGTCATCTTGCTGAAATCACTTTTGTCAATTTGTTGAGATTTTGACATAAGCAGTCATGTCTTTACAAGTAAAAATAGTTTTATATCTTCCTTTCTGTAGTGTATTTCTATTATTATTATAGCTGCTTTTTCTGGCGCATCTCAAACATCAACGGCTTTGCTGAATAAAATATGCTCAGAGCTAAAATCCCTGCTTTGTTTATCATCTTGGGGAGCCAAGTCTTTCTCCATTAAGTGTGGTGTTAGATTTTCCTGTGTGCACAGATGTGTGGTACCCAGCGTGGGAGGGGCATGAGTGTGAGCACACTCCTATAGGTGGATACCAGAGGTTAACCTCCACCTTGAGTTTTAAGACAAGGTCTCTCAGAACGTAGGGCTTACCAATTAGGAGAGGCTGGCTGGGCAGAAGGCCTTAGGCACCTGCTGTTTCTGGCTGCTTAGCACTGAGATCACAAGTATCTATTACCATACCTGACTTTTTACATTAGTGCTGGGGGTTGAACTCAGGTCTTCGCTCTTGCATGGCAAGCACTTTACTCCCTGCGATATCTCCCATATGCATTCTGCAGCTGCTGTTTATTGATATGAGGGAAGCCCACACCATCCTGAGCTGCTGAGAAGTTCCCGCATAGCCCCATGAACATGTGTTTCTCGGTATGCTGATATTCTACTGTAGGCATATGGATTTCTTGCTCAAAAAATTGAATCAGGTTGAATTAAATGAATCAGTGTTGGTTAAAAAATAGCCACCGCATACACATCTTCATAGACAGCATAGGGCTTAGTTTGTTTTATTGTGCCAGCAGCCTTTGAGCTCAATGTCTTGAAAGATGTTTGTAGATTTTGTGATTAGTTGATGAGCTTTATTTATTTATCAGGACAACACTGGGCTTCTGATTTGTGATGACATCCTATCTCTTATTCCTTGGGCGATACTGAGTAAAGCTGACACAAAATTTGAGATGTTTGGTGGACTTCCCAGCAGAGCAATCTGAGTCTGGCAAATATTTGGTGTGTGGAGGGGAGTAAATTATAATTTGAACTTCTCTGGCGCTTGATTGCTATTTTGATTGTCTAATTAATCTTGATGGAATTTTAATCATGTGTGGCTCCTTGGCAACTCACTTACTTTTTCTAAATTGTTGAATTTATGAGGGCTGGATTTATTCTTTGTTAACGGCTGTACTATTTGCTGTGAGACCCTCGTTTTACAAGGTTTACCTAAATTTTTCTTAAAAATGTGTGTGTGTGCCCGCGCGTGCGTGTGTGTGTGCACGTGTGTGTGTGTATGTGTGTGTGTGTGTGTTTGCAGGTTTCCCTGTACATGTGGTAAATGTGAGGAAAACCTCACTAACGCCATCCATCCCCTTTTAAATAGGGTCTCTTACTGGAGTGGAGCCTCCCAGTTAGGTTAGAATTTTGGAAGGAAAACCTACACTAAACCTTTGGCAATACTGACTGATTAATTAATTGAAAATTCAGTAACGATAGGAGAGGTTGGGATGTTGTCAGTGCAGAACTCATTTATAATGAATTGGGCTAATTTTAGTTTTCATACTAGCCTTTCTTTGCCCACTTCTGTGTCTCAACATCCTGTGATTCTCAGACCAATAGAGTCCACCAACCCAAAGGTTAAAATGTCTTCAGTTAGCATCATGACCTCCTTTGTTCTGATACTATAAAATTTTATGAAACCACAGCCACATTAGAACATAGAATTTAGGGTAACCTGAGTCTATGTTCCCAGGCTATGGACACTCACAATCGGCTCCAGAAACAGAGAAGTTGAGGCAGCAGGAGCTTGAAGCAGCTAGTCAGCTTTGTCAGCATAGAAGACTGGAGAATGCAGGCATCCCAGTGCTCAGCTTTTCCCCATTTTGTTCAGCCCAGGATCTCACGCCTGGGGAATAATTGCTTCATTAACTTTCCCAGGGGAGAAAAGCATCTCCTCCTAGGTGGGCACCAGTGACAGACCAAAGTAAGAGTTTACCAAAGTCCAAGTTGTTGAACTCAGTGACTTGAACGGGCTTTCTTACAGAGCACCAGCAAGACGTCATCCAGAGGGGTGTGGCTGGCCCCCAAACAGCTGTAGCATCACTAAGTCCCACTCCATCGTGCATGGTGATGTCATGGAACCTGTATCACATGTGACGGTTTTAATTTCTAGGCTTAGGAGATATATAAAATAAAAGTGCCCTGTGGAAGCTGTACCGAGAGAACCCTACACTTGCTCAAGAACAGATGAATTCCCAAAATGCTGGGCAGTCATCTCATAATTTTCTGGTCTTGCACAAATTTCAAATGAAGCTGTCATTCAGGCAAGATAACCAGAGGACATGCTGTGTGTTTCCACTTCTATAAACAAGCTGTGTGCCCCTGATTGCAGGTAGGCTGGCAATACATAGCCTCATTTGTATACATAGGCAGGAAGTAGAAGACTCGGGTTTTTTGCCTGTATAAAACCCCTGACTCTAAACGTGGCTCAGGGGTATATGTTGTGGAATACCACTTTAACTGTGTAAAGATGTGTTACACTTGTTTATGCTGGGCAATATTACTTTAACCGAGTAAAGACGACAGCCTCAAGCTGTTTTGCAGGTGTGACCCACCCGTCTATCTACCAAACTGAGACCTGCATCCTGTGTGTCTCTCTACAGAACAGAGACCTCAACCTGCTTGTCTCTCTTACAGAAACCAGAGGGAACCAACTTCTGCAGAAGGGCCCTGGGGATGTCTCCCCAGGGACCCCACCTGTGATCTTTTCACTTGTCTGCCTGGATCGTCTACAGGCTCTTCTGGTTCTGATTCACCTGAAGATATGCTTAAGGAGACTATAGGAATAATTGTCCTCTTAATGAGATAATGTCCTTATCTGGCCCAGAAATGGCTTTGCTGTGCTACCACTCCTAGAGCCTTTGTTTGGGTACAGACCAAGCCTAGCTTTCTCACGTGTTCTATGAACTGCCAGTTTCCCTTCTGCCATGTGACTGCTTTCCAACTTCAATTCAAAAATTCAATGCAAAAAGCATAGCTTTCTTTGTCTTCTCTGCCTTCTTCCACTAAGGGTTCTGGCCATCAGTGCCAAACTGTGAGAGAAAACTGTAGCCAGAGCTCAGTGGAATCACCAAACTAGACCACTTAGTGGGCTAGGAAGATAGTTTACTCAGGGAAACAAATTGCCCAGCCGTCTCTTGGGACCAGAGAACTGCAGCCTGTAGGCTGTGGGGGTGGGGTGGGGGAGTCTTGCTAATTTATTGGGAAGACAGCAGCGAGAGGAGGCCATGGGATGAACCAATCTGGGGGTTAGCATGGGAACTCTCATCCGCTGCAGGATGTTTGTTTGAATCAGGACCCAGAGGCCTCTGACGAGGTAGCTGACCACTGGGGAAATAGTGGTATCCCACTAGCAGAAGCCACCGTCTGAGACTGTTGAGGAGTGTTGAGTTTAGGTTTCTGTTTACCAGAAAGCATTCCTTCCATTTATCAGGTCAGAGTCCTGCCCAGGTTCGAGGCAGGACAATGTCAGCAGCCCTACCATTTGGGGGTTCTGCTTTGGATCTAAGTATTCACCAGCTCAGTCCCTACCTACTCAGGGAGAACTGGGTGTGGAGGACGGGGATCACTAACCGATGGCTGACGTGATTTCCTTGTAGACGTTCTGCAAGCCGGGCTATACAGTAGAAGATGTTTTGGTATTCACTGGCTTTCCAAACAGCAACGGGAACTGAAACCTGGCTGCCGAGCCTCCCTGTCAACTTAGCTAGGAGTGAGTGGGTAGTTTGTAAGATAAATACCACAGCCTCCCATTGCTTCGGGTTTCTATGGATTTTGTTAAATAAATACCACTTAGTTAGGTATCCTGCTCTACCACCCTACACCGTGTTCCCTTGAGATAGTCTATCACCAAGCCTAGAGCAAGGCTGGTAGCCAGGCAGCCACAGGAACCTCTTGTTTCCACTATCTACAGCACGGGGATTACAGGCAGATTCTCGGTCACACCTGGGATGTTATATCCACGCTGGAGATAAGAGCTCAAATCCTCGACTTTGCACATCAAGCTCTCTTCCTCACCAAGGCGTCTCCCCATCCAGCCCCAAATTTCTGAGTACTGTCTAACATTCTAACTTTAGAGAAGATAATAATTTAGGTCTACACACTGTCCTTGTGACCCTTGAATTTCTTTTTCCAGAGTCATTCCGTCTTCCCTCTGAACCACCATTTCTTTCCAGCACCAGTTTTGCCTTGACAAGAATCATTGTCGACAAGCAGAAATGGTGATTTCAGGTGACTTTGATCTTTGGCAGTGCTGTAATTGGTCTACATGATACAATCAATAGACCGAATCATTATTTTATATGAGCAACTTATTCATTTTGTAGTCTCTTTAATTTAATCACCATAAAGCTTTTGATGGAAAACACATTAATATTCTGGGAATGATTACATTAAAAAGTCTTAGTTATCAGAAAAGCTGGTATTTAAAAAAAAAGATAAAGAAAAGAACAAAAGAAAGAAATGTATAATTGAAGCATAGCAGATTACATCAGGATGGCCAGTTGGTGGGAGCTGAAGGCCTGCTGAGATACTTGCCTTTTCTCTCAGTCAGGTCTATCTTTGTCTGAGCCAGAAAAGGTGCATCCCTGGGTAAAAATGAATTGGCCAAGAAGAGTCCGGGACTGTAGCTCGCCCATTGTAAATAAGTTCTAAAGAGACATGCTAGCTGTCAGACTATGAAAGCAAGAGGCCCTAAGAAATCGTAACTCTCCATGGAATCTTATGCTGGGAGAGGAGCCTGGGCCAGTCAGAAAGGAAACTTTTCTTTCAGGAAAGAAATTTACAACTTTACAGAGACAATGATAGATCAGTGGTGGGTGGGACCACACCTTGACTTTCACTGCTCATATGTACATAACCGTGGCCATATATATAAATATGATTCATCAATAAAGATATATGTGCAGACCACATATAGAGATCATATGCATATATATACATATTTAGATCATATACATACACACATATACATATACGTATATATATATACACACAATATACGTATATACGGTCTCTCTATATAGGCCATATAGATAGATTGTACACACACACACACACAGGGCTTTTGTACTGTAAAATGTAACACCATTCATCTCAGCTTCATCCACCACCAGCGGAACAGGCAACCAGCTCAGTCTCATGTGCACAGGAAGTGACTCCCAGTCAGGAGTGTGGCTTCCCAGCTGCGGTGGGCCACCAGCACTCACACCTCCAGTCTCAGCAGCATGGTCATCATTTCTCACTGCTCCAGGGAACAGTGACTGAAATGTCACACTAGCCTGAAATAGTTCGAGGATTAGCAGCAAAGAGATACGGATAACAGCCCCACATGGTGCTAGGTTTGAGCTAGGGGGTCATCAGAGCGCACCCCTGCAGTCTCACAGATAGCAGTAAGCACTCTTTGGATAACGTGTCTGAATTTGTAATGGGCTACCTGGACTCTAGGAAAGAAATGTCAAACACCAGACCACACTGCAGCCCCTTAGAGCCGCCTTTGTCAGTCGTTCCTTCCGGGATCCCTGCTGCTATAGAAAGGCAAATATCCTGTCTATGAATTCGTACTCCTCGGGTGTCCTCATTCCAGAATGACAAGGTTCAAGGAACTTTGAGTTCTCTGGCCTCAAAGGATGAAGGCGTATTGAATATATCTTCACTAAACCTGCCATTGTCCATACCTCCCCCAATCCTCTAAATCACGTGGGCCAGTTTTTTTTTGTTTGTTTGTTTTTTATGTTTTGTTTTTTATTTTCGTTTTGTTTTGTTTCTGCACTGTCCAAGAAGCTGGAAAGTCAGTTTTCTACCCAGGTCAGAGAATCTACTCTGAGTTTGCTTTGGTGGCCCTTCATAGCTCCTGTAACAAAATGAAGCTCTCGGGGTGGTTCCTAATCCAGTATGACCTGTGTTTTGAGAAGGGTAATTCAGTGGGTAAAATCACTTTCTGTTCAAGCATCATGACCTGATTTTGCATTCCCGGAGTTCATGCAAAAGCTAGCTGCCCCTGCTAGGAAGTGTGAATTGGCGATTTAGCGA
Organism: Chionomys nivalis; assembly: GCF_950005125.1. Taxonomy (NCBI): domain Eukaryota; kingdom Metazoa; phylum Chordata; class Mammalia; order Rodentia; family Cricetidae; genus Chionomys; species Chionomys nivalis. The sequence continues at coordinate 30,222,209 of NC_080104.1, forward strand.
CTCTCAGAAGGAGGCTCACTGGCCAGCTGGCCAGACAAACAACGAGGAAGAGACCTCATGCCAAACACAGATAAAGGCAAAGACTTACTGTTTGGTTGGAAACATCACCTCAACTCCCTGGCACCCCTTTATCCAAAGAGACTGGAATATTTGGTTGAAAGCGTCACCTCAGCCCCTAACATCCTTATCCAAAGAGTCTGGATTGTTCGAGTGGGGCTTCACCCCAGCTCCTGGCCTCCGTTTTGGAATGTTTGGTGGAAAGCTCCATTTCAAGCCACCTCCCCAGGGAGTTGCCACAGTCCAGACTCCACCTCGGAGAAAGCCCACCAAATGGTGACCCCTCCCCAGAGAGAGTCAAGAACACTCCCATAGGCTATTTAAACTACCCCCCCCCCCCCCGAGAACAAATGTGGTCATTCTGGTTCACCTTTCCCCTCTCTATGCTTTCCCAGAGCACCACCAGGGAGCACTGGCATCCATTAAACTTGGGCGCTTATCTAATTTGGTTTGATTTGGTCTGATTTGGATTATTGTGTCGGCAGAGATGGCGGTCGGTCATAGCACTAAAGCTTTTTATATGGTTGCTGGAGGTTTGAACTCAGGTCCTTGTGCCTGTGAAGCAAGCATTTTTACTCACTAACAACTATCGCCCTAGTCCCTCAAAATGTTTTTGAAAAGGGCTTATTTATTTATTTATTTATTTTTTAACTGTGAAGATGTTCTACCTGATCTTAAGATTAAAACCGTTAAATATAGTTGTAATGCTACGGACCCAGGCTTTATCCAAGCTATTCTTGATTGTATTTTTATGCTCCTGTCACGGGACCCTGAAGCAAGACCACCACAGAGCTGGTATCCCATGCAAATGCACTGGGGTTTACTGATTACAAGTTAACAAGTTAGCTAACTAGGACTGCAGTCCAATATACCAACACAGTGGATGGGGGAAAACGGGCCCTGAGCTCTCAGGGTAATAGGGTTTTAAAGGGAAAAACTTCAGGCAGGGTGGCACAAGCCTTGGCGATTTGGAATTGGGTAAAAGGGTAAGAGTATACAATTTCTGAATATGTTGGTTGGGATGTAGGGGAATTTCAGAACAGTCAAAACGGCTGTTAATCAGGTACCGACAAGAACGTTCAAAGCAAGCAGATGTTTGGACATCCTGGTGGGGTCACTTTGACCAGGGCAGGCACAGTTTCTTGGGAATGTTTATGACTTTGCTGGGCTGCATTCACCCCCTAGTTAGGTCCTATCTAAAATAAAGTTCTTTCTCAAAATGGAGTTTTTTTTTTTTCCTCCTTCAGTATGAATGTTTATGGATTTAAATATTATTATTTTTTCTTTCTCACAAATAATTTAAAATAAAGATGCCTGTTACTTACATAAAATAATTTAATAATATTTTTAAAAATAAGAACAGAAGAGAATTATCACAGAGATGCAGCAGCAGTGTGTGCAGCTTGTGCATGCGGGGTGGTAGACCAGATGCGGGGTGCGGGACCAGATGCAGGGTGCCAGACCAGATGTAGGGTGCCGGACCAGATGCGGGGTGGTAGACCAGATGCAGGGTGCCGGACCAGATGCGGGGTGGTAGACCAGATGCAGGGTGCCAGACCAGATGCAGGGTGCCGAACCAGGTGGTGATGCTATTTCAGTTTTCGAGGAATTTCCAGGATATTCTCCCTACTGTATCTACTAATTTACATTCCCATAACATTGCATAGAGATCTGACTTCTCCACTTCCTCAACAGCACGCATTATCTTTTGTCTTTTTGGTAGCAGTCACTGTATTGAGTATGGAAGATTATTTCCCCGTGGTTTTGACTTGAGTTTCTCTCATTAGTAGTCAAACATTTTTCATGGGTCCCTTGGGCACTTATGCCTATTTAACCATTTACAATATTTTTACATTCACTCATCCTCTCGCTTGTTGACTTTGTATATGCACATGTACGCCACCATGTGTATGTGGAAGTCAGAGGGTAGTTTGCTGGAGTTGTTGCAATCCTTCTACCGTGACCTGGGGATTGAGCTCAAGTTGTCCTGCTTGGTGGCTGGTGCCTTCTCCCAGTGAGCCATCTTTTCAGCCCCTTTAAATTGGTTTGTTTTTTTGAGAAGCATCTGTTCAAGTTGTTTTGCACATGTTCTAACTGGGTTACATGCTTATTTTTTCCTATGTATGTTTTCCTGCTTGCCTCATACCTTTATTTATTGTTAGCCTTATTGTTATGTGTGCATGTTTATGTAAATATGTCTGGAAGTATCTTGCTATAGGTGGAACTTCTTAATGTAATGCCATGCAAACTTTAAACTTTGATAAATGTAGCAACTCATCTTCAACACATCAATACAGGTTTACCTTTGTACAGTAAATTACTTAATTTATACAAATTGGCTTTGCTCCCATTAACAAACATTAATTTCAATTTTCTTGCCAATACTGTGTCAATGTTGTTTTTAGTTTTTTTCCTTTTTGCTCAAAAATGATGTGTCTTTATGGCTTAAATTTTTATTTTTAAAAGTAATTGATAAAGCTATGTTCTTTATTTGTGTATAGTTGATGCTTCTGGCATCACAATTACTTCCGATACTTCTACTGGCTTCTCTTTCTTGTTAATGCAATCCTCCTTACACTATGAATATCAATTCTGTTTTTTACTTGTGTTGCTGATATTTCCTCTTTGGTTGTACATAAATCATTTATACAGCATCTTTTATAACACTGATGTTTTTCATATGTCCTAAAGCTCAATGTACTTAAATGACCAGCTTTATCCATTTAGTATCCGTATTTTAATTGGTGTTTCTATTTTTGTAATTATTCAGGTTCTTGAGACAGAATCTCACTGCAGCCATGCTGGCCCTGAACTCCTTTTTAATCCTGCTTCTGCCATCCGAGTGTTGGGATGACAGGTATTTAGGAAGTCAAATAGAGCACAATTTCTATTTTATGTCTCTGTCTTAAATCTATTGCGTGCTTCAAAATTTGAGCTTGTGAATACTTTTCATTTTATTTTAAATGCATCTGTCTTAGTTAGGTTTCTATTGCTGTGATAAAATACCATGATCATCGCAGCTTGCGGAGGAAAGGGTTTATTTCATCTTGCGGCACATCATCCAAGGGAAGTCGGGACAGGAGCTTGAAGGCAGGAGCTTAAGGAGAGGCCTGTGTACTTAGTCCTCATGGTTTGCTCAGCCTGCTTTCTCCTAGCACCCAGGACCACCTGGGTTCCTGCCCACAGTGAACTGAGTCCGCCCACATCCACCATCAATCAAGAGAATTAGCCACAGGTTTGCCCATAGGCCATTCTGACGGGGGCATTTTCTCAGTTGAGGTTCCCTATTCCCAAATGACTCTAGCTTGTGCCGAGTTGATGTAAAACTAGCCAGCCCAAGCATTTTCTTCTTTTTCTACTATAAGTATCAGTAGTATTTTATAGATAGAAAAATGCATATTTTAAACATGTGTATCCCTAGATCAGATGAACCAAAACGTAAGCTCCACATAGCATGAAGCTCCTTCTTCTTTGGTTGGAGCTACTGTGTCAGAATCCCTTGGCTTGAAGGCTTTGTGCTCTAACTAATGTTCTTGTTGATTACTGACAAACAGAAAGATCTGTGTCACTGTCACCATGTCATAAATTATAGACTATTCTCTATGTTCTATTCCAGCTCCGTGCCTACCTTCCTCCCAGTGGCATGGTCCAAGGCTCACTCTCGGGTCAAGGCTGCTACTCTTCCACCAAGGACGCTGACACCTGTGACCTTTGACACCCTCCCATATGTGCCTGTGCAGGAGCATGCAGGCGAAGGGGTTCTAAAGCATTCTCTTAAACCTCTCCTTCAAAAGAGGGCCTTCTATCCAAGTTTACGGAGCCTACAAGCCAGAACCAGCCCAGAATACTGGGTGAGCAAAGCACTGAGGCACACATCTGGGCACAGCACTTGAGAATTCAGCAAAAGTTTTCATGCTGTGGTTTGACTATGTCCACCCAAAGCATGTGTTGAAGCGTAATGCCCAGTGTAACAATGGGGTTGCTGATGGAATCAGGGCCAAATCCTGAGGTCCAACAGCCATTAACTCTCACAGTCCATATTCAGGGTACTGACAGGAGCATTATGCTTAAGACTTACTTATTTTTACTTGGTTGCTTCTATCTTAGATCTGTTGCATGTTCAGAAATGTGATGTTATGGGTAATTCAGTGTATTTTATGTATATGAATGTTTTTCTGGCATACAAATATGTATGCGCCTTCCATGTGTACCTAATCCCATGAGGAGGTCATAAGGGGGCACTAGAGCTCCTGGAACTGGAACTGAAGGTGGTTGTGAGCCACCTTGTGGGTTCTGGGAATCAAACCTGGGTCCTCTGCAAGAAGCAGCTTGTACTCTTACCCTTGGAGCCAATATCCCAGATCAGAGGTTTGAGTTTAAAGGCAAGGAGCCTTCTATTAACTAAGCAGCCTTGATCAGGGCTTGATCAAACCTCTTGCAAGGAGGTCTGACAAGTTGTTAAAACTGTGAAATCTCCCGGTAAGACAGGCATCCTTTCTGGCTGTCATTAGGCTTTTCACCATGTGACTCCTGGAGAGATTCCGATTTCTTGGATTCTTTGTTTCAGTAACCAGATGGCCAATGGGAGGGACACAGATGTCTCTTCAGAATACCTTCATTCCTACTGGGAAAGAGGAAATTATTTTCTTCAGTGGTGTATCCACTGATAAGTTTCCCATGCTACCATAAATACCTTCCTACCCATGGTGATGGAAACAATCTAATTAAGCTAAGTAGAACATAAACACACACACACGAAAGTATAAGGGGAATTTGGGGGAAGACAAAGGGGTTCAACATCAGTGGGACGAGGATAAAAGAAGATAATGGGGTATATGTGATCAAAAGTCTCTGTAAACACATAGGAAATTGTCAAAGAGTAAATCCACACATAAAATATTTAAAGGAATATCTTTATTCCTGCTAACATTACAAGGTAGGACCTGATTCATGAGGTTTCCATCCACTTTTCTGAACACACAAATGTCAATTACAAGACGGTTCAAAGCTACGAGTTCGGTCTCTTCTGTCATAGGCAGACAGGCTCATTCTAACTCCCCAGCACTCTGTTAAGCAGCACAAAATGTTCTGAGACACATAGTCAATACTTTTTCCTACCAAAACTAATCCAATCTTAAAGCCAGGCAGAGCATGAGCCTACAACCCTAGTGTTCTAGAGGCAGAGACAGACCAATCCCTAGAGCATTCTCAACTGTCAGTCTAGTGGAATCAGTGAGCTCTGGGCTTGGTGAAAGACCTTGACTCAGAAAAATGTGGAAATTGATTGAGGCAGATACCTAGCATCAGTTTCTGGTCCCCACACACATGTGTACATGCAGGTACCGACACTCATACTTACACGCACACACACACACACACACACACACACACTCCTTATGCACTGCCCCTGCCCTCAATGAAGCTACACTGTATATTTCTCCCTTGCCTGGCCTATGCAAACCATTCCTGCATGTCCAATTATAGACCATGAACTCTCCAGTGACAAGATCTTGATGCCCCTCATAGGTTAGATCTTATTACGGAGCCTATTTGTAAATGAATCATCAGAAAATCAGCCATTAACAATATCGTCCTCATTTCCCCAAATGGGGAGTCTATTCTCAGAGGGCCTCCAGCATCAAGGAGACATTCAGAAAGACAATGAGACTGGGGACAAATGCAAGTAATTTGCTTCCAGGAGATTCTCATTGATTGTAGTAGTTGCATTAGAGCAGTGTTTACCCACGGCATTTCTTTCAGTCTAAGGTGTGGGAATTTTATCAGTTACTTAGTGAATGAGACTGCCGGTGTTGGAACCAGAGGAAAATATCCAACCAGAAGTCGGTCAGATCATGAGCTCAAACTGTAAATTTCCACTGCCAGTGCACTGGGAATGTAAGATCACCAGCCAGCAGAGAGAGGAAGGTTAAAGCAGGTGTGATGGCACACACCTTTATTCCTAGAACTTGGGAGGATCTCTGTGAGTTTGAGGCCAGCCTGATCTACAGAATGAGTTTCAGGACAGCCAAAGATATACTGAGAAACCTTGTCCTGAAAAACCAATAAAGAAAAAGAAAGAAAGAAAAGAAGAAGAAATGTTGAAGGTTGTTCATTAGTGTTCATCTCTTACCACCTGGCTGTCTTTCATTGGTTAACAGTGTTTTGCAAAGATTTCAGGCCTCCAGAAGGTTTATGAAGAGAGAAATAGCTCTTTCTTCCTTCGCGGCCTTTCTTTTCATTAGTATCTCCATAACTGTAGTTCATTGGCCAAAACGAATGGATTAACTTCAGCGTGACATTATGTGCTAAGCTACAGATGTTATCAGATTTTGCCATTTTGTGCTCTAGTGTTTAATTCTTCTGGGGTTTTTGTTTGGTGTTTGGGGAGGGTGGTGCATGCGTGCATGTGTGCATGCATGCATGGGTGTGCTGTGTGTGTGGTGGTGTGCATTCACCCATGCAGAAGAACGTGGAGACCAGAGGTCAGCATCAAGATTTCTTTCTTTTGTTGCTCTTCCCTTTAGTTTTTGAGACAGTCTCTCATTGAACACAGGCTTCTCAAGTTCATCTGGAGTTGCTGGATCATTCTGATTTTGCCACCTGTCCCCAGAACTGGGGTTATAGGTGTGTATTGCCATGGCTAGCTTTTAGACAGCTGATGATGGTCCGCACACCGCCCCATGTTTGCCCATCAAGTCCTTTGCCAACTGAGTCCTCAACTGTCTCCCAAACTGTAATAAGAACCAAATCAGGCCAGGCTGCATTTGAATCTCACTGTCTCTCCTCTCTCCAGCAGCTGTCCATCTGCCTTTCATTGTTTCTCATGACCTTGACCTATCTGAAGTGTGCTGCTCAGGTGTGTGTAGAGAACGTAGCTGGGTGTGGGTTTCCCAGTGTCTTCTTCTGATGGTGCTTTCTCATAGAATCCTGTTGGCCATCAACATGACTTGCTGCAGGGGACATGGGTGCAGATCCCTTGGCTAAAGTGGCTTCCCTGTGATTTCCTACTGTAAAGCTACCCTATTTATCTTTCTATGCTATTCCAAGAACTCTCAACTTGATACAAAATACAAAAAAACCCTCTTAAAATAAAGACAATTAGCTTATGGTTGTGCAAAATATGAGTGACACTGTCCTGGGAATGGGGATTCATGGCCCCAAAAGACATGCTCTATTGGAGAGATGTTTATGTAAGACTGTATTAGTTACAGAACAAAGAAAGTCATAGATTATCTATCAAATACATTGGTAGGGAGCATATTGTAGGTGAGATACAGCAAAGCAGAGCACACACACACCCTTCTAAGGACGTCAGATACTATCTGACTCGCCAGTTAGTACTAATGATTGGTTAAGAATGTGTTTTAAAGGTCTTGATAGTTACAAGAATGTCAGGACAGACACAGGGCCAGGCAATGAATAGCTTTGAGAGGGATTAAAAGCAGCTCAGGATAATTTGGGTCTGGCCTGTAACATTTGACTCTCTAGAATCATGAAGTTTCCCAGCATCTTGCAGATGGGGCTTTTGTTTTTTGGGGAAAGATCAGTCTACTCAACCAAGGGCAATTCTGTTTCCCAAGGTGTGTAAGCGCTGTGCAGGCTCCTGCATTTAGCAGGGGTACTCTGTGGACAATGCATGCATTTCACAACAATCCTCTCCAAAGACTTCGGTACCCAACATGGTAATTAATCACTTCTCAGGAGACAATTCCAGCCTGTGTAAATTCCTTGTGTCCCCAAAGAGTTCCACCCATTAATTTTAGCATCCTTCGATTGCCTAGAGCAATCACACCAGTGCCGTGCTAATGGTGATTTTCTAACTCATTCATTTCTTCTCATTTATTAAGTCTGCCTTACATTTTAAATTAGCTTTTCATGGAGCCCTAATTTGAACATAAGGAAGTGGATTTATTTTCTGTGTCAGTGGTAGAAGCAGCCTGAAAAATACATCATTCTGTCTTATTCATTTACGCTCTCATTCGTTTGTCCACTCGTCTATTTAGTCAGAAAATACTTGTGGATTTGCTTAATGGTTATGCATTGCAGCTCTAGGCCCCAGACTTAGAGTAGAGAACAAAACAAGCATATTCTGTGTGCTGCAGAGGGCACCCTTGATGGGAGAAGGCACACAGTGGGTAATGGAAGGGGCCAGGGCGGGTTATAGCTGGGATGATGGCATCCCACCGATGGAAAAGGAAGCGAGACAGGAACTACACAACTTCTACAGTAGTTATGGCTTCAGTTGTAGGTAGTGAACTTCTTTTAAAGTCACAGTAGGAAAACATTACCAAGAAATAAAACACTAGAAGGCCCTGGGCAATGGTGGTACATGCCTTTAATCCCTTCACTTGGGAGGCAGAGACAGGCGGAGTCTGTGAGTTTGGGGCCAGTCTGGTCTACAGAGTGAGTTCTAGGACAGGCTCCAAAGCTACAGAGAAATGCTGTAGATAAAGAAAAAGAAGAAAGGAAGAAAAGAAAAAACACCAGAAGACTGGTGAGGTGACTCAGCAGATACAAGTTCTTGCTTCTAAGCCTGATGGTCTGAATTCAGTCCTTGGAACTCACACTATAGAAGGAAAGACCCAGCTCCTACAAGTTGTCTTCTAATCCCCACCTGTGTATTTTCACAAACACGAGAGAGAGAGAGAAAGAGAGAGAGAGAGAGAGAGAGAGAGAGAGAGAGAGAGAGAGAGAGAGAGAGAGAGAGATCAGCTACAATTCACTGCTAGTATGGGACTGTTTTATTGTAATTGCCAACAGGGTACAGATAAATCAAAGAGAAACAGAACCAGCAGAATCAGGAGATTGGGACCCAAGCTCCAGCGGTCACCCAGCAAGGCCCCTCCCCATGGTTATATAAGCAGTAACTGTTACTGGGTGAGGGACAGAGAACCCTCCAACAGCACAGCTGTAGAACCAGGGTTGGCTCTTTAGGCGTTAATTCATAGTGTCTTCATCGGCCAGATCTACTGAGCTACACAGGCTCCTTCAGGCCAGTGCAGGAGTTATTGCTTAATATCACAGGTGGAACACTAAAGCCTCAGTGTCTATCAAGCGAATATGAGGGTTTTTTTGTTTTTTGTTGTTTTTCTGCTGGCTGACTCGTCAAAGGGGCCTCCACACCATTGTGCTTCAGGGTACACCTGTGAGTTCCTCACTTAGGAAAGCACATACAGAGGTTGAGCAGTCTGATTTCCTGGGAATGACATTGCTTCCACTAGCTCCTTCAAAAGAATACCTCTGTGTATACCAGCAATGACTCCTATACAACACAGCCAAGCAGAGTGGCAAGGTCCATGCCTGTAATCCCAGCACTTGGGAGGGAGGTTCAGGTAGAAGTAAGCTTGGGATGAATAGCAAACTCCTTCAGCCCAGAATCTGATTGAAGCTCCTCACCATCAGAGAAGAAAGAACTCCAGCACAGTTGACAACACTCGCTTGAAAAGAGCTGCTGAAATGTTAATACCCCTTCCGCATGGAGATAGTTATGATTAAATAACCTGGAACCAGGCTGAGAGCCTAAATGTATCTGAAAATGGGTCTTGCCTCGTTTTTCCCCCTAGACAGTACCTGGGAACTTCAAACAAGACCGTTAGCTTTGTTTACAAAGTAGGATAAAGCGATCCTACATTCCCACAGCCTGGTGGGCTAAACTTTCATTTTACTCACTGTAATTCTGTCAGATATAGCTCAGGAACCACCCAGCGACCTCATTTAGGTTTCTTAACAATACTTTAAAGAGAGTATTCATCCCCAACCAAAATTCTACTTAGGCTATTCTAAAAACAATGAACCAAAGTTCTTCTTTTGAGAAGCCCACACCCATGCTCTTGAGGTTGCCTTATTTCAGAGAGGTTTGCTTTCTCTTAGGCCCTGTGTCTGAGGATCTAGTTATTAATCCTCAACTCTGCTTCATAAACTGGCAAGTTCTGCTATAGATGGGATATATGCATATATATACATACATATATACATATATGGAATTTATTAACATAACTTATAGGCTACAGTCCAACTAATCCAACAGTAACTGGTTGTGACTGGTTCTGAATGGGAAATCTAAGAATCCAGTAGTTGCTCAGTCCACAAGACTGGATGTCTCAGCAGGTTTTCAGTGTACACTTCCCACCTTCACATATGTGTGCACATGGTCCCCTTCACACACATACACATATGCACACACACACTGCAACACACATATACACACCACACACACATACACACATACACACCTACACACCACACATCCATATCCACACATACATCCATATACCACACACATACACACACATACACACATATACCACACACACATACATACACATCACACAAAACACACGTACCACACATACAATATACATACACACCACACGCATACATACACACTACACACACATCACACATACAATACACACGCACATACATACCACACACACACCCCACATATACCCCAAACCAAAGAATAGTGTAAACTGTTTTACTTGTTTTCATTCTTAACATTTTGACATATATCTATGTATTTCTTCCTAGGGAATGGAATTTAAAGACGCTTTCATATGGGCGTCTTTTGAGCTGGAATTGTAAAATATGCACAGCTTTGTATCCTAGCTTCTGTGCTTAATAGTACGCTGGCAGCAATTTCCACATTCTTGGAAAGTCATAAAGATGTTTCGGTTCAGAACAGATATACCATTTACTTTTACTGCTAAATCAATGCTGAGAGTTAAGAAGATATTTTTTATAAGTTTACATTGAACTGCACCACTTTTTATGAACTTTAAGATCTGCTTTAGTACTGTGTTATTAAGTCTCAGCCTAGTTGCCACAAGTACATAAAATACAATTGATTTTCAGAGGTGCATCTGTGGCCTATGAATTTTTTAAAAGTTTTCAGGTGCTTTTAGAATTGATGGAATTATCTTTGTGAGCTGTTATGTTACTAGCAACAGCTTCTTCCCCCTTCCTAATCTAGGAAGTTCTGTTGTATTTTCCTGTCATATTGGACTGACCAGAATGCCCCACACTATATGGAGTGGCAGCAATGAGCAGAGGTTCTTGTCTTAACCTCCACTGAGAGACTCCGCATTGAGTCTCGCTACAGAAAAAAATGGTGTGAATTGTAGGGCTTTGGTAGGCTGTCCTCATTATAGCTAGAGACAGTTGCCCCTATTTCTAGGTTGCTGAGAGTGCTCAAACACAATTTACACTAAATTTCGTAAAATAAAATCATGCATCAACCACTTTAATAATAAGTTTTTGCCCATGTTATAGTATACTGCCCCCAAACAAAACAGTCTCCACCTTCATCTGGTCGTCTGTGTCTGCATAAAGGAGAACATTGCTATTGATCTTTGAATCCAACCTCTAGACTATTGACATTGTCTCATAGAAGAAGGAAGTCACTTGAGTTTCCAGCCGTTCTACCATGCTACTTGAATGGAATTCTGCCCTAATTGCACATGGCCTCTGGGCCTCAGGTAGGCTTGGGAAGATTAACTGGAGTAGAGAGCTACCAACGCAGCTTTGCAGAAGTCAGTCAGTCCATTTCGGATGAAGACTTTCCAGAGCTTTGGAGTTCTTTGAGGGTCATCTGTGCTCTTTGCTCATGCTCAATGAGTGAACCCAATAAACTCATTGGTTCCCTATGGTGAATTCTGCTGGACTCCTATTTTGGTTTGTTACTGAGACCTTATGAGGAAGGAGTAGACATGCTTATGTCTCCCTTGGCAAGGGATTCTCAAGATACCATATTAGTCATGGGTATAGAGGACTGGGAAGTTTGGTTTTTAAATGTTGAAGCGACCTTACATCCCTGGAAGATAATACTCAGTATAACAATGTGCTGCGTATTTGAACTTTATTGCATTAGGGCATCTGAGGTCTGGTGGAAGGTGTTTACATACGAATTCTAAAGCAATCTTGCCTTCATGCTTTCCTTTTTCCTCTCCACCATGCTGAAAATTCAATCTAGCGCCGCATGAATGCTGATCAAAGCTCTACATATGAGCTGGTTTCCCAGTCCATCTTTTCCTTTGACATTCTTTTTTGTTTTGTTGTTTGTTGTTTGTTTGTTTGTTTTGGGTTTTTTTCAAGACAGTGTTTCTCTGTGTAGCTTTGGAGCCTTTCCTGAAACTCGCTCTGTAGACCAGGCTAGCCTCAAATTTACAGAAATCCACCTGCCTCTGCCTCCCAAGTGCTTGAATTAAAGGCGTGCACCATCACCACTTGGCTCCATCTTTTCCTTTACTATCTTGGCTTTTCATACCCATATACTGCTAGTTCCATACAAAAGGTTCGAAAAATAACATCTCTTTCCTTTTCTGATAAAACTAGCATAGCTTTAATATTCTTCCAGGGTCTCTGCAATTACCAAGTCCAACAGAGTATTGATTCATGTGAGATAAGAGGGCAGTTTGGTTCAATATACTCAAGAGTCTGACACCAGGTGGTTTATTTTAAGCATATTTAAGCATAGCATGATTTGGAAAGAAGTTTCCTGATAATAATTAACTCAATCACAACAAAGCTTAAGGTATGATTACATAGAAACTCATATAAAGTATGAGTGACATCTTTCATAAAGATGTATTCTATAGTTTAGCTGAGGAAGCAGGCACAACATAAAGAAGCTGATAAGGGTCTGGGGGAGCCAGTTGCAGCCTGGCTATACACAGTGCCGTGGTTACCAGGCTATCAATCATATCTATTCCCAGCCTTGTGGGCAGAAAAGAAGTTATACATCTCTCTTTTTGAGTCCTTTTTTTCCAAAGTTTTTCAGGACAGGGTTTCTCTTTGTAGTTTTGGAACTGTCCTGGAACACGCTCTGTAGACCAAGCCGGTCTTGAATTCATAGAGATCCACTTGCCTCTGCCTCCAAGGTGCTGGGATTAAAGGTGTGCACCACCACTGCCCATCACATCTCTCCCTTTGAAGAGACAACCCTGTGTGTTTAACAGTCTTGGTTTCTTTAGTGTTTATCTGAGCACAAAGACCTACATGCCTCCCACAGTATTTCTTGTCCACGCTTTTGTATATTTATGAAATCCTGGTCTTTAGAATTATGTATTATCCATACTACTATGTGTACTACGGTACTGCACCCCTAGTGCGGAGCCTGCACTACAGGACTATTCGCGAGCTGGGCAAGGGCCTGGAGATTGAAACACACAAAGACACGCAGACAGAGACACAGGTCATCCTTGAAACAAGAATGCCCCCTTTATTGTGTACTAGAGCCGCTTATATATGGATCCTTAACTGATTGCCACACCCCAGCCAAACCCACCAGAAACGATTCCCCTGCCATCAGGAACTCCTGAGGGTCTCATGCTCAGAGCAGCTACAAATACAGGAAACACAAGTAGCAGCTGCAAGCATAACAAGTTGTTTACAGGAAATTCAGGGTCTGGGTTCACAGCCCCCAACAGAATTATATTTTTAAAAATTTTCAATATTCACAATCAGTTAATCTAACATTCCATTTTCTTGTTTGTGTTAGGACTATTCAAATTTATCTCACCAAAATAAATGGGATAGTAAGGTAGGCTTTCAGGCATTGGTCAACATCATACAAATTGCTGAGGGTACGTAGCTTGGTCCATGGTGCGCCATTAACGTCATTCTAAGTCTGTGGGGCCTGGAGAGGTGTCACCATTTCTTTCCCAATGTTTGTAATTTGTGTCATTTTTCTTTGCTGAGGTAAGACTAGACATCTATCAATTGCTCTGATATTTTCAGAGAACCAATTACAGTACCTTGACTTCCATTCCTTATTTTCCTGCAATATATGATGTCTTTATTAATTCTTTGAAAAATTTTCACACATATATGATTTATTTTGACCATATTTAGCCCTACAGTACTCCCCCTAGTTCCCAACTCCTTATCCTCTCTGAACTACACCCATATTCCCAAATATTGTTTATAAATGTTCTTTTACATTTAAAGGGGGATATGATATAGGTATGAATAATTTGCATTGGTGTGGATTTTAAGGTCAATTTTGTTATATGTATATGTATTTCTGCTCTTGATTAAGGTATTGTGATTGTGTAGTTCATTTTTAAAATTTAATGTATAATTAGGAAATATAGGTTGTTAATGGATAATCATTGATGATAGTCAAGCTTGCAGTCATGTTAGTTAGACTTTCTAGATGTGCATAGATATATGTCAGATAGGTATTCTTCTTATCTTTCAAAGAATACAAAATATGGCATTTAATGTTTAATAACTTAGGGCTTTTCATGACAATGAGACACGTCTGCTCCTGGCAACACCAACTACTTCAAGAGGAAGATGGAAAAAAGAAAAAGAGGAAGATGGGCATCGAAGAGGCTCCTTATGGAGTTTGATAGCCATTTGGGCAAGAAATTGCTCTTGCCTGGACTGTTGCATAAACTGGACACAGAGAACCCACAGAGAGAGGACTGCTGAACTTGCCTAAAGGTGAGATGGTCTTTCGGGGTTCCTGATTCATGAAAGAGTCTGCGAGACATTCTGCAGGACACAGCAGAAAGTGACTGAACTGTCTTTGAAATTTCCTGTTTCATGGAAAAGTCTGCTGGATACTATGGGCCTGAAGGCTCCATCTTGGTCAGCCAGGCTCTTGTGTGTATCTGCATTCCTAGAACTTTCTCTACCCCACAGATCTCCTTCTCTGGAGCCGTGTGTGTGTGTGTGTGTGTGTGTGTGTGTGTATGTCCATGGACTCTTGAGCATTTGAGCCTTACTTTTATAAAGGTTTGCTGTCTCAATTGGCTGCTCTACTTCCTAGAAGCTTAACTCTACAGTGAACCGAAGCTTCCAGTTACACATCTGCAAAGCTAATTGCCTAACTAGAACTTTTCATTGTTACAGAGGGTTAGAATGGTGCAGGTTCAGAGCCAAATTATCTTCCACTACTCATTGCCTGCCTCTGTATCTTTACGGTCCTTTATAGACAACACCTTTAGAATTTAATAACAGTTTGCCTGAGCTCCCAAACTAAGTATGTAACCAAATATCATGTACAAAATGTACGTACTAGATTTCTGTGCTTCGCTGTAACTGTGAACATGATATTTTCACCAATTTATTTGGGAAATGCCTTGATGACTGACTTTCCTTTGATGTTTTAAGTATAAAAAATTCATTTAACTGCTTTCGGGCTGGAACTTCATTTGTGGCTATCTGGATCTGTGTTCTTGTACCACAGTCGTGCATGCTTGGCTCAGGATAAATGGTCTCAAACAGGCATGGCAGGAGAGCTGTGGTTTACATGAACAGTTTTTGGCACCCACCTCTCTCAGACACAGCTGAGCCCCTGAGAAACTGGAACAGGAAGGAGGGTAGTCGATTTAGCATAATTCCTTTCTGGAAGAGCCAAGCCTGGAGATGCTGTGTAGCGTTTTGGAGAGCTGTTCTTAGGGGACGTGGGCCTTCTCAAGGGCTTCTGGCCATTTGTTAGAGAGAACATGGGCCTTCTGGCCATTTGTTAGAGTCTGAGGCTAGTTAGGCACTTTGCCAATGGCTTTTGGAAGGCTTTTGGGGACTCTCTGGGGAACTTTGCGAGCCTATCTGGGAATCTGGGGACAGCAGAGAACATGGAGGGTGCTAGCGGGCTGTTTAGGATCACATGCTTTTCAGCTTTAAGTTGGATTTTGGGGCTCTTCTTCTTAAGCCCCAGCTCCCTGCTAACCCCCAGAGAATCATGTTACAAATCAAAAAAAAAATGTTTTAAAGAAAATGCCTTTTTTAGCTGTGGCTTATATCCCTGATGACTGACCAGAGACGACGGGCAGATAACTGGGTTGAGTCAGTCCATGGTAATCCTTAGCACCAATACACGTTCTCCATTCCGTGCAAATGGAAGCATCTGTCCTGCGTAGCGAAAACCAGGCTCACAAAACTCAGTCCTTTATAAGAGTCACAAGGAGCGAGCAGTAGCGGTTGGCCTGGGGAGTCTTGAGTAGACCCGCGTGCGAGTTATTGTGGGTCTCCACGGTTGCAGCTTTCATAAGTTTGCTCATGCTACAGTGAGCCACTTGATGTTGCTGCTGCAGGAGAGTCACCCATGCTCCTGTACATATGACCGTTGCATGCTGATAAAAACAACATGGCTTCCAAAAAATACACAAGACTAAGTGCTGATGAAAATGACACCCTTTGCCTCTAAGGAGATTGGAGGTTTCTGCCAAGGATAGAAGTCAGTGGAGAGTTTTTATTATGATAGTCTGGGGGCCACTGAGATACTTCAGTTTAGATGATCATAATCTCCATCCTATCTCCCAGATGAAAGTAAACAGTTTTGAAGCCACCAACACAACAGCCCATGGCCAAGCTGGACATTGGGAAGGCACCACCTGGTCCCTTCAAATCTGTATTAATTACCACAACTCCTACTTCTCGGTTGGGTACTGGCACTGATTTATTGCCTGCTGGCTTCATTCCCACACTCAAACAGAAATGACTGCATGCTGGCCATTTCAGTGTTTTGTGTGTGTGGCTGACCACCAACCTGACACATGAGCTAAGGTACCGGCCAGTCATTTGATCAGGCAAAACACTCGTGTGTAGGACATGAAAATATTTAGCTCTGTGAATTTCTCTCAGCAGGATCTCAGCTGTGAGCCTACACTTTTATGTCTTTTTTTCCTTTTCAATCAGATCCATGTATTTTGCATATTTGCATTGATTCTTCCCCTTTGGCACGTGCATTCTTTGAAAGTGTCTGCTGTACAGTTTATAATTATTTGGAGAGCTTTCTGTTGTGCTATTATTGTGTCTACGCAGGTCATCAAACAACTCTGGGAAATTTACATTTTTGTTGTGACTGGTTCTGCTTTATGGCCTAGACGACGTCTTATATTTGTTTTATAGTCAGCAAATTATTGAAAAGGAAGCATTCTGCTTTTACAAAAGTGTTGATTGGTTCTTTTGATTCTTGGAGTTACTGAGCTCTTTTCTATGCTTGCTGACTTTCAGTGAGTTTGCTCTCTCTGTTGCTGCCGGCTGTTCTAATCTCCAGCTAATTATGGACTGGTCCATTTCCCATTCTCTGCTCTGTTTAACTCACACAGCTTTAGTCTGCTGTCTGGTGCACACACGGAGCACTGTCTGGTGCACACACCACAGAGCGTTGCTGCATCTCCAGGGAGTGATGCTTTTCATCATTAGTCAATGTCGCCTTCATGTTTCAGAGTTTGGTTATGACGTGTTGCTGTGGCTTTTATTTTTTCTGTTTGAAGTATGCTTAGCTTTTTCAATCTGTAAGTTATTTATTTATAAACAAATTTAGAAAATTTTCTATCCTCATTTATTTACCTTCTTCGGGTTTATTTTCTCTCTCCTTTCACTCAGGAAATGTCACTAGTATTTATTTTTGGTTACAAGCCCACAGGTCTCAAAACCTATTTGTTTTGTCTAAGTTATATTTAAAGATAAGTTTTATAAATTAATTTATTTATTATAATTAGTGTGTGTGTGTCTGTGTGCATGCATGCACATTAGCATTAAGGTGAGACCTGTGGGAGACAGGACAGCTTGGGGATGCCCATTCCCTTCTTCTACCACAGGATCCAGGGGTCAAACTAGATCACCAGGCATGTGAGGCACTGCTCACGTATTTGTGCTTGGTCATTTGGTTGTGTGATTTTATTGCCTTCTCCAAGTCTTTGCTACTCTCTTTGTTCTGCCATTGTGCCCTGTCCATCAAGGGTTTATCTCAACTATTTACATTTTAGCTCTGAAACTCTAATTTGATTCTGCCTCCTTTATATCATCTATTGCTTCGACAGACTTTTTTTTCCTGAGTGTTTGTATTTTTTAATCTGCTCAAAGCATGTTTTCTGTTGTTGGCTAAAGTCACTTAGATAAGCATTGCTTTGTGTTCTGTGAGCTGGTTCTAGGCCTTGTACTGGTCCACTATTGATACTGACTGTCTTTCCAAGCATGTCCTGCTTCCCTGCCTCTCTATATGGTGAGGAGCTTTCTGTGGTAGCCCAGACAATTGGGGTACTAGTGCATTGTATTTAAACCTGTATTATAACAAACCTGCTGTGGGAAATGGATCCATTTTCTTGTTCCTGACCCCTGAGAAGGGGTTCCGATCTCCACTCAGCCTCTGCTGACTCCAACTGTCTGCTCTATGAGTATGGAAAGCTCTCCCCAGACGTCCTTCTCACTGTCTGTCAGAGCGTTCTGATATTTGCTTTATCCAGACCCTACATTCCTCGTTGCATTTAGTTGAATGAATAAGTATAAAATAAGTACATATACTCAGGTTTCCCGGAAATTGCACTCTACAATAGTTTGTGATTTAAATGTTTTGACTTTTATTGCTAGTGTCTTAGTCACTGTTCTATTGCTGTGAAGAGACACTGTGATGGTTGTCAAGACTGGACCACATCTAGAGCGAACTGCAATCCTAAAATGGAGCGCACACCTGTGAGAATTTTCTTGATTGGCTTGAAGTGAGTGGATTCACTTGTAGTCCAGACCTTTCAGATAGGAAGACACATGTATTTGATCCAGATACTGAGGTGGGAAGGCACACCTGCATTCTGGGCCACACCTTCTGTTGGAAGCCTATATAAAGACACGGAAGAAGGAAGCGCTCTGTCTTTGTTTACTCTCACCTTTTGAGAAAGACCGTTCCTTCACTGGCATTAGAGCCTACTTTGGGATTCCAGTGTCCACTGAAGACCAGCTGAGACATCCAGCCTTGGGAAATGAGCAACTTATTGACTTGAATTTTCCATTCCCAGCACGCCATGGTTGGATTAGTTGGACCACAACTGGACCATAGCCTGTAAGTTATCCTAATAAAACCCCTTTACATGTTGGGGACTGCAGAACCTCAGACCCTGAATTTTCTGTGACCCCTTGCCTGCTGGAGTAAACAGTTTGTTTTTCTGTTCTTGTAGCTGCTCTGGGGATGAGACCCTCATGAGTTCCTGATAATAGGGGAGTGGTTTCTGGTGGGCTTGCAGCTGAAAAATACTAAGAGCTAGGGCATGGTCATTAGTCAAGGAGAGCCCTATATAAGCTGCCCTGGAACACAATAAAATGGGCATTCTTGTTTCAAGGATGACCCTTGTCTCTGTCTATGTGTGTGTGTATTTCAATCTCCAGCCCCTTGCCCGACTCACAAACCATCCCATGGTGCAGGCACCACATTTAAGTATATAATATATAATATTTATATAAATTTTGTGCTTATTTATGTAATATAAATATTATATATAAAGGGGCTATATATAAAGTGTTATATATATTTATATATAAAGAGATTCATTCTATAAGTCCTGCTATCCTGGAGAACCCTGACAACACAGACACCATGACCAAGGAAACTTATATAAAAGAAAGCATTTAATTGAAGGCTTGCTTATATATCCAGAAGTTTAGTCCATTGTCATGGCAGGAAAACCGGAAGCCTGTATGATGCTGCAGCAATAGCTGAGAGCCACATCTTGATCTGCAGGGAGAGGGAGAGAGAGAGAGAGAGAGAGAGAGAGAGAGAGAGAGAGAGAGAGAGAGAGAGAAAGGATCTGGCATGGTCTTTGAAACCTCAAGGCCCACGCCCACTGATACAGTTTCTCCACCAAAGCCATGTCTCCTAATCTTATTCTTATCAAAGAATTTTATTTCCTCCTGGCTCACCATTGAAATATATGAGGCTATGGGGGGGGGATTATTCTTTGTCAAAGCCTCACAGCTGGGTAATAAATTGATTAATTGCTCGTGATTTTGGTGGCATTTGCCCTGAACGGATGGTTTGATTGAAAACCTGCTGTTTGGGGGAGGACCTGCTTCAGAAGGGTAAAGAATGTGCCACACAGGCGTGAGGACCTGAGTTCATATCCTCCGACCCCACATAAAACCCAGGTGTAATAAGTAGCACATGCTATAATCCCAGCACTACAGAGATGAGATGAGAGGTAGAGTCCAGAGATACCCCAGAAGCCCAAGGGTCAGGGAGTCAGGCATGCTTGGTGACAAGCCGTAACAAGACCTGGTCTCTAAAGGTGGAAGGTGAGGAGTCACACCTGAGGTTGTCCTCTGATAATGTACGCATAGTAGCACGTACACATATGCACACAGGGATGTGTGTGTGTACATGTGCACACACACACACAACACATACTTACACACAATAAAAAAGAAAGATATAAAGAAAGAAAGCCTTTTTCTGTTTGCTCTTGGTGATAATTCTTTGTCACTTTGATTATATATATATATGTTTTTAGAGATAATCATTTTTTTAAAATATTTTATTTATTTATTTATTATGCATACAATATTCTGTCTGTGTGTATGCCTGCAGGGCAGAAGAAGGCATCAGATTTTATTTCAGATGGTTGTGAGCCACCATGTGGTTGCTGGGAATTGAACTCAGGACCTTTGGAAGAGCAGGCAATGCTCTTAACCACTGAGCCATCTCTCCAGCCCCTAGAGATAATCTTGTTGGAGGAGGCCACTTGTTGATTCCTGACCACTTAGCCCCGAAATAATCACAAAGAAACTGTATTATTTAAATCACTGCTTGGTCCATTAGCTCTAGCTTCTTATTGGCTAACTCTTACATCTTAATTTAACCCAGTTCCATGAATCTGTGCATCACCATGAGGTTGTGGCCTACCAGTGAAGTTTCAGCACATCTGTCTTGGCTGTGGCTCCATGGCTTCTTTCTGACTCTGCCCTTCTTTCTCCCAGCATTCAGCCTAGCTTTCCCTGCTACCTAAGTTCTGCCTTGCTGTAGGTTCAAAGCAGTTTCTTTACTCATTAATGGTAATCACAACACACAGAGGGGACTCCCACATCATAATCTCACCTTGTAGCCCAGGCTAACCACAAACTCAGTCTTTTGCTCGTCTCCTGAGTCTGGAAGTACAGCTGGGTGCTACCATGACAGGCTCTCATACAAAGCTTGCCCCATTCTTCTGCTGTGTGTGATCTTGCTGAATTTATTTTGTTTGTTTTATAACTCAGTCCAACTTCCTGGGTCTCCATAAAGACAATTCAGCCAACCGACGTCATTCTATAATTGATAATTAGATGTATTTCCTTCATCTCTTTTATGGCTGTAATTTGTAATGTTTCAAGTTTACCCTCCCCCGCCCTTTCTCTCCTCACTTTTGTTAAACTGACCTTGAAAAACCATTGACTATTTTGTGAGGTGGGGTATTCCCATTCTGATTTATTATAGCAGTCTTAACCTGGTTTCATTTTAAAGTTTATTGTTTTGAAGGAAGATGCGGTGACATTTAAGAGTGAAAAACTCATCTAAAGCTTTAGGGAGAGCGCCGCCACCCAGCATCAGCTTCAGCGAGTGTTTGCGAAGTAGCCCTCCAGTTATCACCCGGAGAGAAAATTGCATGAATATGCAACAAAAATGAGCTCATATGAGCATGTCATTTTGAATTTGAGCAGTGTTAAATCAAAAATTAGAGGGGAGGAACAATTAACAATTGCTTAATTATTTCTCCACCATGGAAGATAAGAACGTGTAATTATTCTTCTGAAGTTAAGGGCAGGAAAACCCAGGGAAAACGGCATGTTTCTGCGCTGCGGCGTTATTTGAAAAGTGTTCATCATTAGGCGAAGTCTTCGTGCCCAGCAGTGGGTGAAGATTAGCACATTCTGACCTCCTCCCTCTGTCACTCTGGGAGTCTCTGGCGGCTTCCCCTCTGCATCATACCAAACTTCTGCAGCAAGCACTATCCTTAGTCCATTCTCAAGGGCACAAGGAAAAGAAATTCATAGGATCAGCCTCTGCTTCAGGAGTGAGGCCTCCATGCAGAAGGGGTAGAGACACAGATTTTGAGGGGTGTCCTCAGAGAACGCAGCTGAGACAAACAACAATTCGGAAAGCCCCAGCATACACACATCTGCTCACTTCCAATGTGTAGTAGTGCATTTAGATATTTTTGTTTGTTTTTTGAGACAGGGTTTCTTTGTAGCTTTGGGGACTATCCTGGAACTCACTCTGTAAACCAGGCTGGCCTTGAACTCACAGAGATCTGCCTGCCTCTGCCTCCTGAGTACTGGGATTAAAGGCGAGCACCACCACAGCCCAGCTCATTTATGTTTTTTAAAAAGTTAACATTTATTGATGGATTTTGGGGGAAAGGGAAGTAGGGTGCATGTGCTACCTGGTTCTGTCCTTCTGCCATGTGGGTCCCAGCTTCCCGTATCTGTGATCTCTAAATGTGTACCCCACTCACAACTGGTCCTTCTCAGCACTTGTAAACTTGCTGAAGATAACCACACTTCCGAGTTCTCCCTTCCTCTAGCTGCCTACTTTACGTCGGGAACTTCTAGCTTTCTCTTTACCTCTGTAATCAGCACTTTGACTCCACTCAATAAACTTTTTCTCTCCTATTTTTAATCATACAATAAGAGACTTTCAACTTTAGCCTTGTTCTTTTCCTTCTCCGGCTCTCAGCTCCCAGGTCCCTCCTCCTCGGGACCTTCAGCCCACAGTTTCCGTCAGCCTGATTTTTCCAGCCGAGAAATTCCTTTGTGTTTCACCCCGATAATGATAGTGTGGGGCCTCTCAGGCGCGTCTGAGTACAAGTGCAGTCAGCCTTTGGAAGATCACTGGCAAGGCTGAGGCTTTCATCTGGAGAATAAGAACACGGAGGCCAGGAGCTTACCTCACTTGCTGAAGGTCACATCCTGACTCGGGGCAGAAATGGAGAGATGAAAGCAAGCCTGCCAGGCTTTCTATGCCTGGGAATACAGCGGTGTTGCTAAAGAAATCTATTGCCACTGAAAGAAACTGTAGGCGTTTGCAGTCTGCTCTGCAGACCCTCGCTTGTGTCTGTTTTAGGGTACATGCTAAGAAATTAATTCCCAGCCAGCCTCCTGGCTCCCCATAGCCACACTGGACAACCAGCGGAACCACGTACAACGATTTCTGTCTGTTCCTGAGTTACTTGCCAGGTCATTTTGCCTCTTTATCCCTACCCCACAGATACTAATACCGTCGCCGCCACCACCTTTACCATGACATTTGCGCCACCACAGATGATGTCCTTACCCAAGGTGATAGCTATGTCACATGGACTTTCTCACCTTCAGTAACCAGCCAAGATGGCGACAAAGCAACATGGTTACTCTACGCCCATGATGAGTTCCCTTCCACAATGAAATCAGCTCTTCCCCATTAGGGCGCGAGTTCCTGTAAAGTCCATGCATCTCACAGATTAAATATGGACAGTTCCTTCCCTTTTTCTTCTACTGTTCTTTTATTTCAAATGTATTTTTTTCAATCTAACATATTCTGATTATAGTTTCCCCTCCCCCAACTCCTCTGAGGTCTTCCCCACTTCACCTCCCATTTGCATCCATACCCTTTCTGTCTCTCCTTAGAAAACCAACACCCATATAAATAATGAAACACAACACAACAGAAACAGAAACAAACAAATCAGGAATAGAACAAAACAAACAGAAGAAAAAGAATCAAAGAAAATCAAAGAAACAGAGAGGTAGACACAGACACACACACGTTCACACACAGCAATTTCATAAAAGTACAAAACTGGAAGCCTCACATATACACAAAGGATCTGTAAGGCTGAAAAAATGCCCTGACATAATATTATGAGACAAAGAAACATTGAATTCATTTTCTGTTGGCCATCTACTGCTGGGCATGGTGCCTGCCCTTAAGAGCGATTTGTATTCCCAGTGAGACTCCATTGGCAAAAACTAATTTTTCATTTGCAAGTGGTAATAAATTGAAGATTGCTTCTGTTACCCAACCCCTTTTCCAAACAAACAAGCAAACAAACACAGCCCTGAGTTAGGTTAGGTTTATATGAACATATGAGGAGACAGCATATGTGGTCTAGGCATGTGAGTATCCCATAACCACAAAACAAAGAAACAGGAAGAATATCCATGGTCTCAGCCCAAGAAAACAAAGTCCGCATGCATTGCTGCAAATTCTAACTGGGAACGCCAAGAATTGTCATCTGGCTCCCATTTTGACCTCCCCTCGGCTCCTGGGTACCAGCTGTTGCTAGGGAAGGAGTTCATGAGGGAAGCAGAAGGGAGATGTGCCCAATGTCTGAAGGTGGGCCGGGGTTCCAGACTGAAAAACTGGAGAAACTGGACTGAAATCCAGCAAGTCTGTCTGCAGATGTCATGTGACTCCTTGCCCGTGCCTTCCTTCTCCATCAGCATGGACTGTACCACTGTGAGCCAAAGTCAACGCTTCGTTCTTTTTTGCTTTTGTTTACTTTTGCCAGAAATTTTGCCACGGAAGCTAGAAAAGTAACTGATCCAGCCGGGGACCTGACAGGCAACATATGGTTGGTAGAGGAGCCGGCACTGAGTTGTATGCCTCACAGTTGCCTTCCTGCTGAGAGGAATTTGAGGAGGTCTCTACATGGCACGTGTGCCAGGTCTGAGAACAGGAGATGCAATGGAGAACAAGAGCAGTGCCTGGGGTCCCACCACGGGACGAGTGTGGTGTCCAGAGTGCAGTGCCTACTGAGACCATATTTGATCTGAGGCTATCACTTGTTCCACTCATGATCCCAAGAAGCTCAACCACTGCTTTGAAGTAGGGTGGCAATGTAGCCAGTATTTAAAGGGAGCCCCAATGCTGGAAAGAGATCACAGAATCAAGAAGCTTCCATAGTTTGGTATTGACTGAGAAAATCTGTGTCCTGGCAACCAGTGCTTACCTCTCTGCTTAGCCTAATTTAGACAATAACGAAGAAGAGAGTTCTTCTTCAGAAAACAACACTTTCTGCAGCCAGTGTTGATGGAAGTCCAGTGCTGTTCCTTTCCGATTGCAGACCACAGCCTGAGGTTAAGAAAACGCCCCGGTTGTTCATGAGGCAATAGCATCTTTGGAAAAGTAATTTGTGATCACATGCTGTCTGACAAGGTCACACCTTTGCTCTGGACTCTGCGTGCACGCAGGCACATGCATGTGAACATGTTCAGACATGCTCACTCTCATGCACACAGCTGTGGTGACATCTGTCCTGAACACTGCAGCCCTGCCTTGTTGCAGTTTCTTTCCCCACAGAGATACACAGCCTGACCCAGCCCTCCCTAAGCATTTATCCACTTAGTTCTCCAGGCTGGGACTTTGAACAAGCCTTCCCAGGACCTGAGGGAGTTTTTCTCACCTAGCCTAACCTTCTGGACTCTTTCCCCATCCCCTCTCTTCTCCACCTTACTAGCCTCCCCCTTTCTCCTCCTCCTCACCTCTCTGTTCTCTCTTCTCCCCCTCTCCCCGTCTTCTCTTCCTCCCCTCCCCTTTCTTCCCTTCCCTTTTCTGTCTTTCCCCCTTTCTCCCTTCCCTTCTCTATCTTTTTTCCCCACTGTCCCCGTCTCCTGTGCATCTTTCCTTCCTCAGGTGATGTGATTCCCCCATCACACTGCCTCCTGAGAAAGATGGAGAAGGTGGGTTCTTACTTGGCACCCCTATGGGAACCTGTCCCTTGCTGGTATGCCGGGGTGTTTTGAGGGCTACAGTCATTTTATCTTTGGTGAGACCCAGACACAGAACTTGGTCTTCCTGTCGGGGGGGGAATAAAATAGTGCTTTTTTTCTTTCCCACTGAGGGAAGGAGGAAGAACCTCAGTTAACCTAGTGTTACAGGTGCATCTGCCTTCAGGAAACCTTGTAGGGAGGAGCTCTGGGTCATGTGTAATGTCAGGGTTGAACCTGATTTGTCTCCTGGGTAGAATCGCAGGATCAGGGGACTGACTCATCTACCAGTTGGAAGTGAAAACCAAGCTCTCCAAACAAAATCTGCTAATGGGTGCGTGGAACTGTTCATTGGTGAGGAAACTTAATGGAGGGCAGGCTACATCCAGGCTGGGTGCGAATGCAACGGGATCTTCACCACTCCCTCTGCAGGGCTTGTCACTGCAAAAGCTACTTGCCCAAAGTTCCAGGGACACCTGCATCCGAGAGGCCTCAGGCAGTGGGCAATGGCTATCCTTACTGCTGTCTTTAGACTGGCCTCTGGCTTCATCCCTCCTGCCCCCCACTCCTCCCCGTAGGTTCTAACTTAACTTCAGGGTCACATTGAACACATCCTCTACCCTGCCACACCCACCCTAAGGACTTCTGCCTACACTTGAGCTTTGGATCGATGCCTGGGACTGGGACTGTGAGCAGCAGGAGAATTTTCTGGAAGAGAACGGCTTTCCATCATGGCCAATAACGTACCACTCAGGCTTACTCAAGTCTGAACAAGAGGAAGGTGATAGTAGCAGCCACCTGAGCCTTGGGTATCAGCATGAAGGGCAGCATCAGCCCCCATTCCTGTGGGTCTGGTCTCAGCATCTCTTGCCAGTAAACCTGATCTCCGAGTCAGCATGGGCATTGGAAAAGCTGGCATCAGGCTCGGACATCATGCGTTCTGAACTTTTCCCATAAGTCTTGTTTGTTTAAGCCTCTGTCCTAGTTAGGGTTACTCTGTGATGAGAGGCAGTCTGGGGAGGAAAGGGTTGACTTGGCTTATGCTTCAGCATCGTTGTCCATCCTAGAAGGAATTTAGAACTAGAACTCAAACGGCAGGCAGGAGCTAATACAGAGGCCACAGAGGGGTGCTGTTTACTGGCTCGCTTTCAGGGCTAGCTCAGCCTGCTTTCTTACATCACCAGGATCAACAGCCCGGAGATGTTCCCACACACAATAGACTGGGCCCTCTGCAATCAATCACTAATTAAGTAAATACCCTACAGTTCTGCCTGCAACCCCATCTTGTGAAGGCACTTTCTCAATCAAGACTCCTTCCTCTACAATGACTCTAGCTTGTGTGGAATTGACATAAAACTAGCCAGCACAGCCACTTGTGTTTGAATTCTGTTTTGATGGCTGGACATAGGCCTCTCTTATGCACCCACGTTTGACAAATGGTCCTGCAGAAAACGGGGTGTCAGGGGTTTCACTGTCTTAAGAGGCTATATAAATGGAAAGACGTTGAAATGACTCTTTGGCCTGGGCTCCCTCTTCTCTCTCCCAACCTCACACACCCACCTGCTTCAGCAATATCAGGGGCAGCTGGGAATTCTCCACCTTTCTCTCCTCTTTAGTACATAACACTGCCTGGTCCGAGAAGCTTTCTGTACCTCTCTGGTTACCTCTCCGTCTTCTGGAGAGACAGGGCTCCTTGCCTGCGCAGGGCCCCTTAGCCACCTCGTCGCCCAACCTTGACACTGTGGTTTTGAACTAGATTAACTTAGGTACATTGCAATTACCTTTGCTCAAATGCCTTTCTGTGAGGCTTTGAGTAAGAGTTCGCTAGAAAAGAATTTGTGTAGGTGAACTGCACACATTGGCTGTGCTCTGAGGTTCCCGGTGCTGTTGAATGCAGGTGAGCCTCCCGTCTCACTGGCTCCCCCTGCCGGTTCATGGCTCCTGCAGCAGTAACAGATTGCCTGCTTCAGCGGCTCCTGACCCCAGGGGAGAGTGCATGAATCACTCTTTGGCAGTGCACCAGATGTCCTTAAGGTTGGCGACAGTGAGGGATAGGTGTGCATTCCACCTTATCCTCATGGGACAGTAGATTGTCTTCACGGGTTGCAGTTATAGGTTCACTTTGTCCCTCCCCACCTCCATGTCACTTCTAGCCTTACTTTCTGTCTGGTGGCCTGACTGCCCTGAAGCGTAGAACTAATCCCAGGCATGGAGGCTTATGCATACCTAATTATCTTCTACAATTGCTAATGGCCTCATGCTCTTAATAAGTCTTCATTTCATGTGTCTCACATGGCTTCTCCTTCTGTGATTGAATACTTGCTGATAAACTCAGTAACAAATCCTTGATTATCCGGCTTGTCAATGTGCTCAGCTAAAGAGCATTTTTTTAACCTGATGTTGCACTAAGACCAGGCAGTGGTGGTGCAAAGGTTAGCATCAGATATGCTCCTGGAAAGTGGGAGTGTCCTTCCTGCTCCTTCCATCTGTCTTCCTTCTCCCTGGGATTCAGACGTAAGCATAACTCCTGCACCATCATGTGACCTTGAGGAAAGATGATAAACAAGCATAAGGCTGAAAAAAGGAACAAGCAGGGCTCACGGCCTCTGGAACCAGCTCCAGATGTTTTTATGGAGAGGAGACAGCCATGAGTTAATAAAAACCACTGGAGCTGAAAACACGTAAACAAGGATAATTTACTACCGATTCATCAAAAACTGCGTATTTTCTTAAGTGTTGTCTCTCATGGGTAGCCTTTGCCTATGGATTAAGTCAATGTTGAAAATTACCATGTTTATGGCAAATTCTGAAAGAAAATATATGCAAATATAAGTTAATACAAACTAATAGGGATGGGCGGTGGCTGAGCATATTATTTTCTTGCAATACAGACATGAGGGCCTTAGTTTAGGTTCCCAGCACCCATGTAAATGCCAGGCAGGCATGGTGACCCACTTCTATGGAAGGAGCTAAGGGGAGGAATGATGTAAATATAACAAAAAAATTATATTCTAAATTTACATGGTAGCCTTTTCAAAACCTGTTGGTATGGTTTGAATTAGATGTGTTCCCTTTGTCATTCATTGAAAATTTAATCTGCCTTAAGATGCTGAAGAGTGGGACAGGTAGGTCACTAAGAGGTGTTTAGGGATCCATCCTTCTGACTGAGTTCATCCTTTCATCTGATTTATACAATACACTTTTTTGATGAATATCTTATCTGAGCGGTAGGTGTGTTATCAAATAAAAGCTGGCTGGGTCCCTAGTGTGCTACTTGTTTCTGATTATGTGATATCCTTGGGAGGTTCCCATCAAGCCTTTCACCAGATGTATCCTCTTGACCTTGGACCCAGAACTATGAACACAAATAAACCTTTTTTTCTTTATTGATACCAGCCTATGGTATTGTGTTATTGCCAATAGAAAATCAGCCAAAACATCAAATAAATTACAACTAAATTATAATCATTCAACACGAAATTTATTGTGGTAGAATAATCCTTTTGTACACTCTGAAGATTTGTTGCTGTGATTGGCTTAATAAAGAAACTGACTGGCCAACGGCTGAACAGAATAAAGTTAGGCAGGAGAGCCAGATGAGAAGAATACTGGGAGTAAGAAGGGCAGAGTCTGGAGTCACCAGTCAGACACAGAGGGAGCAGGAGATAAGCGTATCATGGTAATAAAGGTACCACCATGTGGAAGAGAATAAATAAGGAATATGGGTTAACTTCAAATGTAAGAGCTAGTTAGTAATAAGCCTGAGCTATTGACCAAGCATTTACAATTAGTATTAAGCCTCTTTGTGGTTATTTTAGAGCCAGAAGTCTGGAAAGGAAAACTCCGCCTACAATCTATCTTTTTTTTAAAAAAATATTGTATTTTGGGGTATTTGTGTGTGCCTGAGTGTGTGTATGTGTATCACATTTGTGTGAGAGCCTTCAGAATTCAGAGAAGGCACTGGATCTCCCAGGACTGGAATTACAGGCATTTATGAGTCATCATATAGATGCCTAAAATTAAAGCCTGGTCTTCTGCAAGTGCAGTAAGTGTCTTTAACCACTGAGCCACCTCTGTAGACCCTCAACACAAAGTTTAAAAAGACAAAATGCGTATACAGAGGCTGGGGAGATGTTTAGTTATTAAAGTGCTTCCTTACAAACTTGAGGACCTGAATTGGATTCCCAGAACCCATGAATTAAAAGTTAAGCTAAGAGTGGTGGAGACAGTCAGATTCCTGGAACTTTCTGGACAATCAGTCTAGCCCACTCTGTGAGGTTCATGCCAACGAGAGCTCTTGTCTCAAGCATATACACAAATAAAACAAAACAGGCAACAAACAAACAAACCCCCACAGAAACTGGAGAGATGAATTGGGCGTTAAGAGAATGCACCACTCTTACAGAGGACTTGGGTTCAGTCACTAGAACCCACATCATGTAGCTTATTGCCTGTGACTCCAGCCCCAGGGTATCTGGCACCTTCTGTTGGCCTCCGCCGGCATGCACATGGCACACACATATACACTAGCGCATAGGCATACACATATATGCATACGATAAAATTTAAAGATCTTTAAACTCAGAATCAATCAAGGTGATGTGGAAATAAAAGAAAGAAGAAACTGACCTGTGCAGAAAGAGGTTGACATTTAATCAGAACAATGATGGGAAGCAGCCTTTCTGAGGGACTGGAGACTGCCCAGGTGCTGCAGGCTTGAGGTTTTAGGGAGTAAAAAAAAAGGGGGGCACTTTGTGGTGCAAAAGCCCATCTGCAGATCTGCTCCCCTGCAGTCTCAAGGTTGTAAAAGTCCGGTGGAGGCTGGTCTAGACAGATTTTTTTCTGCCACCAGCCCCAAATAATGACACAGAGACTTATTAATTATAAAAACTCAGCCTATAGCTTAGGCTTGTTCTCCTAGCTCTTATAACTTAAATTAACCCATTTCTATTCAACTAGGTGTTGCCACTTGGCTCGTGGCTTTTACCTCTACTCTTGCATGTCTTGCTCCCTCTGTATACGGCTGGCGACTCCTGTTTTCCTCCCCTCTAAGTTCTTTCTGTCCCCAGAAGTCCCACCTAATCTCTTCCTGCCTAGCTATTGGCCATTCAGCTCTTTATTTAGCCAATCACAGTGACGCCTCTTCACACTGTCAAGAGGAATATTCTGCAGCAGGCTATGTTCACCTTCTCAGCTGTTTCCAGGATCCTGACGTGTGCCTCTACAAACATGAATACATGCACATAAAATATGCAAAGGCCCCCAGTGTTCTTTCTGCTGTTACAGAGGTTTCAAAGTTTTTTCGAAAGGCCTATACTCTCACATGACCAAAAACCAGAAGTTCACAATGGATGCAGGGTACAGAGGGTGACTTCACTATAGCAACGTGGACAACAGGAAAACCCTACCCCACCCGTGTCAGATCTCTGAATGTTACATCCTTTCCATGACCCTCACAATGTAAGGTGTGATTACCTCTTCTTGAGAAACAAACGAAGGAGTGAAAAAAGAAAAAAAAAAGGTGGGATCGGGAGAACTGGAAACAGCATTTTTCTGGAAGGCTTCTGCTAATTAAGATGTTGAAAGCAATTTTAACACCGTTTCTCACCACAGTGACAAATCTGACAGGTTTACAAATTAGCATCCTGGGACTCTCTAGCTGGATGTCCATGTCTTGTCAGAATTTGCTAGGGCCTGTGATGGGCTTGATAATCTCCACACACCATACCACACACATAAAGTACCTCACCAGATGATTCTGAGGAACTGGCATATGGAAAGGAGCAGAAGAAAATGACATCCACTGTAACCCTGCCACTGACCCCTGTCGAGAGAAGGGGACGTTTATCACCATGGGAAAATGCTGGTGACGTCTTTGGATCTCCAAAGTGGTACGTGCATCTTGAATGCCATCTTGTCTTGGGAACCAGAGCAGAGAGACTTGGCCAGTCCCACGCAGCCTGGCCAGGAGAACTCTCTCTCCCTTTGGCTGCCGTTCTCTTCCAATCACATATATTCATCTAATACTCAGGAACATGCGTCTTATAGGGCCAGCAGCAACAAAGCAGCTCCACGCTTGCATCGTGGCTTCACTGGTTCTCCCTGAAACCCCTGTCAGGAAAATCTTGGCAAGGGAACTGAGTACCTGCCTTATACTCTAGGTTAGGATATAATCATCCTCGTGGGAATGGAAATATACTAGAGACATGGTTGTGCCCCTCCCTTTGACTGTCAGACTGCTGAGACAATGAACCTCAAGAAATTGACAGTTTCCCAGGAGTCTCATGATGGGAGAAGGAAGGCTGAGACCCTGGAGGAAGCCTGAAAAGGAAATAATTTACAGTTCCTCACACCACCTTGCAGGAGAGAGTGGAGCCTAGACAATGACTGGGCTAGTATACGCAAAACCACGCCCCAGCCAGGACTGCTCAGTACAGAGGTTCTCAGCCTTCCTCATGCCGTGGCCCTTTGATACAGCTCCTCATGTTGTGAGGAGCTCTGGCCATACGATGACTTTTGTTGTTACTCCATTACTACTGTTATTAATTGTGATGTAAATATCTGATATTTCTGATGGTCAAACAACCTCTTGTTTGACCCCTCATTCGACACCCCCCCGAAACAGGTTAAGAACTGCTGACTTACTAATACATACCTCTCCCTGGCTGTTCAAACCTTACCCTCATGCCAGGACTCCCAAAGTAGACTTGGGAGAGTAACTGGATCTTTTCGTTTCTGTTATCGGTGTGTATACAACTAAATAAATATAGCAAAAAAATTTTTAAAGAAATAAATTAAAATGGATAGCTGAAAAAGAAGTCATTCAATATGGCTGCATGTTTAGTAGCTGATCTCGGGCTATCATTAGCCCACTAAATAGTCACTCTTTGCCCACCTCTCTGTCAGATCTGTCATCCTTACAAAGACAGAGCAACCTTTGGAACGTATTAGCGTAACAAAACTCTAGTTTCCGCCAATCAAAGTGCTAAGAGTGCTGTCAGACGGTATCCAAGTCCTACACTGGTGAGCTCTCTCCATCTTGCTATAACCCACCTACCTAACGTGCCCACCAATGTATCTGAAAAAAAATGTCTTGATCTATGGCTTTCTTTGTTTAGTTACTATAAAAGAAATTCATAAAATTGCTGCCTCGTTGAAACATGGAATGCGTGAGACCCAAGTCTGTGTCCCCAGGCAGGCTATGGTCACTCTTCTGCCTCCAGCATCAGTGATGACTTTATTCCTTTGACACAAAAACTATCTTGGTTTTTTTTTTCCATTTTGTTTTCTTTTCATCAACTCATGGTGGAGGTCAAAGGACAGTCTTGGTTGTTCTTACCTCCTGTCATGGAGGTTCCAGGGATCAAACTGAGGTCTGGGCTGTCAGGTTTGGAAGTCAGTGCTTTGACCCACTCATCCATCTTCCTGGTCCTAATTTAGCTATTTTAATTGGTTTATAGAGGCAGGTGGCTGAGCCTGGCTCATCAGGGCTACCAGGGCAACAGCTCTGACTCTGACGCTAGTATCTGGACATTTCAATTCACAAAGGTTATATGCTTTGTTCTAAGTCATGCACCTCATCAGTGGTGGCCTGTGTCTCAGGCATGATGTCAAGACAGCGCCTGAGGCTTCAAGCAGAATTCCCCCTGCTTTGCTGTAACCCACCCACCAGATGTACCCACCAGGTTCATCTGAAAAGTACCTTGATTTATGACTTATTTTGCTCTCTTACTTTCGAAAATTTCATCAAATTGTTACCACGTTGGATCATAGTATTCAGTGCATTCTAAACCTGTGTTCCTGGACCACACACACTCATACCTGACTCCAGAACAAAACAAACTCATATTCCCTTAGAGGTGAGAGCTGTGTTTTCTCATGAGCAGCCCTGTTATCTGTTTTCTGTGATGTCTCTTAAGGGCTGGTCATGTCTTTGTTGTGTGTCATACATGGCTGAGGAGGATGCCTGCAGCAGATGCTCCCCCTGGGTTTATTTAAAAAAAGGGAGAACTACCACACACTCATTCCTTCAGCATTTTTTGAGCTCACTTCTTTCCCCATGAACTAGGCCGCTATGCACATAGACAGAGCCTGAGGCAGAAATTCACATATCCTCCTTCCAACAAATCCAGGTATAGCAAAAGAGGAAAGGGCACACCCAAGGTAGGAAGTTAAGCTAGGGTGGGAGTCGAGCAGGACCCTGACCCTCAGGGAGTTCTGGAGCATGAATTGTCCTAAGGAGAGCAATCAGACTGTGGACCAAGCCTTCATCAATCTTCAGTGAGCTGTGGGCTTCCCCAGGAGATGGCCTAAGGCCCCCAAGCATGGCAGTTCCTATTAAGCAGGGGAGATGCTCTGGAGGATGGGGCAGCTATGAGTCATTAGCTGCTAACACTCAAATGAGCTGGGGTTAAAAGGATACTGCAGAAACCCACAGCATCTCCCCAGGCAGACATTGTTAGTATGCTATGGCCATCTCCACAGCAGGTCCCAATTATGTGCTTTCAGTACCTTGCAGCTCACCACAGTCTTGCCTTGGGCTCATCTAAGAACTGTCATTTACCTGGACTTTCCGAGTTACATGGCACTCTTTTGTCCAGAAACCCTTCAGCTCGCCTTGGAACTCATGCCTATGTATTAATCATTTCCTTTTGAATGCCTTCATATTACTACCCAGGCATGCAATTGCTCCCTCATTAAACCTAGAACCTTCCTTCAGTATGGATTGTGACATCAAATGCAAAGCCATCATCTTGTAGCTTTTAGCCCTATGCTAGAGGCTTTAGAGATGCGGCAGAAATCTGGGCCCTGGACAGTTGTCGAGAGTAACAACAGTAAGTGTAATGGATTTGCTGCTGGTCCCTGGCAGCTTGCTGCGGGGTTGAGACCACGCGGCAGGTCCACAAACAAAGGTGGCTGGTCCCCAGCCATGTGGCGGCTGGTCCCTGGTGAGCGGTGGGGGCAGGCAGCAGGTGGGAGGCACAGATGCTGCGAGTCTCTGGGACTGCTGGGGACCTGAAAGCAGCCAGTCCTGAGCAGGATGGCACATGAGACCACGCGGAAGATTTCCATGTGACTGTGGCCGGCAGGTGAGAGAGATGGAAAAACACACCATACAGAATAAAATTGGACATTAATTAGGTGGGTTATGGAGGGGAAGGAAAAAGGGGAGAAGAGAGAGAGAAAGAGAAAGAGGGAGAGAGGGAGAAAGTTGGTAGCCTCTTCGCGAGGGGACAGGAAGAGGAAGAATGGGACTCTGAGACTACAAGCAGGAAGGGAGTGGGCATGGCTTGTCTCTTAAAAAGGCGGATCAATCATTACAGTAAGCAACATGAACACCCAGTTTGAAGAACTTTCTGTTTGCTGTTTGCTTAGCACCCCTTACACTCCCTTTCCAAGGCTTATCAAGAAGGCCATTTGCAGAAGGCAAGTACAGAAATAACTTAGTAACCTGACACTCTACTTGGATTGAGAAACAACACACCCTTTTTCTAACAATGCACCTAGAAACCCCTCAGCAACCTGGGGTGCCCTCCTGCATCCAGCTGCACATACACCCAGCTTCAGATGCTGGAAATACGTTACTGCCCTGAGACAGTAACAGAAATAACACTCATTTCTGTTTAGATGTGTCCTGAAGTCAAGGGGATGGGTACTCTAATTGGTTTAGGGTACCTATACTGTAAAGCAAACTGTATCTGCTGAGTGTACTTTTAAAGAAAAACCTCTATTTAACATTCCATGCCTATAATTAAAATCAGATGCATCGTGGGAAAAGAAAGACAAAGTAACCTAAAGTTTACATAACCCAAGCCTGTTAATCAAAGTCAAAGCTGACCACCTATACCCCATCCCTAGTAACTAGTTTCTCCCCCGGACCCCATAAAAGGAATCTCCAAGTGTAATTGGGCCCCTGGGTGCTCTCTAACTCAGGGCACTTGCTTCTCTTTTGTCAGTGTAGCCAAATGGAGTAATTTTGTTTTGCTCTTAATAAAACTTTTGCTGCTTTACTTGTGTGTGTGTGTGTGTGTGTGCACGCATGCACAAGTGCATATGTGTTTTCTAGAGATTTTCTAACAAGATTCCAAGAACGTGGAAACAAGTATCAGAGAGACAGAAGAAGAAGAAGGGCAGCAAAGCAGCATCAAATCAGGCACTTAGAACATTCAGGAGAAATGACTGGGATAGCCCAACTGAGAGATCAAGCCAAAGCTCCGCCATCAAGCCAGGCACTTACTACATCCAATAGAAATCAATTGGGAAGTTCTCTTGACACAGTTGTGCCGGAGTTCCCACTTGAGGGATCTGGACAGAGCATCTGTCCCATGGATGAGCTTCCAGCATCTCATTCCCACCACATCCGTTTTTGTATTGTGGGATAAAGCAGATAAAACAGCAATTTCATTGGTGTAACTGGCCTGAGAGAAATAAAGGTATTCTGCCTCAAAGAGATCTGCCTGCCTCTGTCTCACAGCTGTTGGGATTAAAAGTGTGTGCCACCACGGTCCAGCTGAAATGACGGTATTATAAACACCATGTCTCTCAGTCTTATCAGACAATTTAAAAAATGGACCCAAAGAAGTAGGGATTTCTCCATGAATCTCATGCTGGGAACCGGAAAATTTGCCAACCAGAAGGGGGTACTTGTCTGATGGGGGTGGGTCTTGTATTTAACAACTTGTTGAACCACGTTACATCATAAATTCGCAGAAAATGATGGTTCAGAGGTGGGCGGGACCACATCTGTTTAGATATAAGATCCTTGGCCTTCTATTGGAGCTTTGACCACACTTCAGGATCCTGAATGTCAGCAAGGGAGGGGCAGGGTGGAGTGGGGATAAGGAGTGGGGTGGGGTGGAGTTGGGGCAGAGCGGAGTGGAGAGGTGGCAGGTCGGATGGAGTGAAGTGGTTCCTCTGTATCTCTTGGTTCCTCCTCTCAATGTAGGCACCTTAAATAAGTCTTTGTTTTCTGCTTTCCACGTTTAATTTGGTTCTTTTAATTGGCTGAATGAGGATGATGGCCTTGCCTGGCTTCAGGTGCAGATGATGATCCCCAAGTTCAATAACGTTGGGAATGATTTCTCTCTTAGCTGTTCTCAAGGACATAGTAATTTAAAAAATATCCTTAGCTTTTTACTATTTTCATTTCTTATCGTCGCAGGCTTAGGGGGCCAACCTGAGCCAGAAGTTGGAATCTTGGAGGACACTTTAAATAAACATACAGGAGAGTCTGGACCCAAGAGACCTTTTCACCGGCAGAAACCACTTCTCAGTAAGCTTCAAGACCACAGTTCCTTTAGCATTAGAATGTATATTCCGCCCACCCTCCCAGGACACAGGCAGAGTGCACAGTGAGTGTGGGGCTTCACACTCTGTGCCTGCACTGTCTCCGCCCTACTCCTGGAAGCTGTTGCCATCTCTTCCTCTTGTCTTCAGCTGTCTCAGGTTTGGAGTCACCTGCAGCAGGAACATGTGTACCACGGACACTAGCACAAATTATAAACAGTGTCTTTGTCCTCAGCAAGCCAGCTGCTACTCGCTCACTAGCACGACATCCGGAAGCGAACCCATGTTCTAGGAGCAAAGAGAAGAGAATTTGACAAAGCAATGCTGGCTGCGCTAGGATTTGGGAGAGCCGGTTTGGCGCCCCCTGCTGTCTGCATGCTAGGCCTTGGCTTGCTTTAGTTATGTCCTAGAACCTGTCTGGGTGCTAACTGAAGCTGCTAGAATCAGAGCCTCAGTCCTGGCAGCCCTAACAAGCTAGGTTTGGCCACCCATTTTCCACAGGCCATTTAAACAAATAATAACAATAAACTGAGAAAAGAAATGTATCCAGTGTGGCCACATTTGGGGAAAGGGATGAAGAGAGCCACAAGCAGCACCCCTAACCAAGTCCATCTTTGGGGTCCTGAGCTGAGGTTTATAATTAAATATAAGCCAAGGGGCATGCATATCTGGGCATTTCTGTTGAAGGTGTGGTCCTGGTCATCACCCAATGTTCCAGTGTCTCCATCAAGGGGGTATGACAGGTGGTTAGAATTGTGTGCAATCACTTCCTTGGAGACAAATTCTTCCTCTGCTTGGCACCAGGTTTCAGCCCTCTCTTTCTCTCAGCATAAGACTCCCTGGGGAAATTCCAATTCCTTGGAGTCTATTGTTTCAATAGTCTGCTAGCTAAAGGGCGGGGCACGCGTGTCTCTGTAGGATGAATTCATTCCTGTAGAGACAGTCACTTGTGGGATCCTTGGCAAGCACTTGGCCTTGCTTTCTTCGGTCAATATTAGTCTGCGTCTTGCTTGGCACACCTGTTAGTGGCAATCTGCGCTCTAATTGCGCGAGGCCACTACTGTATTATAAGTTCTTTAACGTGATGATGGAGCAACCTCAGCTAGTATTGAGGTCCTAGAAGCAACACTGTGACCTCACTTTGCCCTGCGCGTTGGAGCTCAGCTCTCCCATTTATTAGTTCTCTGCTGAGATGGCCTTTCACGGGTAATCAATAGCTAAGCGGATAAATGGGACGGCTCCTCGCAAATCCATTGCTTGATTGCTGAGAGGCGATGTTTTATTCATTGACAGGTCTGATTTATCATTCAGTGGTGAGGACGGAGAGTTTGTCCCAGATGTTCACATTCTCTGAGAGGCAGCGGGGGCTTTCTGACTCTTCCCACCAAGCAGGCCCAGTGCAGACTATATTTAGTATCCTTGTCTGTAAACAATCTGGGTGCATTATTCTCCTCATTGTTCATGATTAAAGTCCTCATCAAGGGAGTTATAATGTAAACTCTTTGATCTTGTATCCAGTCTCAAAACAAGAAGCCTAAGTACTTGTTTGGAAACCCTGCTAATGAAATAATTAATGGCGACCCCCTTTTATGAGAACCTATTGTGTGGAGGTACGCGATGTTTGCATTAACTATGGAAACCTTTGCGTGGGGGGGTGCACCCATGTTTTTATTATATGCAGTGTATACAGGCTTGGGTGTATGTGTGTGTGGAAGCAGGATGTCAATATGGGTGTCCCCTCAATCTCTGCCCACCTTATTTTGGGGGACAAGTTCTCTCAATGAAGCTAGAGCTCACTGATTTAGACAGTAAACCACAGGGATACATGCACCTGTCTCATTTTTTCCCAGCACTGAGATTACAGGCCTGTATCTCCATCCCCAGCTCTTTTCTTGGGAGCTTGGAATCTGAACCCAGACCCTCATTCTTTTACAGCAAGCATTTCTTAGCCACTTCTCAAGCTCCAATGCCTTTTATTTCAACCCACCCTCTGGTCACCTCCAAACGTGCTTGCCACTCAAGTCAAGGACCAGACACATGGAAGTGATACGGAAGTAGGGGCTTTTCTTCAAGAGTGATCATACCCCGTGTGGAAGCTGTTTGAAGTGTCAAGGTGTGTTGTCTGGTTGATGGTGCATCTGTAGACAACAAAGTCACAGCAGGCAACAGGAAAGGAAGGATGAGGTGGAGCAAGTGAGCAAGAACAAACAGCGGTCCACAGTGTTCGATTAGAGCACAGCAAGATGAACTGGATCCAGGCTGACCCATCACCAACTCCAACCTCCAGCCTCGGGGAGAGACGGACCATTCTGTCATTCATTGAGCTCTTGACAGATCTGGCTCAGGAAGCTGAGAGGCTGCATGAGAGGACTTGGTAGGGTGATGGAGTCGTAAACTCAGTGTTAGCTCCAGGAATGGGAGAAGGGGACAAAGGGCAGCTGGTAGAAGCCAGAAGAGCTAGATCCTGCCTACTGCCAAGATGGTGAGTCGATAGATCAGCCATGGCTCACCCAAGCTGCGATCATGACTCTGAAGGAAGCCTCATCCTGGGCTTGTTTCCCCAGCTGCTTCTCATGAGCCTATACTTGGGTCTTCATCCTCATTGGGGTAAGAAATTCACCTGGCTCCTGACAGCTAGGCTTTCCTGTGAGAGGGCTTCAGTCACAGTCCAGCCTGCAGCTCAGGGAACATCCTGCGCACTGGTCCAAAGGAATGACTGTGGGGACCTCAACAGTATCTGGACCCACTCATAGTTCTTGTGACCTACATGCTTGCTCACTCTCTGATCTCTGCCACATCAAGTTGGAAGGAAGCTGTGGATGACTGTCCTGGGTGTGTGCATTGACTCTGTGGGTAAGTCTCCAGCATGGCCTGTCTGACTTCTGGAACATGACATGAAGTACATGTTCAACCATTACAGGTTCTCCAATCTTCCCTATGTTGTGGAACCCTGGTCTTGAGCTCTTAGAATGAGACTCCCTATCCTGCCTTGCTGCCCATGTTGAAGAACCCTACCCTTTTCACTGGGGCCCAGTGATTCTGAGTCTATTCCTCTCTACCCACAGGTTGGGACACCCCAGCCATTGGGATCCTTCCTGGGGAGCTGCATTCTTGGAACTATGACTAGAAGTCCTTCCTCTGCTTCCATCGGTGATCCTTGTACCCGCCCAAAGCCTGGTGACAACTTCAAGAAATAACCATTTCTGTCCATTTTCAGCATGAAATGTCCTCGGAGCTCAGCAAAGAGTCTCAGAGAAGCAGGAGGTGCCCCAACCCTATGTCCCCTGGTTGGTGACTGCTGCTAGCTTGTTTCAGAGCTCAGAATCTTGGAAAGTTGCAGGCAATCTGCTAAGTAGCTGAGCCCACAAACAGAAGAGGTGGGCATCTCAGGCACCAGGATATCCATTTGATAAGGTTTTGAATCCCAAGCCACCAGGATGGTGCATTGGGGAAGGGGAATGTGCTTAAGGAGCACAGATTGTCGTCCTGTGGAAGGCCAGACTATAGGAAAAAGAGAACAGAATTTATCAAAGTCAAGGACTTTCCAGACTGCCATCTCTGGTCAGATGAGCACACCACGCGTCTTTGCCTTTTCTCTCTGCTGGCTCCCTGTCCTGCAGAATGGAGTATTAAGAAACTGCTTCAACCCATCAGTCCCTAGTCTTTTTGCAGAGTAAGGATCTTGTTCTTCATAGCTCTGTCCACTGTCCTCGCTCTCACGTCACCATGGGTCTCTAGAGGGCCTGGCATCCGCTTTGGACCGGCAGCTAGCTCTGACCTTACCACTAACCCCATGTCAAGTGGCACCTGTTTCAGTGTTCAGCAAGTCCTACTTGCAGCAGGATGCCTGTAGCCAAGGACAAGAGTGGCCCAATACTAAAGGCAACTTTCTTAAGTCATCATGAAGATATTTCTGTGCTCTTTAAAAACTAGGTTGTGTGGTTCTGAGTGGGAACTTTGTATATGACGGTCACCAAGCTCCAGAAATTCTCCTGCTTCTGCTACCACTCAGCGCTGGGGCTCCAGGTGCGTATAGGACCATGGGATTATACCTGTCTTGTTATATGGGGTGCTGGAGTCCAAATTCAGGTCTTTATGCTTGTGTAGCAAAAAGTGCTGTTGCCACTGGGCCGTCTTCCCCAGCCCCCAGATTGGATCACATAAGATGAAAATAAGGATAATCTTTCAGAATCTTTCCTGATTTAGGGGATCTTTTTTTTATATCTTTTTTATCTCTCGTCAGTTCTTTCCAGTACATTCAGAACTGTTTGCAATAGAAGGAGTAAGGGTAATAAATCTTGTCTTCTTCCTCAACTTCAAAGAAGTCACTCTTGAGTACGGTGATGGTTGTATACAATCTTCATTGGGTCAAGAAACATTCCTTCTTTATTAATCTTTTGAGCGTGCCGATGAGAGTGTGCTACTTCCATCACTGAGGTGGTCCTAGGCCTCCATGCCTTCTTCTAATAAGGTGATGTACCCCATCCATTGCTTTATATACATTTGACCATCATTTCACTTGGGGCAAACCTCCATACACGATGCTCTAAAACTCTTTTAACCTGCTCCTCAAAATGCTTGCAAGTGTTTCATTCACTAGGGAAACTGCCCTGCTGTCTTCTTTCCTTCTCTGCTCCTGTCTGACTTTAATATCAAGGTAATGCTATGTTTATAAAATGAAATTGAAAGTGTGGCCTCCCTTCAAGAGCTTAATAAATGTTGACAACAGTCATTCATTAAATGTTTAGCAGCCTTCTACTGAGGCAGCCTGATCTTGACCTATGCATTTTTCACAGACTTCTGATTTCTGATTCAGCTTTCTCATTCATTATTGGCATTTCACTTGTCCCAATTTCACATTTCCCTTTGGATCCATGTTGGCAGAGTGTATGTTTCTGGGAACCTACTGATTTCTGCTAGGACATCAGGTTCTAGTGAATTCTATTCTAATCTTTATGATTTATTAATTCTTTGTAATCTTCATGATTTATTTTCTCTCACTACTTTGGGCTTAGTGGAAAAATCCCTCCCTCCCATGTGTGTATTCTCTCTCTCTCTCTCTCTCTCTTTCTCTCTCTCTGTGTGTGTGTGTGTGTGTGTGTGAGCGTGTGTGTGTATGTGTGTGTAGTTCTTTGAGGTACAAGCCGT
The DNA here is from genome assembly GCF_950005125.1 of Chionomys nivalis. Classification (NCBI taxonomy): domain Eukaryota; kingdom Metazoa; phylum Chordata; class Mammalia; order Rodentia; family Cricetidae; genus Chionomys; species Chionomys nivalis. The sequence continues at coordinate 30,264,140 of NC_080104.1, forward strand.
TTTTTTGAGATGTTGCTTCTTCCTCAGTGTAGGTATTTGTCATACCAAGCATCTTTTTGGAACTGAATGTGCTCTACCTCATATGTTTTTTTTATGTCTTTCCAATTTTCTTTGTACTGAGGCAATTTTTCTTCTTTCTCTCTGGTACATTCTCTAACCCACTGTTTATTTAGGAATGTATTTAACTTTCATGTATTTGAAATTTTTCTGGTGTTGCCTCTATTGTTGAGTTCTAGTTCTGAGCCCGGTGATCAGAATATAATTATCATCCTCTCAAGGATCCAAACTGGGTCTGTGGGGTACAGTCTTCCCTGCCCTGGGGAACACTTTGTGTTCTACTGGTCAGGGATGAAATGTTCTGTGCGTGTCTGTTCAGTCAAGGTGATTTATAGTGTCGTTCAAACACACTGGTTCTCTATGTATTTTGTCTGAATCACAATTGCTGTTGAGTGTTGAAGTCAATTGTTGTCTTTGTCTATTCACAAGTGTTTGCCAGAACACCTCAGACTAGGAAATCTATGAATGATAAAGATGTCACACTTTGGGGGTTGAGAAGTCTAAGGACAGAGTGGTACAAAGCCCAAAGTCTAGTGAGGTGTCATTCTCTGCACATTGCTACTACCTCTTCTTTAGTAAGGAAAGGGGACATTGTTCCCATTTGAGGGGCACTAATCCCATTTCTGAAGGTATAATGCCTGTAATTAATCACTTCCCAATTTCATCTGCTGATCAGATTTATAGATAATGATTATAATTTATTGAACAATTGACTACTTATTCATGATAACTGTATTTTGTGCATTCTATCTGATTTAAGGATGGCTACATCTGCTGTTTATCATCCACATGGCATATTTTTTCTTTTAAAATGTTTATATTCATTCATGTGTGTGTGGTGTCTGTGGGTGTGCATGCCATGGTGTGTCTATGACCACAGCAACTCTTATGAAAGGGAGATTTGATTGGGGCCTTGCTTACAGTTTCAGAGGTTTCGTTCATTATTATCATGGTGGAGAGCATAGCGGCCTGCAGGGAGATGTGGCACTGAAGGAGAAGCTGAGGGTTCTACATCTGGATCCACAGGCAGCAGGAAGACAGAACCCATGGCCAGGCTTGGGCTTTTGAAACCTCAAAGCCCACCTCCAATGACACACTTCCTCCAACAAGGCCACACCTACTCTAATCCTTCTTAAGTAGTGCCACTCCATGGTGAGCAATCATTCAAACAGAAGAGCCTATAATCCATTCTTATTCAAATCACCACAAGTAGTAAACTTCCTTGCTTTTTTTTTAACTGATAAAATCTTTCTCTCATTTTGAAGCTACCTTTGCGGGGTTAAGCATTCTTGGTTAGAAGGTCTTTTATTTTCATTCTTGAATACTTTATAATTCGGCTCTCTCCTGATCCACGAGCTTTTTGCAGAGAATCTACTGATAGACTTTTAAGGATCTAATTTCTCTTGCTGATTCCAAACTTGTCTTTATACTTTTAATCATGATATGTAAATACTTTGTATCTCAGCAGGCTTATCTCCATGTTCAGGCTACCTGAGTTTTGCTGGGCATCACACATCTGTTTGTTTATATCTCTAATCTGTTGGGAGATTGTTTTTGTCATGATCTCTATAAATAACCTTGTAGTTTCTTTTTTCTTTCTCTGTTCCTTCTAGACCTACTGAAGTGGATGTTGTTTTTGTTCTGGTATCCTGCAGTTATAAGAGCTTTCTCTCCAGTCATATATACCCCTTTTCTGGATAATCCTAACAATGTGTCTTCAAACTCAGTGACCAGGCTCCTGTTTGACTGGATCTGGTACTGAAGCTCCATTGGGTTTTTTAGTTTAATTGTTGAAATTTTCAGCTCCGGAATTTTTTAGGTTTCATTTTGCTTTATTTCTATTGATTGAACTAGTTTTTCGTTCATGTGTCGATTCTCTGATCTTATTACTAGCGGACTTGTGTTCCCACACAGCTCACTGACCATACAATGGTTTGAGTATTATTTAGGCAATTTGCAGGTCTCTGTTTGAGCTGAGTCACTGGAAATCATTATTTTTGTCTCTGCTGGTGTCCCATTTTGATGGTGTCCCAGTTTTTTGATTCTTCCTGTTTTCTAAAACCTTGTTTCCACTTGAAGACACAGCCTTTTCCTACATAGTCTGTCAACTGGAAGAGTTTTGTTTTGTTTTTTTTCAGGCAGCCCTGCTAGAGATTTTGGAAGTCCATCTGACTTTGGATGCACCATTGATATACCTGCAGCCCTTGTGTTTCTCTCTTGGCTGGGGATAAGTATGAAAACTCTGAGTATTTTCCCACCTCCCTTGGCTAAGCCAGCTTCTGCAATATTAATGCCATGTAAAGGAGTCACAAACATGTCTTCAAAAGTTTGCAAATAGGTTCTCTGAAATACCCATGGAAAATAGAGGCAAAGGTTGGCCAGTAGAGGGCTCAGGTGAGATATCCTGCAGGTTCATAGGAAGGCCCCTCAGTATTTCCCAAGATACTTAGGATACCTGTGTAGGATACAAGATACCTGTGACCACTGCTTTAAGGTTACCTGATGGAGACTCTCCTCATACTCTCTCCCCTCTATTATCTGGGTGAACTGAGGCAGAAGTAGACCTTTGAGAAGTTCCCTGAGGTACGAGACTATCTCTGTGCTCTTACCTTCCCAAGTGAGCAGCTTACAGCATGTGTGTTCCTCGATACGGAACCACACCACTTTGAGCGAGATGAGTGAAAGTGAAGTAAAATTGTTCTAGTTTTGGATTATGAGACTTCTTATTTCTAAGCACATATACACACTAT